>NC_056745.1:1233877070-1234004570 GCF_019279795.1 Protopterus annectens
GGTATGGCTGTAAGGACTTTGGCACTGGTGGGGAGCTGTGTGGCCCTTCCCTGTGATGATCCTGCTGCAGCTGTTTCCGCAGGATAATATTGTGTAGTATGGCACATACTGTGAATATCTGTGCACATGTATCTGGAGAGTACTGCAGGGCTCCACCAGATATATTGAGGCACTGGAACTGTGATTTGAGAAACCCAAACAAATGCTCTATGATTTTTCTAGTTTGTGTGTGTGCCTCATTATGGTATTCTTCTGTAGGTGTGTGTGCATTTCTGATGGGTGTCATCATCCACAATTCCAGTGTGTAGCCAGCATCCCCCAGTAGATGGCCATATGGGATGTCCCCCTCAGCAAACATCTGGTGTAGCTGTGATGCATGCCAGATATGGGAGTTATGATAACTGCCAGGGTTGCCAGCACACACATTCATGCCCTGGGTATTGCACATAACCTGGCAGTTGATGGAGTGATACCCCTTGTGGTTGATGTAGACTCTACCCTCCTCACTGGGCGGTGCTTTGATGTGTACATGAGTGCAGTCTATGGCACTCAGTAACTTAGGGTAGTGTGCTACATGGTAGAAGGGAGACGCATACTGCTGGCCCTCTCCTCATCGGTGCGGAGTAAAGAAATGTGCTCACTGGCATGTGTTTGCTTGGGAGCCAGGGACTGGTGGAGTGCCCTGGATGCTGATGCCTGTGAAACCCCCATCATGTCCCCAGTTGGTCTTTGAAAAGTACCTGTAGCTAGTATTCTAAGGGCTACATATACCTTTGTTTCCACTGGGATGGGTTCCCCTCTGTTGGCTGTGGGACTGAGTTGAGGGAGGCAGAGCTCGGTGAGAACTTGTAGCATGTCCCTGTCCACCCTGTAGCTCTCTACAATCTCCAGCTCATGTAGCCCCTGGAAGGTTACCCTGGGCCTGAACACTCTTCTCCTTCTCTGTCTAGGCCTGTTGATAGCAGCAGCATCAGCACTGACTTCAGCATCTAGCAAATACAGATGTAGAAGAACAGCAGCAGCCCCTAGCATTCTGTCAGTTAAAATTCCCAAGTCTGTACTCCAATGGTGCAGAGTATGGGGATGAAATCAGATTGTAGGGTATATGTATACTTTATAGTGCTCTGCTGCAGATGCAGCCTGTGTGATTTGCTAACTGTGATGCATTCCACCTGCCAGGTACATCACTGAGGAGTTTGAATGTCCCAGTGTAAGCAGAGCAGGGGTTATCAGCAATTTATACATGATTGGATTTCACAGGCAATTTCCTTTTTTTGTTTTTTGTTTTGTTTTAACTGCCTTCCCTTGTAAGCACTGTGGCACAGTGCGCAAACCCGTGTCGCTGGTATAAACAATGTTCAGCAGTCAATAGACACACCCCAATGGATGGGTACACTCAGCACAGTGGAGCGTTATGCAAATATGCTCCAACCAGCTAAAACACATGCCCTGAAGCTAAACAAAGCTTAGCAGCACTGGGCACACCCGCCTGCTTAGCAGAGAGGTTCACTGAGCAAACAGGCACAGCTCAGCTCCAATGTTCCTAAACCTATAGTGACAACACCCCCTTTTGATGCACTAACATGGTTCTGGGGTTACATGGATTTTATCTGTGGGCATGGTAACCCATTTTTTCCTATTCAGTAACCCCAGCTCAACTGCATACAGATCCATGCACACAACCTGGATACTACACTATTCCAAGGCTGGGCTCCTTAACATCCACAGAGATCTACCATTATACATACTCCACGCAAGGCTCTATAATGTATTATTGTCATATAGTTATTATTTTTCTTTTTTCAACATTTAAATATTTTTCTTGCATAACGGCATGTTTGCACACTACTGCACACTGCACAAACATAATATGGGTATTAAAAAAATAATTATTTTAAATTATTTCCTGTTACATTTTGGACACACAGGGCATAGTTTTGCACATATCTGTGTCTGCTACTCTATTTCTGACCTTCTAACGGCTTTTACAGCCCCTGTTCACGTTTTAATTTCCACCACTTTGTGTTACAAAATGACTTGTTATACAGAGCAAATAAGCTAGAGAGGCAGTAGTACACTAATTATTGTTGCCAAGCCTTTCAGAAATCTGTTGATGAGATTAGCACATAGTTGAGCTCCAGGGGAACACTTAAAATGTACCAGACTAATTCATAGATCCGAAAAGGTGGATGCTGTGATTGACAGAAGATATCCCCTTGTTCAGACTTTACAGATCCTTTGATTCCAATGTTTGTTAGAGAAGTGCCATTCCCTTACTTTCTCTCTAAATATAGCATAAGCCTGTTTTTCCCTCTTACCTCATATCACAATTACCATTTGTATTAGACTAACTTAGCTTTACTTTCTATTGAATTGGACATGTTTGGGCCTTTTCAAAACCCCAGAATAAATTTCAAAATATTTGGCTATTTTGGAGTATGGAAGTACATACCCTGAATTTATCTTACTACATAAAGCAAAAGCAAAAACAAAATTTATATATTTTCCATAGGAGGGATACCAAAAGGCCTTTTATTTATTTATTGACATTTGATTATTGGGAAAGTTTAACTGGGTAGAAGCCTATTTTCAGTAGAGGCCTGGGGAGAAAAGCTCTGAATTATTACAAAACATTTTAAGAATAATAATTTTACAATCTTCAAAAATAAAATGTTATTTATTCTATTTCATTTTTTTTATTATTTTGACATTTGTTAACTGGGTATGTCTGATGGAGCATGAGCCTTTTTTCAGTGAAGACCATGGGGAGCAAATCTCCAGACTGAACTATTTACATGTCAGACATAACACAAAGTTCTTAGGTATCAAATATATGACAGACAAAAAGTACAGAAGCAATTATAGATACCACCGGCAAAAAACAAAATATAGCGCAACATGTGCGGTAACATACAACACATAGATCAATCAACAAGCAAGAGCATAAAAGGCATTTGGTAATGAGTAAAGATCCATAACAATCTCAGGAAAACAGTACACAAATAAAACAATCAGCAAGCCCTGGGTTAAAGTCATATGAAATAATAATACCACTAAGTGAAGAGATGACTAAGGAGACAAAAAGGAGGAATAGAAAGGATGTAAAAATAGTAAAAAGTGAGGGGTAGAGGGGGGAAAGTATGTGTATAAAAAGGTGGAGTGAGAACAAAGTAAGAGAACATAAGGAAGGATGGAGAGGTATGAGAGGGAAGAACTGCAGAAGAATTATCAAAAGCTACCTGTCCAATCGGTATCAGTCAGTAAAATGTCAATCCACTCATCTCATGTTTAAAACAGAAACATTTGTAGTTTAAATAATTATAACAAATTAGACAATATCAAAATGTTGGTTAAAAACTGGTACAAGGTATATGACAATCATTTAATATTTACAGAAAAGTTAGACAGTTTGTAGAGAAAGTAAAGCTAAGTTAGATTAATACATTTTGGAACTGTAATATAAGGTGAGGGGGGAAAACAAGCTTATGGTATATTTAGAGAGAAAGTCAGGGAAAATAATTAGATAGCAGTAAGGAAGTAAGTGAAGAAGGGAGAGTAAGGAGATATAAGGAATGAAAAGATAGTTGCTCACATTTAGGGATATAGTTTATCCTGGATTTGAGCAAGAACAAAGCCAGATTTTAGCTAGGAAGTCTTTCAGAGTGATTTTGAAAGATGGGAGGGAGGGTATAGACCTGGTGGATACAGATAAAAAGTTCAACTAGGCCTTAGCAACGCTGAAAGGCAGATAAAAGCCTGCGGTGATAAAATATGATGTAATGTGTGAGCTGAAAAGCTAAAACAACAGTTCTAAAACGATGTGAGCTTCAAAGCAGCCTGTAAAGGCAACAGTTTGAACAGCATAAACTCCAAGAAGCCGGTAATAGCGTAAAAAAATTTAATTTCCGCTTTCGTCACGCCTTCATCAGAATACAAAAATACTACTACTACAACACTTTAAATAGCCACAGTCACTTTGCTCCTAATTTAAGGAACCGTGAAGGTTTTCCACATGGGCAATCTGTCCATAACACACATCGAGTTGGAGCTAACAAAATTGTTCAACCGAATCATTCAGCTGTTTTACCAAAGAAAACTGGTTTGGGAATTACTTTAGGGTCTGATTTTAGCAAAACTTCTGGTAACTATAGCACTGAATTTCCACCATTAGCAGCTACCAGTGCCTCTTGTTTAAGTATGTTGAGAGACGATCCTCAGGAGAGACATATTACCAACAATGACAAGTTAAATTCCACTACCAGGAATTTGTTTAATGCTCCTATTACCAATATAACCAGTAACAAATCTAATGATATTGTTGAACCATTTGTAAGCCAAAAGAACAGAAAGAAAGGTGTTGAAATGGAGAACCAGAAGAGTTCTATCTTGACAAGAAGCCGTACTTTTTTGGGCTCGAATTCGTCGGGGGACGAATGTTAAATAATAACAACAGCTCTGACAATTTTAACATTATTAATCTATCTGGACATTCTTTTGACAAATTTGAATTGAAAATTCTTAGTTATGGTCTGAATTTCATTCCTAATAAAAGGGCGGATTTTAGTAAAACTATAGTTGATTTAAAAAAATATACAAGAAAAATTAATCTGTCGTTCTTAATGCATGATATTCCTGAGCATAAATGTTTTTTTACCAAACCTTCTTGCTATACCCCTAGTCTCCATCATACCATTAAGATCTTCGAGGAGATATGCATCAAGGATATTGAGTGTTTATTTAAGTCTAACATTCATTTTACAGACAATTTAAATAAATATGAAAGGAAGGCATTGGTTAATTTAAAGTCACTTTCAAGCAAACTAAGATTCATGAAGAGTGATAAGGGGTCCAATATAGTTATTATGAGAAAGGACCAGTATGGTTCGGCTATGTTAAAACTATTAAACAATACTGAAGAGTATGAATTGGTCCCCTATTATACTATATTAAATAATTTCAAAGTGGTACATGCACATTTATATGATGCATTAATGTCCAGCGAAATTAGTTTCAAATTATACAATTTTTGCCTTATTGAGAAACCAAAAATAGGAGTTATTTTTGGTGTGCCTAAGACACAAAACATCCTTGATCCACCGCTTAGTTTGATTGTGTCATCTCCACATTCAATAGCGGAGGGTATTTCTGTTATTGATGCATTATTGGGACCGGTGATTTATGAAAATACATCTTATATAAAGGATTCCTGGCATTTTTTGGAAAAATTAAAAATTTTCACTAAAAGAAAAGTGATAGTATTTTGATCCATCCAAACACATTATATTTACCATGGATGTAGTGAGCTTATATTCCTGTATTCCTCATGCTGAAGGGGTTGAGGCATTGCGTAATTATCTTACCAACAAAAAGTTATTTACTAACTCCATTATTATAGTTTTGAGCAGACTAATGGAGATTATTTTAGAAAATAATTTTTTTATGTTTGAACAGAATTATTATAGACAGAAACGTGGTGTAGCTATGGGGTCTTCTGCAGCCCCAGCTTTTGCTAACATAGTCATGGCATGGTGGGAATTGGATTGTTTTAAAATCTTGAAAGAGAAATTTAATGTTCTTTTCTATTGTAGATTTATTGACGATTTATTGTTTATAATAGATGGTAACATTGATACTGTACGTTCATTTATCAATCTAGCTAATTCTCTTTCTAGCTATATCAAATTCACGTTAGGTGATGTTGGCATAGCAGCAAACTTTTTGGATTTACATGTTTGGTGGGACAACGATGGGCAGGCATTCCATAGTAAAATTCATAGAAAAGCAACTTTTACGAATGGATATTTACATAACAATAGTGGGCACCCTGGATATATTAAGAAAAATATTCCAAGAGGGCAATTTATCCGTGCCTGTCGTATGACCACAAAGGAAGATGTATTAATTTCTGAGTTAAAATTTATTATTGATTTATTTATTCAACGTGGATATAAAAGACAAATTTTAATTGACACAGCTTTTGAAGTGTTTAATAAACGATGTAACCAATTTATTGCTATCTTACATGATGAGAAAACTGTTTTTAATGAAATCAATAGATTAGAAGATAATAACAAAAACATTATTTGTTCTCTGGATATGAGTTTAGACAGTAACAATATTAAGAAAGTTATACAAACCAACTGGAAAGTGTTACAAGGTAATAGAGAGATTTTTGGTGTTGTAGGTAACCAGCCATATTTTACATTACGTAAAACAAATACTTTAAAAAACATTTTTGAACAGCATCAAAACAAAGAACTTGTTTCAGTAGGTAGAAAAAATGGAATGTTTCGGTGTTTCAATTGTAAAATTTGCAGGTACATTTCAGAAGGACCTTTTATTGATATTGCTAGTTCTGACAAAATTATAGAAGTCTCAGACTTCATGGATTGTAATACCACAGGTGTAGTTTATGTTAGTATTTGTTCGTCTTGTCCAGCATTTTATGTAGGCATGACGACTAGGTCTCTAGCCACTAGGATCAAGGAACATCTATATGCCATTAAGGCTAAAGATAGTAATAATGCTTTATATAAGCATTCCATAATATGTCCTAATTTCAATAAGTTTTTATTTTCTATTTTAGAAAAATGTACTTCAGATAAAAGGGCGGGAGACTTTAAAAATCACATTGAGCAAAGAGAATGTCTGTGGCAAATTAGATTAAAGTCTGATATTCATCCAGGCTTAAATGAAAGCATCAACGTGAAATGTTTTTTAAAAGATCGTAAATTAAATATTAACAAAGGTTTAGGCATTGATTTTAAGACTTACTTTTTATAAATGTTGTTTCAGTGACTTGTATTTTATGTTTTATTTAAAGTTAATTGATTGATTGGAATGGCTATTTAAAGTGTTGTAGTAGTAGTATTTTTGTATTCTGATGAAGGCGTGACGAAAGCGGAAATTAAATTTTTTTACGCTATTACCGGCTTCTTGGAGTTTATGCTGTTCAAACTGTTGCCTTTACAGGCTGCTTTGAAGCTCACATCGTTTTAGAACTGTTGTTTTAGCTTTTCAGCTCACACATTACATCATATTTTATCACCGCAGGCTTTTATCTGCCTTTCAGCGTTTTCCTTGTGTTTTTGGGCGTTCTTTGTGCTTTATCAGTTTAGGCCTTAGCAACCTTGCATTAGTACAAACAATGTCCAGAAGATTACTTAGGCTTCGAGGCAGACAGGAATTTTTGGTCACTGGATCACAATGACCAACTTGGAACATAGTTGTATATAATGTTTATTTAGTGCTGGATAGGCAGATGGACTCTGGATGATTTTATAGGTGGTAAGAAGTTGTGTATATGTTAGCTGATGTGGCAGTTCTAATCAATTTAGGCTTTTCATTGCTATACATTGGTGGCTTCTGAAAGGGGTAAGTGCTGCAAATTCAACAACTTTGTTATAGCATTGTTCAAGTTTTAATTTTTGTGAAGCTTGGAGGTTAGTAAAGATGGGGGCACCATAAAGAAGAGTGGGGGGTAGCTAAGTAGTGGCAAGTGTAGCTTTAGTTGCATCAGTGAGAACGTTGTTGGCTCTGTAAGGCATCCCTAGTTTTTGATGTGCTTTTCTTATGCAATTTTGTATATACAGGTCAAATGTAATTATCATCCACTATCATGCCTAATAGTTTGCTATGAGAAGAGACTTAAGTGGTTGCATTATCAAGAGAGAGGATTTTACATTTTTGCATGAGAAAGAGATTTGGGGAAAAAAGTAATAATTTGGTCTTTTTTGTGTTGAGCATGAGATGTGAGTTACGAAGCCATGATTTAGTGGCTGTTAAAGCTTCCTGAGTAATTTTTTGGAGGTGTACCATGTTGCCAGATGTGCAAACGAAAGTGGAATTATAGGCATATTGTATTAGGGTGACCTGTTGTGTAGATGCATAGAGGGTGTAGGTGAAAATGTTAAAGAATAGATAGAGACTTGTAGTACACCGCTGGTGATTCGGAGGTAAGGAAAGAGTGTGTTGTGAAATTTTACTGACTGATATCTATTGGACAGGTAGCTTTTGAACCACAGAAGCGCGGTCTGAGAGAGACCTAGTGAGAACATTTGAATTAGAAGTTTGCTGTGACAAACTGTGTTGAAGGTTTTAAACAAGCCTAGAAATAAGGAAGAAACTAGTTTGCCATTATCTCTTGATTTATTGACAGTATCTATATAAGTTAGAAGGGCAGTGCTAGTACTGTGAGAAGGACAGAAGCCATGTTGTGTAGGGGATATAAGTTCTTCCTGCAGTTGATAGTCTAGCAGTTGTTGAATACATTTTTCTAGTATTTTGGCAAGGGGAGATAACATTGTTGTAGGTCTAAAGCTATTAATGTCTGTTGAATTTCCTCCTTTGTGCAGAGGGACAAAGTGTGACTTTTTCCAGAGAGATGGAATGTGGGATTCCTGGATTGACCTATTTATAAGGACTGAGACAGGATAGGCAATGCTACTGGCTGCTATTTTAGGTACTCACTTGGAAGGTCATCAGCTGCAGAAGAACGCAGTTTAAGTTTGTTTAAGGGTAGTTTTATATAGGATATGGGAACAGGTTTGAAAGTGAAAGTGGATGTGGTGATATGTGGCTGTTGGGGAGGGTTGGGATTAGATGTTGAGGAATCCTTAGTTACAGATGCTATACTATCTATAAAATAAGAGTTGAACTGCATTGTAATTTGAATAGTAAGTTATCAGGAGAGGGGTTTAGGTTGAATTTTTGGTCGAGATGTAAGATTTCTTTTATGGATTTCAAAAATTTGTTAGGGTCATGTTTAGTATTATTCTGAAAGTAATTATAGTATAGTATTTTTGTCTTAATTTATTTTCTTTTTGGTATGATTACTAAGCATTCTGAAGTTTTCATGATATTGAGGCCTTTTATATTTTTGCCATTCTTTCTTTGCTTTTTGTCTATCCTGAATTAGCATTCTTCTCTTTTTGAATTCTCAAATTGCGTTATTTGTTTTCATTCTCTTTCTTCTAGGAGGTACAAGGCTATTTAGGATATTTAAAAAAGTACTGAATTCAATTACAGCATTATCTAGGGGGGAAGGTTTTTAGGAAGTTCCAGTTAATAGATGAAAGTGTAGTAGTGAACATTTCTGTAAACACTCACTTTAAGTGAGCACTAAAGTTGAGGCAAAAAAAGGAAGTATTGGGCTATGATAAAAAAGCAATCAGTTTGGAAAATAACAAAAGGTTTTCCCTATATAGCAAATATTTTTGGGTGTGCCCCCAGTATGTCTTTAAGAAAGGACCAACTTTAAAAGAAATGTTACAATATTAACGATGCATTTTCTAAGCATGCCATGGAATGTAGAGATAAATCTTAACAAAATGAACCAATAAGATGGGTAGGATGAAAAAATAGGGGATTTTCAGATGGTAAGTAGGTATGATATATTGATAAGTGATGGTAGAAGATGCAGATCTGACTGTTCTTATTAAAGGGACTCACATCTAGCCAAGGTATAGCCTGTATTAGACGTAAGTTGCTAAGAGCTACAAGATTAGGAATTGCATGTGTTACTGGCAGAGCAAGACAGGAGATTAATTGGTATATTGCAATCAAGTAAAGACTTACCTCCCTCAGTGCAGTTTACTTATCTTAAGCTAATCCATATGTGGCATTAGACTCCCACTAAACTACAAGCTAAGAACCTTAAGGCTGGTATCTCCTATCAGAGAAGTGGGACTAGGGTAAGCTGATTATCTGCATATAGTATAGTCTGATTACCTACATATATGTGCCCCAGTAAGGCAAATGTTGGGGAAAGGCTATTAATAATATTAAATAAGTGACTAGCTTCCCAAATGAAATTGTTGTGTTCTGTTTACTGAAATTTCCCCTTAAGTATCTACGAGTTATATAAGTGTAATTGTTTCACTACTCTTTGCCATGATTTTTAGATTTTGGAAAATATCTGCATTGACTGGACAATGTTTTACTAAAGAGAACCAGAATGGTTGACAACAGTGGTATGGATGAGCATGTCTGGTCAGTTACTTAATGATCTTTACATATATATTTCATTCAGTTAATCTCTTGTATGTAGATTGTTAAAATATAATGTTAGAAGATTTGCAAAACTATGCACTGGTCTGACCAATGTTGTCATTGCCCATGTTAGGAAATTAGTAAATTCAGATTATTTGAGTTTTTCCTGTATATGTTGGAAATGTATAGCGATAATTTAATAATGATGTAAATCAAGCTGTTATGCTTTACATTGGGCTCTATTTATTTCTTGTTTTATTTTGTGTTTTAAATGTTTCATTGCATATGTCATCATGGCTTCAATAAATTTTTCTTTTTTTTTCCAAAAAAATTGGTACATAATACAAGTGCAAGGACTATGGAATTTAAAGCTGGAGGTGTTGGCTTTGGTCTCCTCAGCAGAAAACATTTTTAATGGCTGGTTCCATTTGAAATAACAGGGAAAATACATGAAATAAACCACATAATTAGAGAGAATGGTAACAAAAGGCCAGAAAAGATATAACATATCATCATTCTGGAACTTTAGAATGAAATACACACTTTGATAGTTTATCAGAGATTAGAGAATAGAAATTTGACATTTATGCCCACAGTTCATATAGCTGATACACTATCTAAACTACGGAAACAAGACCGAAAATAGTTTTTGTTATGGAAAAAACTGAAGTGTTTTTAGAACTGTCTGGCAGAATAGGGTTTGATTCCACATCAAACTGAAATGAATTCAAGGGAGAAGGTTACCTTAAAATCCCTCTAAATATCAAAGTCAGCATAAGAAGGGGAATGAAAATTATTCAGCTATGTGTTATTAGTGAGTCAGAAAGTGAGTGAAATAGCTTTAGTCTCAAAACTTGATTGAACAGTCTGGGTTTGTAATGAGTTAAGAAAGTTGAACATCATTTTAAAATGTGAGCATTATCTTATGTCTAGGGATGAAGTGGTTATAGAAATTGTGGGTAAGAGGAGGTTTGTAAATACATTAGGCGAGAAGAAAGGTTATTGGCAAATCTCTCTTACAGCTGAGGCTAAGGACAGAATAATCTTCTCAAAAAAGAGTGATTTTTCCAGTATAGCATTCTTCCTTTTGGGTTACATTGTTCCTCCAACAACTCTCCAGCTATTAATGAAGAGTTTTGAAACCACATACCAACTATGGTGTAGCTTACCTAGACAATGTTAATATGCACTCTAAGGGTAGAGATTCACACCTAGCCAAGGTACAGGCTGTATTAAACTTTAGCTGCTAAAGGGTGCAAGATGATGCCAGGTGTGAGTTAGGTCTATGTTGGCCTAAATAGAAAATTGTGACAAATGGTTACTGGGAGGTGTCTCACCACATGAAGGCACTTAAGATGAGAGACAGGTTGCAAAATCTTGGAAATGTAATTAAAACAGGGAAAGGATCGGCTGAAAAGTTAGCTCCATGGGTGTCAGCAGGTTGGCACTGCATGTGAATTGCCAGACAAGAAGGCTGATAGGATAAGATGCCTTTAGGTAAGCAGCTTGGGAAAATGATGATTTGTCAGTGGAGTATAGCTAGGGTTAAGGATGGCACACTGGAGTCAAACATGGAACTATTTTAAAGAGATAAGACCTGGTCAAAAAGAGGAAGACAATAAAACTTGGTCAAAAATAGGGAAAAAAGATGGTATCTGGTTAACTAAGACCTGGTCAAAACTAGGAAAAAAGATGGTGTCTGGTGTCCTAAAGGCAGTGAAGATAGAAACTGAGAGGAACTTGGACACCGATGGAGTAAGGACATAAATATATTTTCAAATATTAAAATTGTGAAAACTAATGATTTGGTGAATTTTAAATAGTTTTGGTAATAGTAATTTGAACATTGATATTAATCATTATAAAACAAATTACAAAAACAAAAAAAAGAAAAAATACTTTACATTGGTAACAAATGAAATAAATACATGTTCAACTAAACTGGCAGTGAGGTTATTGAAAGCATGGAAAAGAGGTCATCATAAAGTTATTATACTAGATTAGCTCCTGTGCATTGTATTAGGAATGCATCTGCCCAGGTCATATTTGATCTCATCACGTGGGCAACTTTCCATACATTTACAAAACATACTACCCTGAGTGTATGAAGGAAAGATGGTCCTTCAAGGTATTTTGCTGTAATTGTCAAACACTATAATTTCTTCCCTGGGATGAATTATCAGTTCCATCTCTTTATATGTATTATACGTTTCTACAAGACCGTCACAGAGTAGCATTGTACAGTTGTGTAAAGGCACAACAGCACATTCTGTAACTGAATTGTTATACAGCTAGCCTCAACATATCCTTGTTATATTCTGCCTTTCTGGCTAACTCAAAACTATCTGTTGTATATTTGTGTTTTGAAGTTAACTTATTATTTATTTATTTAACATTTGTTTACTGGGAAAGTCTGACTTGGAACAACACCGATTTTCAGAGGAGGCCTGGGGAGAAATTCTCCAGATGCATGTCTTTGTATTAAATATGCTTGTAAGTTCACTATACCTTTCCTCACTGGAAGAACATGACATAGAGTGAAATAATTATTTCACTATTTTTCATTCTTTCATTTTTCCATACCCCAATTATCCTAGTCAGGATCAAGGGGGGGAATGGAATTTTTCTTAGCAAGTAATAAGTATAAGTCAGAAAACCAGTCCAGGGTGGGATAACAGTCCCTTTCAGGATGCACATACACAGACACACACAGATACACAAACACACACATGAACATACACAACATACTGGTATTTTAGTAGATCACAAATTCTCTTACAGTCATGTCTTTGGAAAATGGGAGGAAAACTGACACTCTGGTAAAAACCCACATGGTCACAGGTTGGACATGCAGATTCTATATATAATGCACTTCATATGGCAACCAAACTAAAGAACCAAGCAGTTTGAGATATGAATAGTAATTGCTGCATTACTGTGAAAATGTGTGTTACTTTTCTAAATGACAAACAACAGCAAATGTTTAAGAAACACGACTGTAGATCTGTGTCACCTCATGCTGATGAATGTGCTGCTAGAAAAAGGACTGATGATTCACTGATAAAGGTAAAAAGTAAACTTGTCTTTAACTGTTAAATATTTTCCTTTATTTTTCCTTTTGTCTCTGAAAGCTGTCTTTTTGTCATGTTTCACACATTGACTTAATCACTATTTAACATTTTCTATTCTACACATACTCCTACAATTTAATTTATAATGTGCAATAGCAAATATTTCATTTTTTACTGAACATGCTTCACAGTGTTTTAAATTAGTATATGTGTTGACCACAACATAGTCACAAAAGCAGGGCAATCTTTTAAGTAACTATATCAAAGCAAGGAAAAAGGGGCAAAATTTACAAACACATAAGTAATATTTTATTTTATTTATTATTTATTTTACATTTGTTAACCGGGCTGGTCTGACTGGATATATGTCCATTTTCAGCAGAGGCCTGGGGAGAAAAGCTCCAACGAACACAAATAATAGTTATTTTTACATGACAGAGTTTAAAAATACAGGTACATCTTTTAACAATTCTTTACATTACTTTACATATCTTTAAATTGCTGGTTTAAGATTCTTTATACATGTAATGATTTAGGGAATAATAAAGGGGCATGTAAGAAATGACATGAGGTTAATATATGATGATTTAGGGAATAATACATGAAAATGTTAGGATTGACATGAGGATAATTTGTGAAAACACACTCTCTTTAAAGGTTAACAGAGAGGCACCTACTTGGTTAGTCAGGGTTAGCACAAGGGCATAACCAATGTGTTTTGAGGTATAGTTTCAGTTTGTTTTTAAAAAGTGATATTGAGGAAAGTAAGGTCATGTCACTAGGGAGTTATCATCAGTTATTCAAATTTCAAATAATTTATTGTTTGTACATTCTTGTATGTTGATAAAAGATTTTGCAAAATGCTTGTAATTTTAACACTTAAAAAGGGAACCATAAAAGTCTAGAATCATTCATTAAGAAAATATAATTTGGAAAAACACAGCACAAATATTATAACCAATTTTTTATATAATTTCATAATGATTTTATTCCTTTTATTATGTAATATAAGTTCCCAACAATAGATCTCATCAGTAAGTATTTTCAATATAAATTTAAGGTATAACCTTTTATCATATATTGGCCCTAGGTGTGAGTGTGTGGTACGGATGAACTACTGTAGCAGGGCTAGTTACCCAGCAGTATAATCCTTGGCTCTAGATGACTGTCACTGTTAAAGAGACACCCTAACCCCATGTGCAAAAATGGGAAATAGGGTTGAGGATGGATGGATCAGAGTTCCCTTTGCATGTAAGTCAGCATAATAAATAAAAAGTAATTAAAATGATGACTGTATGTGTTTTCTATCTCAAAGGAGCCCATTCATAGATTTATATTCTCATTACTAAGTGCAGCACAACTGGATTATCCTAATTTGCTGACATGACATACCACCAGGAGTAAAGAAATTGTTAGTGGGATAAAATCATGCCAGTTGTATGATATATCCAGGTAGAGAAGAGGTACCCATAAAATAAGTTAAAGCTTCAGGGCCATGCAAGTGATACTTTGTAAAACGACTCACTGTTGTGATTTAGTACATATCTTATTCCCACTGCATGTCACTTAATTTATTCATATTTAGAGTATGTATAACATATGGAAAATGGTTAACATAGTGGCCAAGGTGACCACTAATTATTCTACCTACTTTTTCCAAGTTTTGAAAGCAACCCGCCACAATGGGTCTTCCAACAGAACATCTAGATTCCTTACAGAAATTAAGGAAACAATAAAAGGTAGGAATCTGTGCAGTGAACAATATGTTTTTCACCACCTGTTTTGAAAAATAATCTGAATTAATATTCCTGTCAGCATAAGGACACAGGATAATATTTGCTTATAATATTTTTATCATCAGCCTTATAAATTTGTCATTGTGTAAGCAAAATAAACACAGTTTTATGTAGTCAGCCATATTCATGATAACTATTATGCTCCTTTTATTAGCTGGTTTCATAATTACACAAGAACCATTTTTTTTTGTTTTGTTTGTTTTTTGTTACGAAAGCAAATTCCCTTTAGTAATATTATGCTGCAATCCACTTTGTTATCTTTCTTTTTAAGGTTGCAAAAAATCACTTTAACATTATAGTTAAGTAATAATGAAGATTTATTAATAGGCTTAATGAAAATAGTCAAATAAAATAAATTTTCTTTATATTAACAAAATGATATAAACATTGAAAATCTTTGAATTCATATCCCAAAAATGAATGACAGCTCTAAAATATGCAGAGGTATCATAAAAAAAGACACAATGATGATTAAAAATATTTTGTTTTTTGTAATGGTTCATGACTTTATTCAGTTTCATTAGTCTACTCTGTTTCTCACTAAAAATGCATAAGGTGTAATTTCTGTGTTCATCTGAAGCACTCTATCTCTTGCTGATGGAGCCATGGTATGCAACAGCCATGAATTACAACCCATACAATGGTAGGCTGCAAAACATCTTAGGAGTCTGTGTTCCTGATATGTTAATCTACTGTTATTGTACGTTTTTTGCCTCTCAGAAAGGTAAGATTTCTTGTCTTTGTGCCCTGTAGTTAGACATGAAAATTGCTCTTTTTTACCACTGTTCCTCCCCATGGTATTGTTTTGATTCTTGGTCAGGCCTGTATTTTGTGCTGGACCCATGGAATTAGAAGACAGCTCATTCTCCATTCCAGGGAAACTATGTCCACTCCCCAGCTTAAAATAGAACCTGACATACTCACGCAGCTGTGATGTTGGCATCCCCATCATTCTTCTTATCATGAGATTTGAAATTCTGCCATAAGAAAGCCTAATTAATGAAATTATCAGAACATTCTAGTTTCTGGTTTATTTTTCTATTTTAAGAGTTATGTATATTTTTTTTAATTTACATTTGTTTACCAGGAAAGTCCAACTGGACATGAGTGCCCTTTTTCAGTGGAGACCCAGAGAGAAAAGCTCTACAGTAGAAGTACAAAGAACAAAAAGAAAAACAATACAACAGATTATGAGTACAGAGAAGTTGAGAATAATAGGTGCATTTACACTTAGTAAGAGCATTTGATTAATAAACATTGTTTAGATACATTTATACCATATAAGAATATTTGCCTAATATATGTTGATTTACATATTGAACAATGTATTTACACAAAGTTTGTAAATAAAGGGAGTGAAATTATTTGTAAAAATGTCATTCATGTGAAAAAAAAACTGTAGTATAAAGAGATTGTATAATGGGAGTGCAGTTAGTGGTGTCAGTTCAACTGGTTTTCATATGAATGGGAAAGCTGGTTAATAGCAATGAGGGGGAGAGGGAAAGAGAAAGGGAACAGGTCAAGCGGATGTGAAACACTGTAAGTTACTATAGTAGAATATGTGATGGTAAGAACAGAAGTCCGGTTTTAGCTGAATTTAGAATATAAGATTGTAATTATTTAATAGGGGAATGAAATAGAAGAAGTTAAGTGTATTAATGTTGGAGTGACTGAAGCTGGATGATAGCAGTCGAGGTTCATAGATTTATAGGTTTACAATATCATAGGTGTATATCAAGCTATTGACCACTAGGGCCTTTACAAGGTCTAACTAGCCATCTCAAGTGGGTCCTACAAGTTTATGTGCCTTAGAGATTATTTTAACGGGTATATATATATATATATATATATATATATATATATATATATATATGTTAAGGCAATATTTACAGTCTGCCTCTGTCCATTAGAGACATATGTGCTAGACCTAGGATGTATTTTGGATTTCCCATCCACTGGTCCAGGTTATTCTTGAATAGGATTAGGGAAAACACTGCTTCACATAGATGGGATGCCTGTCCCTGAAAAGGGGAATTCTCTGAGACATATACCTGTCCCTCCAACATGTTCTATTTATGTTTCAAATTTAAATCCCTAGATTGAGTCATTCTAATGCTATTCATTTTGTGGACATACAAAAGGTCCATCAGAGTGGGATTCAAGGATGCCTTGTACGCCAGGCAATCCTCTCAACAGAGTGCAGAGATAGGGCTTGAGACAATCTGCATAGGAAAGCTGTTTACACCATGTATTTTTTTGATGAGAAACCTTTGTGAATGTTTCAGTTGTTGCATATGCCTGGTTAAGTACATACCAAAGGGGGCATTTCACTCAGTGATGGGCCTGATAAAGGCCAAATACAGTAGAACAATGACTTCATTGGACCTAGATGTCATGACCTTTCTTATAAGTTGAGCAACACAAAATTATTTTTTACTACCTTATGCACATTTTGGTTAAATGCCAGGTTACTATCTACATGTGTACCCAAATCTCTGACTTCTGGTTCCAGTCTTAGGGGTTTGCTATCAATGAGGCAATTTCCTAGGGTGGCTAACTTCCCAAGGGGTACTATTGTTTATTTCTGGGCATTGAGCTTTAAGCTGTGGCTTTGGCAGCAGTCATATATCTGTGTTAGTCCTTCTTGCAGAATGTTAATATCTTGGGGGGATTCTAGTACTCCTAGTTTGCAATCATCTGCAAAAATGATCAGCCTGAAGACCTTGACATTTGCCTTGACTTCCTTCCCTGAAGTAGAAGCCAGAAATGAGCAGAACAATCACATAAGCCTGAGGAACTCCACTAGTAACCATTCTCTTTGTGGAAGTTGTCTCCCCTATCATAACTTCCTAGGTCCTATCTGAGGGCCAGCTGGCTATCCAGTGCATAGCATATGGGTTTATTCTTATATTCATGTGTTTGTTTATAAATCTCAAATATGGTATTGTATCATGTACCTTACCCAGGTCAAGGTAAGCAGTATGCACCTTTTTTGCTCTCATCCTTAGCCTTGGTGATCTTCTCAAAAAAAAGTCCACTAGATGGAGTAGGCATGGTTTGCCTTTGACCAAAACAAACTGGGTTGGACTCAGTGCTAAAGGTTTTTCTGTGTCCTTGTTAATCATTTCGATGATAATTCTTTCCATGGCTTTGCATATGGGATTAGTCAGACTTACTGGCCTGTAGTTATATTTGTTCATTGATGGCCACCCTTTTGCAGAGGGATGACCATTGCAGTTATCAATTTGTGTGACTCAAAACCTGTATGGAGACTATGGTTAAACAGTAACTCCAGTAGTGCTAAGAGGTCATGCTTCAGGCTATTAGGAGGTACCCTGGTATGTTATTAAGACCCATCAATGCAGTGTTTTTGGCCTCAGAGAGGGCATATATGACCTGCTCCCAAGTGATAGTTGTGGGGGCTTGTTGTTTGATGGCATTTCCTGAGGGGAGGCTGGGAGGTAAAATGGAGCTGAATTTGTCAGCCAGCCAGTTTGCTATATCTCTTGGCTCTATGTAAGTGGCTCCATTTACAATCAGTTCCGAACACTGCTGTGTGCCTCCTTTGAGATTTCAGACATAGCTAAAGAAAGCCTTGTCATTGTCATTTACTTGGGAGGCTACATTTACCTCAAATTTGGCTTTAATAGACTTAATTTGCCTTCTTAATTTTTTTATTTAAATTGATGAGAGTGTTTTCATCATGCTGGGCCTACTATGACTTTTTTTTTCTTGTGTTGTACAACCTGTTTATGTTTGGATTTCACCAGGAAGTTGTTTTTTTTTTTGAGTTAATTCTGGGCTTATTTCTGGTAAGCACAGATGTCTATGTGCATTTAGTGACATGATTGTACAAGGTTTCTGCAAACAATTCTGCATAGGCTGCTGTGTTTTAAGGGTTTTCAAGCACTTGAAATTTTGACAGGTTATCACTCATTAGTAGGAAGTTTACCATAGAATAGTTAATAGTTCCTAAATGCTGTTGGGTTAGCCGGGGTCCCAGAACTGATTTTTACTATGAAGGAGACAGCTTTGTGGTCTGACCTCACCATAAAGGACACTACACTGGGGGGTACAGTGTTCTTTCAGGTTTTGAGCACCAGGCCAAGTATGTTTGCATCCCTAGAGGCCATATCAGCTATCTGGACTAAGGTGCTTGTGTCCAGGAAACTCTGGACCTGTCAGTCTGGGGTCATGTAAGTGTCCTAGTTTATACTGAGGTAGTTGAAGTCACCTATGATTATGACCTTGGGTTGAATGGTGAGGGCCGTCAGTAAGTCCAAGTATGAGTTATGGGTTACTTGGATTATTGAGGGTGACCTTTAGCTTGCAAGGATATGATATAGAAATCTGGACATGGAGAAGTTCAAGATCATCATCCTGTTTGATTAGTCTTGAGGTGTATAGACTGAGGATAGCTTCAAAAGTGTTGATACACTCAAATTCTGAACTTGGCATGACTTAATTTTAGTGTGCTTTGGATTTTTTTTCTTTTTTCTTTTTTCATATTTTAATATTTTTTAGTACATGCTAAATGCTAGGAATGATTACACAGGGTAGAACTGACAGCATTTTGGTGGGGTATTCTTTACACTTGGTATGTTATATAGATTAAGTTTATAATTCTAGTTGTCCTAGGAATAAGCATGAGAAAAGCCATGTGCATGTTAGGTGCTTTTTAGTTCTAGTCTAAATCATGTGGGGCACGTAATTTATCTTAATAGGTGTAGATTGTTGCGCTTGTTTTTGTGATGCATTTGGAATACATACTGTATGATTTGATTTGGATGGAGAAAGAAGAGCTTTCTCTGTAGATCACAAAGTGTGTTTTAAGCTAGGGCATTTTTCTGGTATAGATATATATATATATATATATATATATATATATATATATATATATATATATATATATACATATATATTAGTTTATATGTTGTTACCAGTTGTGAATGTTTGAGTGCATGTGGTAGTTCTAACTACTAGAGATGCTTAAATGCAATAGAGTTATATGCCCTATGTGGTTGATTTGCAGCAAACATAGCCATTCTGCTATAACATGGTTCAAGTTTAAGGGTTTGGATTGAATTTAGGTTCATTCATTTTCAGTAGATTCTTTCATCAGTGATTTTATCCAGTGTAATATTAGTCACAATCTATCTATGTTCTGCAAAATGTTTCTTTGATACAGCAGCCAGTTTTTCTGCTTTTAGCACATCTTGTTTTGTTACAATTTCTATTCTTTCAGGGGCACAATTGTGAGCTGCTATAATTTTTTTTTACTGACTAAATACATCCACAAATAAAGTGCAAAGACTTTTGAAAGGGTTCAGAGATGGTTACTAAGCATACCAGCTATGCAGTTTTTGAGATACTTAACCAAGTAATACAGAAAAATCTGAAACTTCAGTTTCCCCTTCTGGTTATCCATCTTCTTATCAAGTATAGATTTAAAAATAGCCAAGGTATTATTATGTTTGATACACAGATGGAGTCTCTTCAGAAAAGTACCCATCAGACCAGCAGGTGCTGCTTGTGTGATGATGGAGGGTAAGGATTTTGGTGCAGGAAATTATAGTACCACCAGATGTGTGGCGGTGAAGATTGTGAAGGAGATTAAATGTGCATGGTCATTGAAGGCACACAAAAGCTAGGCAGAGGCCAGCATTTATGGGCCTGCATAATACAGATTACAATGAGAGGAATTTTGATCTCTCTGGGTTGCTTAGGGTGCTTAGCCCTTCACTTTTCTTAGTTAAGAATCGGTGATCCTTCAAGATGGACTTACTTTTTGATACATACATGCCAAATAGTGTATTTTATTCAATGACAGGTCTAAAGAGGGACATATATAGATATAGTGAAACTATGAGTTCCCTGACCTGGAGGGAATGTTTTTAGACATACATGCATTCGTTGTACTGTCTTAAAGCTACAACATCCAAAAAAGCATTACTTTCAGTCAAATTCCTTTTTTCTAACTTATAAATCAAATCTCTTGCATGTTTTGAGACTTTCAGTGTGAAATTGCACTATTGTGAAGAAAACAAATCATTGTACCTAACCTAACATTTCTGTTCAAGTGTGGTGAAATAAAATCTTCCATGCTTTTTTGAATACTACTTCATGAACTCTGTCTCAGAAAAAGCAGAAAACTCACTCACTTAGTTCAAATCAGATACTATTACCACAAACATAGGCATAAATGTAGGAATGTAATAAAATGACCAAGATGTAAAAGCAAAAACAAAAAAAAAAACAAAATAAGAAAAGAAAAAGTTAGCACCTTGAGTTTTAAAAATGAAGTAAAAAATATCACATATAAAGACTGAAATGGCAGTCAAAACTAAGTGAAAATATCAAATAATTAAGGACTTCCAATCCAATTCAAAATTTTATTTCAGTGTGTACACAGACTCTTTGTGTTGAAGTAACAGCTTCTCAAGTTTATCACAATTAAGATGAGCTCCTAAATGCAAGCTTTTAACAATAAAGTATTTTCATGGTGAACTGAAAAAAAATATTTGGCTATAGGACTATTGCACGCATCCTTTTTAATGCATTTAATTTGTTTAAATGGGTGCCATTCATTTGGTCTAAGCTTACAGTTTATCCCTGTTGTCTTAAATTCATTTGGTATAAACTAATTTGGTCTAAGTACGCGGCTATGTTTGTTTGTTGTTTTCTCACACTATTATGCAGTCTTGGAGTTGTAACATATGATTAGCAGGTGGTGTGGGGGACACAGAGTCACCTTCCCTGCAAAATCACTGTTTTTTGTGATTTTTCAATGATTTGACTTTTAGATTAAATTAGTTTAGATACACACCGAGTTTAGATGAAGTGATTTTAAATGAATCAGTAAAGACCTGTTTGCATAACGTATTGTAAAGCTAACATTGACTTTACAATTTTCTTAGACCTTTTTTTGCTGGATGTTGTCAAGGTCCTAGAATATTTTTAATGAAATCCATATGCTTTTACTCCTTAATTATGTTATTATGATTTAGTTTAATAACTTTTCATTGTACTCTCATGCTTGGTTTAAACTCTCAGTTTATTTCTGTTTAGTTCACTGAATTAAGTATTTCTCTAGCATTGCAGTATATATTCCTGCATAATTTACCTCAAAACAATTACACAATGAAAACTAACTAGTCCACACAGATGAACAATATTCTGTAGCATATCCAATGTTTTACTTGTTGATAACCACTATAAAATGCTGTCTCTTGTTAACAATCTGCTATTTTGCATTATAACGTTTCATAAGAAAGTCTCTGCTGTTATTTGCCGGTTTTAAAAGAATAATAATACACTTAGGAATGAAGATACAAACAAGCAAACCTGTACTAGAAGACAAGATTGCAAAAATTTCAACAGCTACCAATAACTTGCCTTTAGTACTCAGGTGTGCAGGTATGAATGTTAACCATACACTCAGGAAAACAAGCATGCTAAATGTGATAAATCTGGCTTCATTAAAGCTGTCAGGTAGGTTTCGTGATAGAAAGGCCATTATAAAACTAGCTGAAGCCAAGAGTCCCATATAACACAGTACTAACCAAAATGCTGTGTAAGATCCCTCATTACATTCTATAATAATCATTTGAATCTGCGATTTTGTGTTGTTTTCAGGAAAAGGATGAGAGGCTGCCAACCAAGCAGCACAAAGCACAGCTTGCATTAATGTACAAATTACAACTATGGTATTAGCCACAGCAGGACCAATCCATCTTCTTAGCTTACTACTTGGGTTTGTTGCTCTGAATGCTATGATAACTATTGTAGTTTTAGCTAGTATACATGAAACACACAAAGCAAAACTAATTGCAAAAACCACCTGACGGAGCATACAGGTGGTAGTTACCGGATGACCAATAAATAACAAAGAACAAAGAAAGCAAAGCATTAGGGCCAGTAGAAGAAGGTAGCTAAGCTCTCTGTTGTTTGCTTTGACAATGGGAGTATCTTTATTCTTGATGAAAATGTATAGGATGATCACAGACATGGATGCACCAACTATAGACAGTGTCATCAAAACCACCCCCAAAGGCTCCTCGTATGAAAGAAAATCTATGCTCCTTCGGATGCAGGTGTCACGGTGTTCGTTTGGACTATATTCATCTGAGCATCTCAGGCAGTCATTTGAGTCTAAAATAAAAACAGAACAGTGCAAACATGTTTATTTACAATGAATAAATTGTGCATTTTGCTCATTGTTAAATTATGAGTATGGGATCAATGCATACGACAATATATTATTACCACTTCTAATCTGCTGAATCTATTCTCCATTCTTATTCATCCTAAACATAGTACCTGCTGCTCTTCACATTGTTTATTTATTTAATTTAGTTAATGTATTTCTTTATTTTTTGTTGTGTTAGGGATGTAGAACAGTTAAATTCATTTGATGAAAAAGTAGAAAATGAAAATGTTTAAATGGAAAAGTTGTTTGTCAAATGGTTCTTTTAGTCTGATGTTTTCCTCCAGAAATGGGTGAAATTGTACTCAGCACACATTTTATAATCTGTACGTTTGTGTGTGTGTGTTTTACATACAACACAGTGGTGGATGATCTACTAAGTAATGAAGTGCATTATTTAGAATTATAATGAATCATAACACATGGAAACATACACAGAACACCCTCAGGTGTGGGCCAAGTGGCACCAGTATTTACATCTTGGGTGGGGGGGCTGAATTCCACTTCACTACTACTCATTTTATGTTCCATGTCTGGTTGGTAACATTATTGGATAGGCATATAATATTAAGAATGGACTGCAGGTGCACATAAACTTCCTCCCTGTCTGTATGTAACTCATCACTGACATATGCAAGTTGCAACTATCACTTGGTGAATTTATCAAACCTGTATAGGGAAAATGGTCTTTAGGAGGCTAAGCATATTATAATAGGACAGTGAAGAAGGTTAAAGATATGTTTGGATACTGGAACAAAATGATAAACCTTGGCAATTTGAACCTGCGATAGTACACTCAGAGTATGGATAAGGGGTTAAAGAAGGTACAAAAAGAGGAAAATGCACATGTATAGGACCAATTATTTGGGCAAAATATAGGGCACACAAAGCCGAAATTAAGATGTAGGGAGAAGGATAAAGCACAGTGCAAGGAGCCAAACAGAATGGTAAACAATTATGTGAGCAGAGTAAAGACAGAAGCTGAAAGGGGATCACAGGAGGTCTAAAGAAATGAAGCAAAATGTATTTTTATAACAGAGCAAAAAGTATGGTGATGGAGAGCTGTCACAGCCAAGAGAGGTGGGAGTTAATGAAAGACTGCAAAAAAGCAGAAGTTTGGAAGCAATCTTCGAACAGATCCTTAATGGATGTGAAGTGCCTGGCTACTACAAAAAAACAAATCTGGCAGGAGAAGAGCAGGGCACATATTTTTAACTACAGGCCTGGTAGCCCAATAGCAGTTGGAGGAAAAGCCAAGGTGTGAATCATAAGAGAAAGGTGGTTGCTTTATAACAGGACAACTCCAAGGATAACAATCAAAATGGGGGTAATGGTCAAATCTGATATAGTTTGATGACTGAGTACACAAGAAGTTGCTAAAGGAATACAGCATCAGATGTGATTTACCTGGACTTCTGCAAGGCATTTGACACCAGGAACAGTAGTGTACTGATGGAGGGGACCAAAATAAGGAATTAGACTACTGAATTGTTGAAGCATAGGACACAGTACGATAAAATGAGAAGGGCAATGTCAGGAATAGGAATAATGAATAGCTGATATCACAGAGGCTGGTCCTGGGTCTAGTAATTTCCAACTTGTTATTCTGGACTTATGTGATGGAAGAAGGAACAGGATCGTATCTTTACTGAAACCAAATCAGTACAGCTAAATTAGTTTTAGTTTTGTCTTGCCTATTCTTCAACTATTTTCTATTATATCTTGAATTTTGATTTTAAAGGGTAATGTAAATATAAATAGTTGTGTTTATGAAAACATTTGCATATGACATAGAAAATTTTACTAGTTTAGGTTCATTCCTTGTTATATGTCATGATCATTTTCAAGCATTCACCTACTAAATGAAGTACACCATATTTACAAGGCAAGGAAATTTGCTAGATATATATTTTGGCTACTCTACTGCTCAATAAGTGCAAATTGTATGAGGAACCAACTCAGTGCGCACATCTTGGTGAATGTAAGCTCCTGAATCACTGCTTCCATAGGAAATCAATGTCAGTTTGTTTTATAAGGGTGAATTAGTAGTAGTTCTTTTCTTTTGGACATTTTCTCCCTTCCCTATGTTTACACAGCTGTGGTTTGGTGTGTGTACATATATATATATATATATATATATATATATATATATATATATATATATATATCTACATTAAGAGCATGGACAGGAACCTGACCCCTGAAAAACATGGTTAACCTTATTTTTTCATGTTTGCTGAAGGAGTCAATTGGTGTAATGGCTAAGCACATCACCTCACAGACATGAGCTATGCTGTTCTTCTGGTCACTGTCTTTATGAAGTTTGTGATTTCTATCCATGTCTGTGCTGGGTTTCTCCCACCTCCCAAAATATGCCAGCTGTTTCCATCTTAAGGATGGAAGTTACTAGGTTAAAACCTTCCTGGCTGAACTTCAGAGGTATGATGACAGAGTACACCAAAAACTGAATGGAGTCATGGGCAGCAGCACAGACAGCAGGTGGTACCTACTGGGGGAAGAATTGTATGGACCAACTGTTTCAGCCATCAACTTTGGTACACTGTATCCTTTTGACAGGACACTGTAGCTCACAGAATGGGCATTGTGTTAGGAGTAATCACTCAAATGTATAAAAATGAACTATAGGTGAAGTGGTCAAAATTGGGTATGGGTATTTGTTGATGCTAAATAGATTGAGGACCTGGCATACTCTGACCTATGACAGGGACCTGTGCTAATGGTGTAGGATCTCTATCTGCCTTTATTGGCTAGCGTGTGCCCACCAAAAGCCCAACAGCTCTTTGTCGATAAGCTACTGGCCAGCTAGTGTCCATTTGTTAAACCTGTGTTACCTTGGATGCTGGATAGCTCTAAACATTAAAACAATCAGCATATTAAAATGTACTAAGGACTGCTACACTGAATAAAGGTTTCCTATATAGTGGACCACATGATGATAGCGTGGAGAATGGGTATATTGTGTATCCCAGAAAGAATATGGAAGGGCAGTTCAGCAACTGTTCTTCAACTATTTTCTATTATATCTTGAATTTTGATTTTAAAGGGTAATGTAAATATAAATAGTTGTGTTTATGAAAACATTTGCATATGACATAGAAACTTTTACTAGTTTAGGTTCATTCCTTGTTATATGTCATGATAATTTTCAAGCATTCACCTACTAAATGAAGTACACCATATTTACAAGACAAGGAAATTTGCTAGATATAAATTTTCGCTACTCTACTGCTCACTAAGTGTAAATTGTATGAGGAACCAACTCAGTGCTCACATCTTGGCGAATGTAAGCTCCTGAATCACTGCTTCTGTAGGAAATCAATGCCAGTTTGTTTTATAAGGGTGAATTAGTAGTAGTTCTTTTCTTTTGGACATTTTCTCCCTTCCCTATGTTTACACACCTGTGGTTTGGTGTGTGTGTGTGTGTGTGTGTGTATATATATATATATATATATATATATATATATATATATATATATATATATTCTTCAGATGTAGAGTCTACTACTTCAGAGTAGAAAGGACTAGACATGGTGAGAAAACAGTGCTGAGATAGAGCTTTCTGAAGAAAGTGAGGGATGTCATGTTACAGCAACAGAACATCAAAGACAGATGAAAAGAGTACTTTGTCATGTTCTTAAAGTGAAAAAAAAAAAACTACTGAAGCTGTACTGCACCATGCACAGAAAATGGCAATTAAATAGGAGGAAAAACTCAACCTAGAATAAATAAAAGCGGTAATAAGGAAAATTATGCCAGAGGAAAGCAGCTGTCTCAAAGTCACAACAGGCAATGATCATGAGTTAGGGGAGAAATAGCTCCTGGGGGTACTCACAGAGTATGGAGAGACAATTGTATTGATGTGGATGGAAAATAAGCATTTTAGTTCCAGTATACAAGAAAAAAATGGGACATTCTCAACTGTGCACAGTATGTGGGTGCTATTTAATGTCATACTGCATCAAAGTGCTAGAGAGGGTGACTGATAAATGAATATGCATAGTAAAAAATAAGATGGGAGATGAGCAGTTCAGATCCAGTTCAGAAGGGTAGCACAGCCTATCCAATGTTTGCAGTGAGTCAGAGAGTAGCAAAGAAGCTGAAAAGGAGGAAAGAGTCCAATTTGGCATACTCAGACTTGGAGGAAGCATATGACAAGGGCCAGAGAAAGCATTTTTTTTGCAGTCTTGCAATGGTTCAAAGTCCCAGAAACATTATTAAAATTATTGCAAGCTGTCTTCAAGGTCTCCCCCCCCCCCAAAAAAAAAAATAAAAAATAAAAAAAATTGAAAAATGAAACAAATATGAACAGTGTTCAGGCTCACAGTGGAGTTCCCATTGTGCATTTGGGTTCAGCTCTGAGCTCACTACTGTTTGTATGATGATGGCTTATATTAGCAAAAAAATCAGAGGGGTCAGATCAATAACGTTGCTGTATGCAGATGATATGGTACTGCAAGCAGACCCTGAAGAGGAACTTCAGCAAATGATATGAAACAGGAATACAAAACTGAAAGCATGTGGGATAATACTTAATAGTGAGAAGACAGTTACCATGACAGCAAGTGTGGGAAATCAAAAGAAGCTGAAATGACTAGACTTGTTCAGTTTGGATTCTGTGGGTTTGAGACAAATTGTATGTAAAAACTTGCGTTGTCTCACAGAAGATGCTAGTATTAGAGAGAAGGTGGGAGAACAACCCAAATTTATTTTTAAGAGAGGTGCGAATCTTAAATGAATTTTGGAGAAAAAACATATGGCCAATTCTAGACATCCTGGCATGTTTAAATGTGAGGCATGCTCTTATTGTGAATGCATGGAGATAGGTAGGACCTTTTCTTTAGAAAATATGAAGCTTAGTACTAATAAGAGATTTAATTGTAACTCTAAAATGGTTATTTATTTAGCTAAATGTCAAGGATGTGTGGGTTTTTACTCTGGTAAGATTGAGAAAAAATTTAAAGAACGTATTTACGAACATGTTTACAGTATTAATAGAGGTAAACTCGAAAATGCCTTAGCTAGACACACTTCTCTTAACCCAAGTAATTTTTTTAAATTTTGTGTTATTGACCAGGTTGAGTATGATGAAAGGGGTGGTCCCTTAAGTTTAAAGCTGGATGGGGTAGAACTTTTATGCATGTTCGTCTGAATGGTTATAACTTCCCTGGCCTTAATGACTTGTGTTCTAGTTTCTGTTAATTAAAGTTGAAAAGTTCAGATAGGTAATAATTATTTACTGCATTTTTAATAATTGCTAGTGAGTACTTTGAATGTACTATTGTTTTTATATTTGTAAGGGGAGGGGATTTCATGTTACAAAGTTAGTCATGTGAGTCTGATGGAGGGTTATTTAAACCTTGATGTTTTGTACTTTATTTTGTCTGAGGAAGTTCAAGTATTAATATTAAATGAAAGCATTTACATTAACTTTTGTTTTCTGGGTTTCTCATTGCATGTCATTTGTGGTTTTGCTATTTAAAATTGCAATTTACAGAAATAATTATTTTTTACTGCTGATATGGTGTATGAGATATGCATCTGGCTATGCCATTGCACTGGAACAATATAGTAATAGGAAGGCAGCAATCACTTAGTGTGTTACAGGGATGTATTGTGATATAATACTGGATACAGAGATCCAGATTAGCAGAGGACAAAAAAGAATGGGGCAACAGTGGTTTGAAGGGAACCTAGATTAAGAGGACAGTCAAACATCTTGGTACGATAGCTGCATTTAATGAGCGTATTGCCTGTTATGTCCATGTTCAAGCTTAGAATGAAAACATTACTTGGGAGACAGAAGAGAATTATGGTGATTTATTTTTGTCAAAATGTCACCTGCAGTATAGAACTGAAACATGCTTGCTAAGTGTTATGCGTGTGCTCCCTAAGGTGGCAAAAACATGTACAATATATCAGTACATTACACAGTTAACACTAGTTTTAACAAGAAGAGCTCCAGTTTTATTCTACAGGTGCCCTCCTAATTTCCAATCCTAGAACCACCCTTTTATGTTCCAGGACAGGAATATCATACATGGAGCAATTACTTTAAAACATCAGATGCTCTTTCATGCAGTATATAAAACCACAGTGAAAAACTTCTCTAAAGCAAATTTCACACTCCTCAAAACCAAGGTGGAATCCTTCAAAGCCCCCGGGCCTGTGGAAAATACGACCCAGACCGCAGAATCCTTTATAAACGCATTCTATGAACACCTTCAGGAATGCATGGATCATGCGATCCCAAATAAAACCAAGACCCAATCCTCCAAAGGCAGACGTCCTGTCTGGTGGACCCCAGCCATAAACAAACTATACAATAGAAGGAGGAAGCTACTAAATGATAGAGCAAAATCCCAAAAAGGGAAGGAATCACTGATCAGTATTAGCAAAAAACTACGGGCACTCATAAAATTGTCTAAGGCCAGCTTCGAGAGAAAAAATGCACAGGACACTAAGGATAATCACAAGGCTTTCTTTAGTTATGTTAGGAACCTGGGTGGTAATTCCCAGATATGCTCAGAATTAGTCCAAAATGACAAAAATACACTGAACCCACAGACATTGCCAACATCCTAGCTGACAGGTTCAGCGCAAACTTCTCCCCCCCACCAAAAGAGCAAATATCTATCCCAGCAGAGTGCTGCCCCTGACATCTCAGATGCTCAGGTAAGAGCCCCTCTCCAAAGCAAAAACACAGCATCAGTGGGACCAGGCGGTGTCCCGGCTGCGTCCTACATGAACTCCAAGAAGAGCTAAACCCAAACATAAAACTACTGTTCAATCTCAGCCTTACTACAGGATATGTGCCCAAAGAGTGGCGTACAGCAACAGTGGTCCCTCTCCATAAAGGTGGTGCCTCAACGGATCCTGGAAACTATCGCCTCATAAGCCTGACTAGCTTGGTCTGCAAAGCTATGGAAAGGATCATCATGGACCTCATAAATAAAGATATTGGGGACCTACAGACACTGGATCCTACCCAGTTCGGCTTTGTTAAGGGCAGATCCTGCCTCTTAAACCTGGTTGATTTCTTTGAAACAGTCACCAAGGCTATTGACGAGGGAAGGTGGTCCACACAGCCTACCTGGTCCTCTAAAAAGCCTTCGATACACATCCGCACTCGGGCATTATAGATAAGCTCACCAGCTTAAATATAAACCCCTATGTCACTAGATGGATTGCAAACTGGCTCAAGGACAGAACTCACATGGTTAGAATTGCTGGAGCCATGTCAGACTCCAAACCAGTTACAAGTGGTGTCCCACAAGGCTCAGTCCTGGGACCTCTCTTGTTCGGTATATATTTCTCGGAGGTACAGGCCAACATGGAAGGACTGTGGCTGACCAAGTTCGCAGATGACTGCAAACTGGGTGCCATAATCAACTCTCCAGCCGACACAAGCATCCTCCAAAAGGGCCTCATAGAAACAGACAACTTGTGCCAGAGCCATGGCCTCAAGCTAAATGCCAAAAGTGTATAGTCATCCCTTTGGCAAAAACAAAGTGCCCATAAATTACCACATAGGTGGTAATCCATTAAGTACAGAAGAAGTAATTAGGGACCTGGGGACCCAAGTTGATAGCAATCTCTCATTTGACAACCACGTGGCCAAAGTGGTTAGAAAAACATTTTATATAGCCCACCTAATCATAAAGGGATTCACATCTAGATCAATCGTGCCTCTTTACTCATCCCTCATCAGGCCCATAATTGAGTACAATGCCCCTTTTGGGATGTACCTTACCAGACACCTGCAGCAACTGGATAGACCCCAAAAGTACCTCACCAAGAGGATCAAAGGGCTCAAACAGATGCCATATGCTGCCCGGTTAAAGAAACTCCAGCTCTACTCAGTGGCATACCGCCTGTTCAGAGGCGATCTGTGCCTGACGTATAAAGCCATGTCCAACCCGGAATTAATGGACATGCTGCACCTCAGAAAATCCAAATCCCATCAAGCTACGCGCTCGAGAGACTTGAACCTCAACACTGAAATAAATAGGACATGCTGGAGGGACAGATTCATAACCCAGAGGCTTCCTTCACTGTGGAATAAAATCCCAGTCCAGGTTAGGCAGAGTCCCTCATTGACTCTCTTCAAGAGGAATCTTGATGAGTGGATGGGAGTTCGTAGGTTTACCCCGGGTATCACTTCTGTGTCACTGTTAGACAGAGGCACAGTATACTAACCTCCAAAAAGGGCATAGCAAAATAAATTTAAAATGGGTGGCGAAAGCCAAACACATTCTGGCTAGGCTTATAAATGCCCTAGGGCAGATAGCCTATTATGAACCTATGAACCTATGAACCTATATAACATAATGTATAGAGATTCACATAACCCACCTTTCTGAACTAAAAAAGTAAGCAACCTTATTTCATGACAATTTCTGCAATTCTAGATGAATGTCTAAAGTCATTATAATTTGTATTTTTCAATGTATATTTTGATTGTTTAAACATATGCTGCAAAGGCATATCTAAGGGTAAAGACTGAAAAAGAAAACTATGTTGCTAGTCTGCCTATTAAATAAAATAAAATGCAATAATATATTCACCCGTTTTGTTGGAAATTTCTCCTGTTGAGCAAGGAATGCAGTCAAAACAGCAAGATGGTTGTCCATCCTGAATAACTTTTCTGTAGCCAGGTGAGCAGCTTTCACTGCATACAGAATGAGGAAACTTAACAAAAAAAAAAAGCAAGTGAGAAATAATCATAGGCTATAATTCCAGACAGTGTCTAAATCATATGACTATCAATGATTAATTATCATATTATTATACAAGTATGTATATACATATCCTGACAACAGTGTTTGCTCAACTCAGTATATGCTTTCCCTGAAGTGTTTATCATGTACCACAGAAATAATTAAAAACAAATTGTCAGAACTGATGAGAAAGATGATTTTAAAATTAAACACTGGTAATACACTGTTAATGATCAAATAACCTTAGACATAAACCCCTAGTTAAAGCTTCAATATTTGTGCAGTAGTAAACCAAGAATACGAAGCACTGGTGTAATAAATAAAACAAACGTTATTCCAAGTACAAACAACTGGTTAAGTGCTTTTGTCCCCTCAGAACTTCTTCAGAACAAGTAAATGCTAAAAAACATGAAGTTTAAATACAGGCAGTTGATTGAACAAACAAGATTATTGATTGATGAGATGATTAGTAACAAATCCAGAACTGTTGTGGATAAGTTCAGTGCCTAAAACAACAGATGAAAAACACTCTTTATAAATGTGTAAACTGCTTGAAAATGCATGAGACTGTTTGAAAATACAAATTCATTTGTGTATCAGGGAAGTGCCTGTGCATACATGGTCAGACTGCTGAAGTGATTGCTGGACAAAACAATTTGTTGTCGTTTTAGTGCTTGTGCATAGTTAATACAACTACTGAAGAGGATTCTTCTTCTTCTTTCGGCTGCTCCTGTTAGGGGTCACCACAGCAGATCAACTGTTTCCATTTCTTCCTGTACTCTGCATCTTGCTCTGTCACACCAACCACCTGCATGTCGTCTCTCACCACATCCATAAACCTTATCTTAGGCCTTCCTCTTATCCTGTTACCTGGCAGCTTCATCCTTAGCATCTTTTTCCCAGTATACTCTGCATCCCTCCTCAGCACATGTCCAAACCAATGTAATCTTGCCTCTCTGGCTTTGTCTCCAAACTTTCCAACCTGGGCTGACCCTCTAATATACTTATTCCTAATCCTGTCCATACTCGTCACACCTAGTGCAAATCTTAACATCTTCAACTCTGCCACGTCAAGCTCTGACTCCTGCCTTTTTGTCAATGCCACCGTCTCCAACCCATATAACATAGCTGGTCTCACTACCCTCTTGTAGACCTTCACTTTCACTCTTACTGGTACTCGTCTGTCACAAATCACTCCTGACACTCTTCTCCACCCACTCCATCCTGCCTGTACTCTATTATTCACCTCTCTTCCACACTCACCATTACTCTGAACTGTTGATCCCAAGTATTTTAACTCATCCACCTTTGCCACCTCTACTCCCTGCATCCTCACCATTCCTCTATCCTCCCTCTCATTCACACACATATATTCTGTCTTAGTCCTGCTGACCTTCATTCCTGGATGCTGGGGGAAAATAATGCATTTGTGTGTCAGGGAAGTGCTTTTGAATACCTGGACAAATGCATTTTTGGATTGTAACTCCAATATCAAAGGTGAGGCATTGCATTTAAGAAAGGATGTGCATAATGCAGGGTTGTCGGACTATGAATTGCAAATCCAAATCATTAGCATACTACACTTTACAACACTTCTCATTTGCATCTCATTATCTTTTTGGGGCTTGCATGTTAGCATAAATGCCCACTATAAATAGTACCTTTGTTGTGCTCACTCATAAGTATCAATAATACCCCTATAATATGTGTGCAAGTGACTATGAATATCATCCTATGACTTTTCAATTTTTTGTTACATATCTGACAAAGAATATTTTAACTCATGTAATTATACTAAGTATGTTTATGCTGCGGTGGTGGTGCTGTGGTAGCGTTGTCGCCTCACAGTAAGACGTTGTCCTGTTCGATTCTCAACTAAAGCGTCTTCTGTGTGGAGACATGTGTGAATGGGCGTACCTTCGTTGAAGGTTGTGCATCAGGCCTGGCAAGCCGGTACGTAAAAATCTGCTACCAATCATTAGCGGACCGGAGTTCCGCTGTGGCGACCCCTAACCGGGAAAAGCCAAAAGATACAACAATTATATTAAGTATGTTTAGAATAAAATAAAGTTTGCTGAGGAGTACAGTAAATTGTCTATAAGAGATAGATGTGTATATTATGGATCACACATTAATTGGAATGAAAACATGATAACTTAGGAAGGAAAACAGAAAAATCAGTTTACTTTTTCATAAATTTTATGTGTTACTTTGGATATTTTATGTTACTTATTCATATTTTAATTAAATTTGATAGTTTCTTTGTAGTAATTTTTGTAAAACTTAAAATTTGAGTATTTTATTTTTCATCACATTAGCTGGGAGACTAACATTAATATTCAATCTGTGGAAAATCTTTGGTCCCAATTCCAAAAGACTTCCTTTCAGTATAGCTGTCACTTACAATGAGTGCAGGTATTTTGGAATCTCGTGCCCTTAGTAAGCCTGTTTATATATAGGCCTTACACTGAAGTAATTCACTTACACCGAGAGGAAGCCTTTCAGAATCATGGCAGGCTTACACTGAGAGCAACTCTTTTGGACTCTGGCCATTTATTTTTTCTTTTGTATTTAATGAGCAGGACTTAATGCTCCAAATGTGGTTTGCTATTTAATGTTTCTTCTTTTCAATAAAACTGGCAGACGTCCTTTTCATTTTGCAATAGTCAGGGTTTACTGGTATTTTTGACATATTTTTCTTTCTAACTTCAGGCTATTCCAATATTCCTTTATAACATATGGAATCAAACTGCTATGTTCTACTAATCTACTTTTGATGATGACATACATTGTCAATTATTTAGTGTAACTGCATGTATAACACTGTGTGATTTCATTATGGTTATAATTATAAAAGAGATTTATTTGTTCTTAATCCATATTATTGGTCACTTTTTCCACAAATTTTCTATAAAATTTTGAAAAGAGATGATAATGCTGGTGAAATCCCTTTATACAGATAAACAAAAAATAATTATGAAATTGAAATAATTCTTTGGACCTTTGTTAAAGCTTTTGAGTGATATATTTTAGCATTGCTTTAAAAGGAAAAGTCATATGGCCCAACATTAGATCTGTGTCAACATGGATTCATAAGGGATAGATCCAATATATCTTGTTTAACAGAACTTTTGAAAGCATCATTTTCATGACAGATAATGGTCTTGGGATTGCACAAGACTACAGTATATTGACCTTGCTAAGATATTTGACTCTGTTTTTATGTCAGGTCATTTTGTACTCACTCCATAGTAGAAGTAAGAATGTATACATAATAACATAAATTAGAGAATGACTATCAGGTAGAAAGCAGTAAGTCATTGGGTTGGATAACAAGTCCACTTTGATTTGCAGTGAGTAATGGTGTATCACATGACACATGGTTGGGCTGACATGTTCAATATTTTTCTCATTTTCTGATGATAGATAAGCAGTAGATATAAAAATATTCAGATGATGCCACTTGGGAGTGTGTAAACCTTGGCTCTAGATGATGGTTACTGTTAAAGTGACACCCCAACCCCATATGTAAAAATGGGAAAAAGGGGTAGTGGATGGATGGATGAATAAAATAGATACCATTATAATTTCAGAGGATGATGTTTTATCAGTAAACACCTATCTGGCTACTGTTACTACTTTGTTATGCAAACACGGTTTTATGATAAATGCCAAAAAATTTAATATATCTTGGTACGCTAAAAGTTTCAAAGCATATCTTTACTGATAGAGTCATAGTGATGTCAAAGGTGTTTAGGGACTTAGGAGTAAGTAAAAGCAATGTTACTAATTTTAGGAACCATATCTCCAATGTCAAAACTAGAAATTCTGCTCTACTTTTGAAACTCCTTTGAAATCCTTTGTCACTATGTGCAACTAAATGTGTTAATTAGTTTATAAACTTCTCATGTTCAAATAATTTTTGAGTATAGCAATATGCACTACACATATCAGAAAGGGGAACTCATGATACTAGAGGGTACTCAATTAAGATTTACAAAAAAATATCTTACAGTGTATGTTAATGATTTGCAGTGACAGATCAGAATTTTTTTATCTATATTTTATGTTTTGCAGGATATTCAGATATGCTATGTTTAACCTTCAAAGCGTCAGTGGCCCTGCATTAAGGTTTATGTTATGGCTTGAAATTCAGGATTCAGATAGATATATTGGAAACAACAATGTCAGTTTTATAAAACATCTTAGAGAAGAAGGGTTGTATCTGCCTCTCTTGGTTGATGTTGGAATATGCTACCCCATAAATATGGATCTTGTAATTTTATTATCATGTTTAAAAGAGAATTAGAGATGTGGGCTGGCCAGAAGGAAATTTGTAATATTTTGCTGGAGTCTATGTTTTAGAATGGCCTATAAGGCCTGAATACAGGAATACCCAAACTATGAAACAATGGAAATATATAGGATCTTAGTCAACACTGTGGTCCCAGTTTTGGCTTGATGTTCTAGTAAGTCTAAATGTTATACACCTTTATGTATCTCATTTGATTCTTCACCATACTGGACAAAATGTACTCTACCAACAGTCTAGCTACTTTCATTTATAAGTTATTTAACGTCTGTTTTTCAGAATTTCACATCCCTGCTTAAGCTCACTGGTTTCTTAGTATACTTTGTGTATTGTAAATATTCCAGATATTATCAATTATTCTACTATAAAATGTAAACATTTTAGTCTATAAAATTATTACACATTCCAGAAATTTTTTCTTAATTTATGTTCTTATTCTTCAAATTATGCACTGAAAAGGCCTACCATTAGGTTATGCATATATTATGAATACACTTTATTCCTTGTAAGTACAGTGTATTTCATCTCTCATAAAACATGAAAAAAGTATTTGTGTTTATTATAAGTTGTGGTTCAATCTCATCATATTTCTAATTTGTATAATATTTATATTCAACCTACAATAAAATATATGTTTCTGCTTTCTGCCAGATGGGATAGCTAGTCATCATCTCCAGTGTGAATGGAAGGCATTATGGAGAAGAGCTTATGAGAATATTCCCTTTGCTAAACTCCTTTACACCAGCTTATATTACTCTACAAAGGTTATTATAGCCTAACAAGACTTGCCCTTTCTTTCTACCTGTTGGTATATATTTTTAATATTATACAAATATTGAAACTGCCTTCATTTATTATTTTTGGCATTGTAAAAACAGTTTACTCATCTAGAATTATTATTAATGAATTTAACTCTATCTTGTCTATTTATGTGCCTGTTGTTTTCAACATGCTTCTGGGGATATGGACAGATTTTTAGACTCAGAAGCCTGTTCCATAACTTGGATCTGGTCAGGTCAATGAAATACTATCAGTCTGCAGTGTGGACTGATTTTTCTGATATAACTGTTAATGATTTTCTGAATGTATTCCAAAAATAACTACACAGGTTAAGGTAAGTCTCAAATTTAAAAGCAATTACTTTTAAAATGTCAAATATCATCTTACTGAAATGCAACAGTCTAGGACATCTACACCAAAATTCAATCTCAAGGCTCACAATATCAGTTTGAAGGATTTGTCCCATTGAATGACTCATGGTAGTGTGCAGTCCTGGGTCCTCATGCCCTAGGGAATTTTGATATTTGAAGTTTCTCATCTTGGAATCCAGTGTTGCTTACTAATGGTGCAATTGTTTTGGGATATTGCTTCTCTTTGAGATGGTGCATGATAATTCTATAGTAAATTATTTATAAAATATAGCTGGACTGGAAAAGAGCACAGATTGTCATTTTGGAAATATGTTCTTGATTTTAAAATAGTAGGGCTATTTGTTATATTGTACTTTGGAAATGTTCAATTATAAATTTGTAAAAAAATGTAAATAAATAAAAAAATAAAGTCTCATAAGCAAGGTAGATTATGGTACATAAGTCACTATATTATCTGAGAGATTTTCAAAGCATCATTACCAAGGAGAAAAAAAATCATGTTTTCAGTACATGTGCTCAACTGAACACATAGGGTTAAGAGTCCAAAAGAGTTTCTCTCAGTGTAGGTCTTCCATAATTCTGAGACTTGCTCTCAGTGTAAATTGCTTACCTCAGTGTTAGGCCTAAATGTAAACAGGCTTGCAATGGGGGTCAGATTCCAAAACACCTGTTCACAGCCTGCTCTCACTGTAAGTGGTCACTTACACTGAGACCAAGTATTTTGGAACTGAACTTATTGTTTCAAGCAAGAGTTGTATCAACCAATAAATACATCTTTTCCCCCACAATAATGAAGATATGTTTATAGGTTCATAGGTGTGTTCATAGGTGTGTACTAGGCTAATGGCCCTGGAACCTTTACAAGCCTAGCCTATAGGATTACCCTGGCATCATGCCACCCGACCTTCGTTCCCAGTGTCTGTCGAGTAGAGCCACTGGAATGATCCCAGGGGTGAATTTTCTATTTACCATCCACTCATCAAGATTTCTCTTGAAGAGGGCCAGTGAGGTGCTCTGTTTGACATGTATGGGAAGTCCATTCCATAGCATGGGCAGTCTCTGGGTTATGAACCTGTCCCTTCAGCTTGTTCTGTTGATTGTGGTAATGCAGTTGAGGTCTCTGGAGCATGTGGTGAGGAGGGATTTCTTTAGATGTAGCATTTCTAACAGAGCTGGGTCAGACATGGCTTTGTAAGTCAAGCATAGATCACCTCTAAGTAGGTGATATGAGACAGAGAATAGTTGGAGTTTTCTGAGTCTGTCCATATAGGACAAGTGTTTAAGGCCTAAGATCCTCTTTATGAGGTTCTTTTGTGGCCTCTCCAGTTGTTGCAGGTGTCTAGTGAGGTACATGCCAAATGGGGTATTGTACTCGATGATTGGCCTAATAAGGGAAGAGTAGAGGGAAACAATGACCTCTTTCTTCCTGGATGCAAAACCCTTAGTAATGAGACGTACCACATAGAAGGACTTTCTGACCACAGTGGCAATGTGGTAGTCAAAAGAGAGGTTACTGTCAGCCTGTGTTCCCAGATCTCTTATAACGCCTTCTATGTTCAGTGGACTACCATCGCTGTGGTAATTCATGGGAACTGGGTTTTTCCCAAAAGGGATGATGACACATTTTTTGGCATTGAGCTTAAGGCCATGGTTCTGACACCAGTCGTTGGTCACAGTGAGGCCTTTCTGTAGGATGTCAACATCACTTGGGGATATAATAATAGCTCCCAACTTGCAATTATCTGAGATGTTTGTCAGCCAGAGTCCCTTCATGTTGGCCTGGACTTCAGAGAAGTAGATAACAGATCATAGAGGACCTAGGACCGAAGACTGTGAGACTCCACTTGTGACTGGTCGGCAGTCTGACTTGGAGTCAGCTACTTTCACACTGTGGGTTCTATCTGTGAGCCAGTTTGCAACCCACCTAGTGATATAGGGGTTGATGCCTAGCTTGGTGAGTGTTTCTATGATTTCTGAGTGGGGAATAGTATCAAAGGCTTTGGCCAGATCAAGGTAGGCTGTATGAACCACCTTGCCTTCATCCGCAGCTCTGGTGACTGACTCAGAAAAGTCGACCAGGTTGAGCAGGCATGATCTACCCCTCACAAAACCAAACTGTGTGGGATCCAGAGTTTGGAGATTCCCTATATCCTTGTTTATTAGGTCCATGATGATGTGTTCCATAGCTTTGCATATCAGACTCATCAGGCTAATAGGGCGATAGTTCCCAGGGTCTGTAATCACTCCTCCTTTGTGGAGAGGGATAACTGTAGCAGTGTGCCATTCGGTATTGACAAAGCCTAAGGTGAAGCTGTGATTAAACAGGGCACACAGGTGCCAGTTTACTCTGTAGTTCATGTAGAACACAACCAGGGATATTGTCAGGTCCCATAGAAGCTGTATTCTTGGCCTTGGACAGTGCTGTTTCAACCTGTGCAGCAGTAATACTGGGTGCCTGGCAATCTACCAGTATTGTGATTGGTCCTTTGGTGGGAGAGAGAGGGGTAAAGTTGGCACTGAATCTGTTGGGCATTATATTGGCAATATCTGTTGGCTTGGTATAGGAGGTACCATTGTGCAGTAGCTCAGAGCAAATCTGGGTATTGCAGTGGAGATTCTTTACATAACTATAGAAGGCCTTGTGGTTGTCTTTACTATCTGCTGCAATTCTGTTTTCATAGCTAGCTTTATAGGATTTGATGAGGGATCTCAACTTTTTGTTGAGGCTGATAAGGGAGTTTTTCCAGTCTTGGGACTTCACCTTATTTCGTATCAGTTTCCTCCTTCTGTTGCAGAGTTTGTTTATGGCAGGGTCCACCAGATTGGCTTCCTTTTTTTTGCAGGAGAGCATCTTGGTTCTATTGGGTATGGCGATATCCATGCATTTGTGTACGTGTTCATACAGTGCATTGTTGTATGATGCAGTGGACATGCAACTATTCTCCATTTGCATGGGTGCCGTGAAGTTAAACACCTCTGTTTTTAGAAGTCCAAAGTTAGCTATGGAGAAGTTTTTCATGGTGGTTACCTTTGTGAGGGTGGGGTGGGAGGGATGTGGATTTTCAAGGTGATTAGTTTGTGGTCGGATTTAACCAGGGAGGAGTTGACTATTGGTGTAGAGCAATGGTTGTCCATGTTAGTAATGACCAGATCAAGGATGTTTCTACCTTTAGTGGGGGTAAGAACGAGCTAGTCCAGGGCATTGGAATTAATGAATTCCAGGAAATGCTGGGCAAGTGTATTGGTACAGGAGTAGTTTTCCCAGTTACTGGAGGGGTAGTTGAAGTTGCCCAGTATGTTAGTGTTAGGTAGGACCCTAATATTCTCCAGGGTGCTTAGGAACATGGAGTGTGAGTCTTGGAACATGGTTGGGGATCTATAGCCGGTTATGACCTGAATCGCTGTTTTGCCCAGTGTTAGCTGCACCTGCCGTTATGTTGGGCTACCACTCTGGAGGTGTGCACATCCTTTATGAATATGGAAACACCACCCAATTTGGAGCTTCAGTCCAAGTTTTGGGGCCGAAAGGTGTGGAATAAGTTATAGCCTGGTAGTGTAGGGGTGCTTTTTGCTGCCTTGAATCAGGTCTCTGTTACGGCACAAATGTTGATGTTCTCCATTTTAAGGAGTGCTTTGAGCAAGTGCATTTTGCATTTGTTTGTAGCTGTTACGGTGGTAATTTGGTCTTTGAAACACCACCTAAAAATGGCACTATAGGGGTATCAGGAGCCTTGGTCAGTATCTGGAAGCCCATGGGTGACAGATGCAGACCATCTCTAGCAAAGCATTGACGTCTATCAATCATGTCATCTCAGGCAGACAGATACTGGATCCCCATAGTATGACACCAGAAACTTAGCCAATTGTTGAAATCAATCATTTTCTGCTTGCAGTGTGTTATCATTCTGGGTGATGGTAGGAGACTGCTCAAGGTTAGGCTCATACAAATCTGGGCTACATAATCCGAGAGCTCCTCTATGTCTCTTTTCATGTAGTCCATGGATGTGCATCTCAAGTCATTCACACCCACATGTACAATGACAGAGTCATATTGGTACCTGTTGTTGAGGGAACTGAGTGCGTGCATTATGTGGCAGATCCTGACAACTGACAGGCAGCTGACTGTTCCTTTCTCCTTATTCATCCTAGTGAGTGGGACATCAGTATGCCTTACTGTCGAGTCACCTATGACTAGTGTGTTGGTCATGCTGTTTTGCCTTAGGGGCTTTGGTTTAGTGGCACACTGTTTAGAAGAGTTATGTGTCTTGTGATTAGTGTTATGTTGTGGTGGTCGAGTGCATTTCTGCCTTGTAGATCTCTGCTGTATGGGTAGAATTTTTTTGAGAGCCTCAGCAAAGGTGGGTGTGTGGTTTGTGTTTTTATGTGAAGGTAGTGCTATTGTGTGTTCTGGAGGGCTATGTGTTCTATGTGGTGTGGTGCAAGTGTTGACCATCTCCTCTTGACCAGCTATTCCGGTCTTGGCTGGAGGGTGCGTGGCTTCTAGTTTGGATATATAAGTGCATCTCTTGCAAGTATGAGTGTTGGGAGGTAAGAGGAGAGTGCTGTCAGTGTACATGAGGCAGTTGCTACAATGCCTCAGGATGCCCAAGTTCAGCATGTTATTAGGAGAAAGCACAGGGAACTGACATTTAGACATGCTTGGAGGGGTGGGTATTAATAATAAGTATTGGAGCTGTTTCCTTGTAGAATATTTAGTGCTGGTAGCACTTTTGTGTGCTACAATAACTGCTACTAGAAATCTGGTAAAGTGCTAGACTAATAAGCTAGTAAAAGTGCAGGAGAGGAGAGAACTAGCAGATCTAAGGGAAAAATTGAACAGCAGACTTTTTGGTACCACTCAGAACCTTACAAACAGTCCTGGATACAGCAAATCTGTAGGCTAGATAAGCTACCTAGTGCTTATCTTTCCCACTGATAAGTTAGAAGGCTTCCCTCTGACACAGAAAGGCTTGGGAGCTCAGAAGCTTACAAACAGTCTTGGATACAGCAAATCTGTATCTTGACATGACTAGTTACAGAAAAGGCGGGAAACAAGTGCAAATGTGGGCTTTTAAACCAGAAAGTTGAAAGAGATGGAAAAAACTGACCAAACAGCCAATACATTTCAGTTTCTGGGCCAGAAACCACTCCTCTTATAGTAGATAGGCTACCTAGTGCTTACCACTCCTACTGGTAAGCTAGAAGGCTTCCCTCCAACACAGAAAGGTCTGGGGAGGCTTATAAGCTTAAATACAGTCCTGGATATAGCAAATCTGTATCTGGACTAGACTATTTACAGGAAATGTGAGAAACAAGGGTAAACATGGGCTTTTAAACCAGAAAGTTGAAAGGGATGGAAAAACTGCCAAACGGGCATTAAATTACAATTTCTGGGCCAGACATCATTCCTCTTGTGGTAGATAGGCTCCCTAGTGCTTACCACACCCACTGATAAGCTAGAAGGCTTCCCTCCAGCACAGAAACTTCTGGGAGGAGGCTCAGAAGCTTACAATCAGTCTTGAATACAGCAATTCTGTATCTGGACTAGACTAGTTACAGAAAAGGTGGGAAACAAGCCCAAACATGGGGTTTTAAACCAGAAAGTTGAAAGGGATGTAAAAAACTGCCCAAATGGACAATAAACTACAATTTCTGGGCTAGAAACCATTCCTCTTGTGGTAGACAGGCTACATAGTGCTTATCACTCCCACTGATAAGCTAGAAGGCTTTCCCCCAACACAGAAAGGTCTGGGGGGGGACTCAGAAGCTTACAAACAGTCCTGGCTACAGCAAATTTGTAACTGGAGTAGATTAGTTACAGGAAAGGCGGGAAGCAAGCTTAGAATTTTTTTTTTTTTTTTTTTTACAGAAAAGCAGCTAAAACAGCAGTAAAAACAATTCAAATGCAATGCAAGCTAGCACACTTGAGTGTGTGGCAGTAAAAAAAACTACTAAAAACAAGTATAGAAAGTAGTAAATTAGGAAAAAATCAAAATGGAGGCACTTAGAGTTTCAAAAAACAGCCTGACTTCAGTCCTGATACTTAGCCAGCCTTTTACCAAATGAATGATGCATAACTTGATATTGAATGCTTTTAATTTGTTAATTAATCTTTTATGTGAAACAGTGTTTAAAGTCATAGCAAGGTCAAAACAAGTAGCATGCACTCTGTCCTTTTTCAAGTGTAGCTGCTACCTCTTCAAAGAATGCTACAAAATTTAAAATGTAGGAAATAACCCTCCACATAGCAAACTGAAACCATGCTATGTTTAAGAGAAGTAGGCCTTGTGTTAATTGATTAAGCTCCATTATTTTCTCTCCAAGATCTTATACAAAATGGTAGTGATGTTGATGGACCAAAATTACATGAGTTTAATGTATCATGATCACCGTCCTTGTGAGCTCATAAAATGACAAACTGCCACGACAGAGATGGTCCATATACTAATGTTTTGATTAATATTGACTGATAGGGGTTTAGTTAGATTTTTTTCTTGATTCACTATAGGAAAACCACAATGTACTTTTGTCTGGTCTCATCAAAACAGAGTTTTTAATTATATACATATGGCTGCATTTACACCTGTTGTCATTTATGTACAGGGTATCTTCATTTGTCTCTGTTCCACTTCAGAATTTGCCCTTACTTACTGTGAGGTTTGCACAAAAAAATCTGCACATACTTCTGCTATGTCATGTGGCTGGTTGATAGCTTCAGTTTTTATTGAAAACATATAATATTCAGAATTTCATCTCACTCTTCTGATGGAATTAAACAATATCTTATTATCACTTTGAAACTTTAAGACCAAGTTGAGTTTGTAATTAAGTCTGTAAGATTTATCATTTTATTTTTTTCTGTTTCCATTTGTTGAGTTGAATAATCTAATCTGATCTCAAATAAAAATATTTGGCAAATTACATTTTGACACTGTGTATCACTCAGCAGTTTGACAAGGCTTTCATATTTTGTTGAAGTTAGTTGGTTTGGAAAACTGGTAAAATACATAAATACCTTGTAGGTCTAAATCGAGGATGTCATATCTGTAAGATGGAACATTCTGACATTTTGCTTATTTTTCTTTGGTGAACTAGAGTGATAACACTTACATAGAACTGTATAATCAATGTGTGTAAAAATCTCAGATTAGTACTACATGATGTCATCTTGTGTCAAGTAATAGATTGTTGAGATCAAGTGGTAGATATAGGACTTATGGTCGTGTCTCTGATCATATGTATCTTATTATGTGTTCTAGACATGATGCCAAGAATTTCACCTTGAGAATCAAGCTTGAGAGGTGAATCTTGACATCCATATTAAGCACACATAATAAAGAGTTATCTGTTACCCAATCATAATTCTTTTTTGTGCATGTAATGTTGTCTCCCAATTACATAAAAAAAAAAATGTAAAAAAGAAAGCGTAAGAATGGTTTACTGACTTTCAAAGCTTTTGAAAGTTAGTAAAGCACTTGATGTGCCAGACAGAGAGCAGATAGAACAAAATACCCTTCTGGAGACACTTCATTCTGATATGCCTTTTTTGTAAATGTGGTAGAGTAGTGTATTGTTGAAGGTTGAAGAATAAATTAATGTATCCATACCTTACTTAATAAATCAGACTGACTTCTTTTTAGACTTTACAGCAGAACATTTATTACACCTATAAATGCATGAGGAGGTAGGATTTAAGTTCCACTTCTGTTAACAAGAGTGCAGTACACTTTTATATTGTATCTTATATGAATGAGCATTTAATTTATATGTAATTCATAAGTAACAAATCAGAAGTCAAATACCATACTTTCTTCACATGAAAGTCACAACTTTCTTCATTTTTTTAGATTTGTCAAACTTAATTCATTACTGTTTACACAATACTCAATCTTTTGCATAGTGCATTGTCCAAATTTGCTCATATTTTTGGATCTTGCTTTACCAGTCTTTTAGATATTTCATCATTTTACCTTGAAGCTACAAAACCACTTTTCTGTGTCAACATCAACATGTATATCATCAGTGCCACAGTGGGAAAGTACTTAAAAACATTTCCATGACTACAGTATAAGCACTTTAAAACTCACTTCCTTTGTACCTAATAGAACACTCACAGCTATTTATGTATTATGCAGTTTAAAGCAGTTATGCACAAATATAAAAATCTATACATCAGTTTGCCACTACAGCATCTAACAGATTTGAAAGGCCTTTTACCTTTCTTTGCTATTAGTCTTAGTGTAGGACATGACCTTAGCAGTAACTAGAGGTGCATACCAATCTTTTATTATGCACCACTAAGCATTGTTAAGATTGCATCCAGTATTCATAGAGGTGCATACCAATCTTTTATTATGCACCACTAAGCATTGTTAAGATTGCATCCAGTATTCAGAGGTGCATACCAATCTTTTATTATGCACCACTAAGCATTGTTAAGATTGCATCCAGTATTCATAGAGGTGCATACCAATCTTTTATTATGCACCACTAAGCATTATTAAGATTGCATCCAGTATTCAGAGGTGCATACCAATCTTTTATTATGCACCACTAAGCATTGTTAAGATTACATCCAATATTCATAGTCTGGGGCTTTAAAAATGACTTATGCAAATAGCAGCATTACACAGATATAAAAATAAGGACAGTGAAAGGCATTTGCAATGAATATGGAAAGGCAAAGTATTTTTTAAAAACACACCCACTTATCACAGAAGAATACGTTGTTTAAAGTTCTGCATTATGAACTTGTGAATTACTTCACAAAATAGTGAGAGCTGATTTGACGTTTTTGCATATCATGGGCAAGTGAGGATCAGCGCAGTCAGTCTTAGAATGTTTAAGGAAAGTTGCAGACTGTGCAGCACTTAAAAGGAATTTTTTTAAAAAGAAAATGAGTTTATAATTTTTATATACTGGTAATCTTTTGTGGACATCCCGATGGTTTCAATAAAGAAAAGGAAGGGGGTGACAGGAAAGACTGAAAAAGGGGAGACATGCAAAGAATGGGAACACACAAGGAAAACATCAAGAAAGTTTGTGCTGTGGAGGTGGGAGAAGATGAGCACTATGTCTTTGTTGGGGATACAGCCCCCTCTATTTTTTCTACTTTTTCCATGAGAGTGTAGTCTGGGTGGGAATTAGAGAAGAAGGTGAAGGAAAAAGGATAAGGGATGAAGGGCTGAGGAAGTACCATCTGGAATACCAGTCCACAGAGTCTGAAACATTTCTACTGCCAGATGGTGTTGCAGTGGAAGGCCCCAATGTTGAGTGGGGGAGAGGCCTGTTTTGGTGCAGTGCTTGGCACCAACTGAGTGTGTCTTCTACATGCTGAAGAGAAGCTTCAGCTGGCTGAATTCTCCTGTCCACTACCTCTACCAGTACATCTTTAACAAAGCTCAGAAGGCCTCTTTCTGTGAGGCTTGCCAGGTTGCTAAGTGTCAGAGGGCCTACAAGACTAGCCATTCCACTCTGACCTGTGAGGATGTCCTTGGACAGGCAGAGAGTGATCTGTCCCGAGCCTGGGAGGTATATGTCCAGTCTGGCCCTGAGGGATTTGAACCTGTAAAAAAAGGAAAATAAACAAGAGAGAAAAAAATAATAAAAGAGACAGAAATCTATAATCAAAATAAGTAAAACAGAGGAAAAAAAGTATGGAGAACTAAAACAGAAAAAGCACAATAAGTCCACACAATTCTGTTTACATGCCATTTCACACACTATTGAAATCCTGCAGTGAAATGCTTATTGGAGTAAAGCTTTACTTTGCATATAATGGGAATACTCATTTGGGATGTGCTTTTATACTTGTGAAGACTGATACAAGTAGCACTTATGCATACTTCTGATGATTTAAATGGCAATGGCTTCTGAATTCTTGAAGGGGAGTATGTATTATATACTTGCAATATATTGAATACAGTACTAAAAATACACTTTGAAATTAATCAACGTAATCAAGATACAAATCAGGTTAAAACAGTAACATTGGCTTGTACTGTAATGTCTTCAGTTGCATTTCACTCATCTGTAAAGCTATTAAAAGATTTTCATTATGACTAATACAGAAAACAATGGTAAAAAGAGTGTAGCAGTTGTACATGCACATATTTCTCTTTTATTTTTATAGAACTATAATGATTTTAAATCCTTTTTTTGCATGCTCTTGTAAATATTACTGTCTAGTAAGACTGAAAACTTCTCTTGGACTTCACTTGTACTTACCAGAAGATTCTACCAGCCTTTCTGTTATTTCTTCCTTAGCTAAGATTAAACAAAATAATGCAATTCTTGTTTACCTGTATTTGCACTTCTTATATTTCATTATTCTTGTCTAAGCAATAACTACTTTTTGTTTTCTTTTTTAAATTTCTCTCACACATACCTAACTGTATAAATTAATACAATGTTGTCGTGTCTTTCGGCTTTTCCTGGTTAGGGGTCGCCACAGCGGAACTCCGGTCCGCTTATGATTGGTAGTTGATTTTTACGTGCCGAGTTACCAGCCCTGATGCACAACCTTCAACGAAGGTACGCCCATTCACGCATGTCTCCACGCAGAAGACACTCTAGCTGAGAATCGAACCAGACAGCGTCTTACTGTGAGGTGACAATGCTACCGCAGCACCACCATAATACAATACTGTACCAATATTCCCTGTCACTCCAGAGGGAAATACTGCTAGTACTACTACTACTAATAATAATAATAATAATAATAATAATAATAATAATAATAATAATACTGATAAGTATGATATGTGTGTGGAATGTTGTTTTTAAAATACCCCATGTTTTGGTATAACTAATTCACAAAATGAAATGTAGCAGTTCATAGAAGTTTCTATTTCCTTTTCTGTACAAATCCGTCTGATTTAACAGGTACTATTGAAGTAAAATAACATTTTCTCGGTGGAGATTGTGCTAGTCATTCACAGCGACCCTCCTTCCAACCTCCTCTTTAACTAAGGATGGCTGTATGAGACTTCTCCCATGATGCACGTGAAGTTAGAAATACTTTTAAACAAACAACTCTGTTAAGCAACTAATTTAGTTATATTTTTGTGGCCTGCACAAAACTGACTTAATCTAATGTAAATATTTAAGTCTTTTCTTGCAATGGTAATAACTTATTAATGTGCAATTGCAATTTTTATTTCATTATTTTGTAAATCTAGTCGCCATTACTTGTACCTCTAACCCAGTACATAATTTACAGAGTTACCTATACAGATTATTATTTCAATGCACATATGTGACATTTGTATATATAATTAAAATCTGTTAACACATTACTGATATGTCAGCCTGTTAATATATGCATGCATGATTATAAACATGCTCATGATGCCTTATGAATTTAATAATGGCATTACAAGTAATATTTTCAAGTATACACATCTTTCTTTGCAAATACCTGTAGTTATGTAAACTAGTTAAGCTTTTTAACCTTTTTTTGTTGTTAATATGATTAATTTAAGAAACCAGATATTGTATTTTACTTACTACAGAACTCTGGCCTTCCAGCCACAACCTGATCTACCCACTCAGCTAGCTGGTTAGCCTTATAGTTCTGCAAGTCTTCATACCTATGATGGCACTGCTGGCTGTAATACTTTATACCTGTCACAGTTGACAGGTGGTCACCCACCTCCTACCAGATATTGATTTTTTCCATGTAGTATTTCCTATGCAAGTCTCAGTCTTATCCAGGTAAGAATCATACAAAAGGTAGAGCATGATCACAGTGCTTTCAGAGGAGTTGCCATTTTTATAAGAGCCAGAACAAGAATGTGGAAAGTATTGTTAGGGATGTTTTGTCACATACTGATTTTTTCTTAAAAGAAACCACTTGCCTTTCCCTTCTATGCTTCATAAAAATGGAAAGAGATGATTAATAATTTGTATTGAAAATGTTTCCTGGTAAAAGTTAATTGTCTTGTACCCTAACACCAGTATTTGTCATGTAGTACAGCAGATTTTCTTTTCCTTTTTTTCTGAGGGGGGCAGTGGGTGGGTAATAAATGCCACTATTTGTGTTATTTTTAAGTTTTATGAAGTTATGATTTGTTTCAGGTGCTAAGGTGTGACATACAATGTTGGATATACAGGGATTACACTTCAGATTGCTGCAAAGCTGACATTCAGATGACTCTAGTTTGTTTTTTTAACTGCATTTTGATTTTGACTAGTCAATTGCCATTTGCATATTTCAACGTAAAGGTTTGGATAGCTTCAGAGTGCGGTGGGCTTTGGAACTATCTGCAGTGCAGCCATGTATGTTCATGTCACTTTGGACATGCATTCACAATTGGCAAAATTCTGAAATTCACTGATATACCTCGGGACACATTTGTGTATTACTACGATTCATAGAGATGGCTATAAATTAGTCTGATTTGCATATAACACATGTAAATGGTCCTGAATTTTCACTACTGAGTTGAGCATTGCCATATTAATTTGTGAATAGCCAAGATAGGCAGCAGACGTACTACAGTAAAGAACATTTTTTTTTTAAATATGATTATTTAATAAGAAACAATATTGATTTAGGACTCATTTGCAATGGACTTACATGTATGTTGTGCATGTTCTGATATCACTGACTGACTGGTACATTTCTGTCACTTTGAAGTTGCATTTCATGACAGCAGCAATGGGAATGATTGCTGATGGCAGAAAATGATTACTCGGGTATAATGATTGTGCTTATATAGGTATAAATGCAATAATTTATTACAAAAGGTTGTACTGTTTTATGGACATGAACAGGCATGTGTGATGAATCTTATTTTTGGTAGTCACAGTAATAAATAAAAAATGACAGTATTATCAGAACATGAAAATGGCAGAGCATATGGCAAGAGTACTATTTTCTGACAAAAGTCAGTGTATTCATAACCTGAATGAACTGTATGTAACATATTACAATTCCACATGGCTATATTGAGATTATTGACAACTGTGGCTTTTTTTCTCTGTTTGTTTGTTTTTTCACATGTAGTACTGATGGAAAATAAAGTATCAAAGCACAGAAAGGATAACTTCAGCTATGAGGAAAATCATGTCTTCATGGCAGTACTTAGGACATATGGGAAACTTCTCTTTGGTAAAGGGGGCCCAGACAAGCTTTGAAGAACAATGTCTGGACTGAAGCAATTGTTGAAATCAATGCAGTTGTAGGCAGAAACCAAGCACTGGCACAGTGTAAGAAGGATGTGACAGAATCAAGGTCAGGCAGAATGCAATTTCTTGTATCACTACAGGGGGGTGGCTCCAAATCTTACTCAGTTAATGCCAGATGATGAATATCTTCATCCATCCATAGGGATGACTATGAAACAGTAGATGGTGCAACATGAACAATTAGAGGTGGTGTGGACATTGCTCTATCTAACCACTGTCTTTAGCAGCAACACTTATCTGCTCATGAAGGTTGGTTTAAAATTTGTATCACACATGTATATAGAGAGAATTGAATGCTGACAAGGAATTATGTAAGTATACACATCACAATTAATTATTATTAGGTGAGATTGTACATCAAAAAAGAATGGAAATAAAGGCAGTGTGCATGGCAAGTGTCCCACTCACCTTCCTTGTAAGCATACTTTACAGTATGCCATTGTGTTATTATTATTGTTTTCCAATGACTTTATTACAGAATCAGCATCAGAAACAAACTGTTCAACCATACCAATACATTTGGATAATGTCAGCATCAGAATGGGTGTTACTGGTGATGATGATTATGTTAACATAGGTATATTTATGAGGCAACCTGAGGGAGATGACAGGCAGTCCCCAAGTTTAATGTCTGGTTCTCTCACCTCACATGTTAGTAACTCTACAGAAAGTGACACTGCAACACAAAGTCAAGCAAAACCTGACAAACCATTCACAGCTGTACTGGAGGAACACCACTGCACCTCTACACCAATATCTCCAAACCCAGAGAAACACTTTGAAGATGATGGCAGGCATTCAGAGGCAACAGTGTCCACAGTGACAGCTTTACAAAGTGGAGCCAGGTGCAGAAATTTCTTACAGATACTCCAAGAAACACATAAAGCATTTTCAGCCCAACAGGAAATGTGCCATCACAATGTTAGGACTCACAGCAGTGCCACAGAGAGTTAGCTGTAAATGGTCAGAGTACTACAGGGTATGAGTGATGATTTCCAGCACTACTTTGAAATGGTAGACAGCAAGGACAATACCATGATCACACTCATGTGCAGTATGGTGACACACCAAGCATCAGTTGCCGCCTCCATTCGTACACCAATTGGGATATAATGGAGTCAAGCTGGAGTCTGTCTTGCAAGGGGCTGAGGATGAAGTGCAGTTAGGACACATGAGGGAGATTGCATGATAATATGGATTCTTTTCAAGACAGTAATGTCACTAGTCAAAGTGAACAATAACAACACAGTTCATACAGGCCATGTCAACATTCATCTACATCTTGCAGAACCTCACATTGGACGTCATGATCATGATCGTGCAGCAATATCAGGTATGTCACAGCAGGATCACCTGCATCAAGCAGGTCATTACATTGGACTGACTCACCTTACAGTTCTCATGGTAGCCCCTCCTCCAAATCAGTGGCATCATCACCTACCCTCTCAATAGGAGATGTGTTTGAATCTTTTGATCTTGAAATACTATGAACCAGCTTCAGTGACACAGCTTTCTATTTGGCTGGAATGGGGGTTTGGGTGGGTTTTAAAGTCTGCAAATGTATGCACTATATCCCTATAAAACTAGTATGTACACCATCAATGTATATTTGACAAACGTAATGCTGCAAAGATTACCATTCTTACAGGTGACAGGTACCTAAACCATAGAAATAGTAATGAACAAATATTTTCAGGAGAAATATATCATAAGCAAATGACACATTAAAATCAGTATCTTACCACATAAGCTTACACTGCTCCCACTACACCCTACCCACTGCACAAATGGTGGTAGTTTCTGAAGTAAGAATTTATTGTGTATGACAGCATAAAATTAATCTGATGTGCTATACAACAGAATAACCTAAAATGATGGCATATATTAAGAAAGCATCACACACATTTGCAATGTTTTACCTCATGAAGTATCTCTTTGTTGTCAATATTCCTTACCATTGTACACTTAAGTAATCATTAAAATAGAAGTTATTCATAACAGCAAAAAAAAATGTGAATGATTTTTATTTGATGCTTTTTGACATCACTGAATAGGAGTCAGTGAGCACTTAGACTTGGCAACAACATGAGTATTATTCTAACAGATAATAAAACAAAAATATTTTTAGATTAGAGAGACTGTTAGATGAGTAACAGCAGGCCATGCACTGCATAGCATAGCCCACAGATATCACTGCATGCATCATATACTCTGTACGTTTTTTTACAATAAAGTAAACACTAATTTGAGTGTCATAGTCCGTAGTTGTGGACTTGACACTGCCTCTTTATCTGTACAGCTTCATGTTATGCATGAGCCTGCCAAATGGGGTCCCTTACCACTGCTTGCCATCTGGTCATCATTAGTCATGGTGGGACTGGAATTGGGAGCTGCAATAACAGCATGGGTCACTTTACCACCAGACTGGTGTATGATCATGTTATACAGAATGCAACATACAGTAGACATCCTGCACGCAGTAGCTGGGTCATATTGAAAGGCACCTCCAGACTCTTCCTGACACCTGACATGGCTCTTCAGGAAGCTAAAGACCCTCTCAACAACAATACAGTTCTAGAACAGAGATGTATTATATATCTTTTTTGCAGCTCCACTTGGATTTCTTAATGGAGTCATGACCCATCACTCCAGTGGATCTCCAACATCACCTGAAAAAAAAAAGGTGGGGGAAGACAAAAACAGAAAAAAAGTAGTATTCAGTAATACAATTTAACATGAATGATTACTTAAATACAATATAACAAAAAATATATTTTTCCACTTACCAACATTAATGACTACTGGGCATCCTACCATGCAGGAATATGTAGTAGAGTGAACTAGTGTTTCAGATATGGAAATCATGCACTGCTAGGATGCTGTGCAGAAACATTGATAATACCCCCCATGCATCACATGCTCCCTGGCAAATGATGGAATGGTAGCCCTTCCTATTGCAGTACTATTCCTCCTGTGGAACAGGAGGGGTCATAATTGCAACACAGGTGCAATCTATTGCACCAAGTACCTCATAAAAATGTGCCAATCCAAAAAAGGCACCCATAGTCCTGGCTTGGTACTGGCTTGGTATTGAGGTGATATCCGGAAATAGATATAATAATCCACATGTGACAAGAGTACATTCAGAAACTACTGCAGCATCCTTGAGGCAGAAGCCTGTGAGAGCGCCAGTGTGTCTGCAGTCTGTCTCTGGAAGGACCCCTTATAGTGAGAACTATATATACTTTGGTGTCTACAGGGATAGGAAGCCCAAGCAATCCTCCAGTGCCTCTATGGGTATCAAACATAGTCACTAAGACCCTTATAATGTTCCTGTCCACTCTAAACCTATCAACGCTTTCCTGATTATCAAAGTTATAATAAGTCATTCTTTGCTTATATTTTTGCCTCCTTGGCCAATGAGCACTACTGGCTGCAATCAGTTTTGGTTCTGCCAAGACAAGCAACTCAGTCCTAGAAATAGCAATGCTCACAGCAAGTGAAAGCATTTTCACCATTTGCAACTCTGATAGATTTGGTTAGACTTCTCTTAATATAGTGCATTTACAACCAGCACAGAGAAGTGAAAAAATCTGACTATGAATCACAGATGATGAAAACACACTTCATTAGCATACAAAGATGTTTATCACTCCTCATTTCCATCGCATTATTTCAACATGAATAAGCACTTTCAAGGTCATCAAGTATCGACATGAATGGCCTCCATGAATCTCATCTCAGCTGTTCACGTTCATGAACATCTCAGCTAGCCTAAGTGTATTTGCATGACTGACTATGAATACCAGCATATGCCTCATACTAGGGGCTTCACAAGCTTAGCTTTTTACTGATTTCACAGTGCAATCATAGCATTCCATGTACTAATAAGAAGCTACAATTATTGAGTTGTCTAACCAGGTAACATATTAACAGGAAGTATCACATTTTACTAATTCTATGCAAACATTTAAAAATCTTTTTCTGTGCTTGCAGCTTATCTGGTTTATATGAATGTATTATTTTATCAGTAAACATATTTTAGTTTTATATAATTTTTATTAACAAAGTAAGTGTTATTAGTACGAAATCTGCAATATTCATTGATTTTCTTTTTTGATAAAAAAACTATTAATCAGAACAAGAACAAAAAAAGAAGAAAACACAGACTTGGCTGGAGAATAGTTATATAATAGTTATACAAGCTTTGCCATCCATCCATTTACATGTGATCTGCAGTTCTACTTCAGGCCTATGTACGTACTATAAATAGTTTTCACTTTCTTAGTTAATATCTGTTTTAGAATGAGAATACTTTTGTCAATTTGTTGTCTCTTTTTTCATGGAAAATTGAATAAAACATTTGGAAAAAAGTTCATAATGACCTTGAAGTAGCAAATTATAACACAAAGTGTCACCTCCTTTGCCATATGTATGTGTTTACCCCTTTGCTTCCCCCCACTCCATGAAGAATTATACTCACTAATTCACCCTTTGCTTACAACATACTTTGGGTAAGAAATATGTAAATAAAATCAGAAAATAATTCCTTAATTATCATCATAACTTCCTGCAAAATGCTGCATCACTCATCAGATCTCAGTACATAGCAATGCAGTAGGCTACTTTAACTTCACCTTTTCAGGCAAGAACCTGGCTCTACATTGGCAGGTGTAACTACCAAACTGAACTGGATAAAAGCTTACCCTAGTATCTAGGAACACATGGCACCAAAACACATATGTATGATGTACCCTGCATTCAGTATGCCATGGTAGTATATGAATTATGGTACTCTCTAGTGGTGCAAAGCCCCTTTCTCATTTTCTTGAATGGCATGCACGAGGAACTGGAATGGTACTGTATACCATGTATTCTGTGCTTGGAACTGGTAGGTAGGGCTATGTAGCCTGATAGCACTGTAGCTCTACTGTACAAGGTGTCTGATTATTGTATAAATTGTCTTAACGAGTAGCTATGGTACTTACATGGTAAAGCACATTGTACAATATTCAACCTTGGTACACAGTGGAGCTGAACATGCTTAAGTATTTATGCTACTTTTGCATACAAAAAACATAGAAGCTGTTCTATTAATTGACGGAACCGAACCTATGATTTTAAAAACACCTCTCTAAGTTTTATAGCTTTGGAGTAGTCTGTTAAAACAAGGTCCTCATCTTTATGATAGTATTTTTAATTTTACATCACTTCTTAGACATATTTTATCAAGCTATCCATTCTACACCCATTTAATTAATGTCTTAATTGTATGTAGTAACAATACAAAGATATTGAAACAAGGAAAAGTATTTTCAATTTCAGTGACAGCATCTTGAATGAATTGCTGTCATTTATTTTCGCTGTATTATGGTAATGAGGGAATTGGGTGCTGTGTGACCTCTGATTTGGGAGAGCTCATCCACACTACAGAATGTGTGGGAAAAGGCAGTATGTGTGCTAACTGGTTTGCTTCTTGCCACACAGCATTGTGTAAGGAGGGGTTATGTGTTTTATGGGTGCTACTATGTGGCGCATGCGGGCAGGATAAAGATCATTGTGGTGCCAAGTAGAACACTACTGTACAGTCTGTCATTCTTGTTCTACTGTATCCTACAGAATAGGCAAGCTGAGGGTGCACTGCTGCTACTTTGGTTAAAGGTACAAAATTGAGAGTTGGACACATTAGCTTTGGGTGTAGGTGGTTCTTGTCCAGTGGAACAGATTGGATGAGACCTTTCTAGCTCTTATTCCATTGCTTACATTTGCTTTGTCTGAATCAGACAGGACTTTGTGTGCACTTCTCTGGTGCACAAAGCCCTGCAAAAGAGAATACCTTTTTATGAATAGAGTCGGTAATGTCATAACTTTCTCTTATACTGAAACACCAAACTTCTTACATCTGCATCTTATAGTTACCATATAAGTACAAGTACACAACCATAGTATATATTATCTATATATTTTAAAGGTTTTCATCATAACTGCAGCACTTATATAGAAGAAATTATGAAAACCTGGCAAACGTTATCAGTGCTAAACCCTATTAAACATTAGTGTAATGTATACATTTGTAAGATCATTTTGACAGTATGCATCTGAAACAAATCACATGGCATTTAACAATTTTTGCATGTATATTATTGTAAGCTTGGTAATATTTTCCAGTACTTCCAAATGTCACAAAATGGCAATCTACTCTTTTAAGCCACAACATCTAAATCATTCCTTATTATCCAGTGTCAATGTCTAGCATAATGCTGCTAAACACATCCAATTAAAGCTTGCCAAAACAGCTCCACATTTAAACAAACCAATAAATTCAGTGAATGTGTTATTCAATCTGTTCAGCACAAAATCATCCGGTCTTTTGTGATTATTCCAAATAAAGAACCAACACTTATCAGTCTGGCAACTAGAAATCTGTTATACTGAAAATGGAACTAACAAAAAAGAAGACTCTTTTTTTTATACTTATGTAAGGACTTTTGCCCATTGCACTTGATTGCAGTCAATTCAGAGATAACCAAAGGTCCCTTATAATATGGAAATTCTACAGAGTATCCAAAATTGCCTTCTGAACTTCTTATTAAAGAAGCATTACTTTTTACCAGTTACATTCCAGCAACACAATCCTACATAGTCAAAGAACTAATGAAATGCTTAGGCATAGATTCACCACTGTAATGCTATTGTTCTTATTAGACTCTCGTGAAATATCACTGCTACAATAGCCTCAGTGTTCAAAATCCCCAAAAGTCACCATATGAAGTCTTTCCCCCTATAACATACCAGCCAAAGAATAGGCCATAACCACATTGCCTACTCCTTGGTGAGACTCTGGCTCATAGTCCTTTCCCAGTTTGACAAGTCACAGCAGCCATTACCTTTCCAAGGATATGAGGCCATTGACTCCTCTTTCACCTAGTCCATGGTAGATGGCAGCCCTTGTGAAGTATCTGTCACAGACTGAGTAAAGTAAACATGTGCATTCCTGATGTAAAAATAAACTTTTAATGCTGCTGGGAAGAACAACTTATACCTTAACTTATGCTGTCTACATTCATTTATGGCATCTGAAAATAAAACCATTTGCTGCTTGGTAGTTTAAGAGAAATAACGCTCTTCCAAACCAGACTTCCTACTGTTATCTGCTTTCCATGCTGCCATAACTGAAATAGAACTTGTCCCTCTTCATTATTAATTAACAAACTGAACTGCTTCATCTGACGCTGAAGATGCAGTCTATACACTTTTTCAATACTCAGTGACCTCTTTGAAAAAAAAAAACAAACAAAAAAATACTGTCCACCATTTTATTTGTCACAAATTCCAAACAGTTAAACACTACTATGCTTTCCAATGTGCCACTAAGCTACAAATGACACCACCTTGTTCTGTCTTCCAGCATAATCAGCTTCTGCATTATAGAAAAGATTCAACTACTCAGTTCTTCATACTTAATCTGTATATCCATTAAACTTTGCTGCACTGCTAATGTTGCCATATTGTTTTTTTAGGAACTAACTAGATTCACGTCCAGATGTCTCCAGGTGCTACACACTTTGATTCAGCAAACCTGAAATATCTTTTATTGTTGCTGCATAGTTTCAGGATCACTATCTAACTTCATTTTTCTAAAACTGCATGACTGTTTGATGTTTTCTTTCTATACTAGGTGGCAGGTCCATATGCACGAGGAGAACTTCATGATAATTCTGATCATTTTACGCATCTCTTCTTTACTTTTTCATAGGTTTATTTAAATCACTCATACCAAAACAGTATCAAAAACATACTTTACACTCAGAAAAAGACTTTAAATATGCTTTTACCCAACTGAGCAGCTAAAGGGAGCAACTGACCTCTTGAAGCACCACAAAGCATCCAGCATTTTATGCGTTTCTTGTTTCTTTTGCTGGAAAAATTAATAAACATAATAAACAGGAAAAAACAGTATTTTAACGGGGTAAATAATGTTTAACAAATTTGCTATTTTGAATAAATACCTTGATGTACATGAAATGGAAGTGCCCTGTACCAAATATGACATTATAATGTTAGGAGGGCATCTGGCCTTAGACCTGACCATATGAGAACATCTATATGGTGGCTGGGGAAAGAACACGCTATTCCTACTGGGATATAACTCTAAGATGGAAGAAGAAAAGTATATGGGAATGATAACAGAGAATGGAAGAGTAAGACAGGGATAACATACACACTATCTTACAGTTACACATGAGGAACAGGAAGCAGCAGGCGTGGTATATCCTAGACATATGAGTTATTTAAAATCCATACCTGGTTCTAGGGTATAAGATGGAATCTATACTAGAAGCAAACATTATTTTCAACTGTTTTGGGGGGTATCTCTCTCTGCTTTGGTGACCATGATGCTCTCCACTCTCTGATACCCTATACAGTCCATTCATTCAGCAAGAAGCTGAGAGCCAAGCAACAGAGGGCAGAGCCATGACATATTTATGGCAGGTGAGTTTTAGTGACATTAAAGCCCTATGCCCTCTGTGTATGATGATAATCACCCCTAGGGTTTGGCATGCAAAGGGCATCAGTAAGGGCACACCTCAAGCTTCTTTGTGTTTTGTAAGCCTCAACATTGCCCTGCCCTGTTCACTTAGAAGCTTGCACTGCAGCAGGATCTCTGATCTCCACTGGAAATTTGACAGCAGGAATGAGTGCTTAGACATGTATTCCCTCCAAAGTCAGGTAAGCCAGCAAATCAGCATCGCTCCACCTTTCTCTCCACTCCATCTACAACTACTATCTGGGCTGCTACCTGAATTCAGATGGCCTGGGTTGGACTCAGGGTGTTACCTCTCCATGCTAACAGAGCTGGTAACAACCACCATTTCACACCTAGATCTAAGAGCCAGAGTAAAATAGTTTTAGGTAAGATGGGAGCATTATGGTTTAATATTTCCATTGGTGGAAGGTGGGAAGATATCTACCCTAGACATGAGTATTATAAGACTCAGGAACAGAGAAGGGAGTTGGAACTACTCAATGTAAAGTAATTATGTTTTTTTTTTGGAATGGTTAGATGGACAGGACCATCTAGGCCCTTTTCAATTACAGGCCAGTTAGAAAAAACAATATTGTGAATAGGAAATTTGATACAGTTGAGTGCATGTATATATATATATATATATATATATATATATATATATATATATATATATCATAGAAAATTTGGTACAGTTGAATGCAAGTATATATATATATATATATATATATATATATATATATATATATATATATATATATATATATATATATATATATATATATATATATATGGGTCCCCTTCAGTCAATCGAACATTTATAAGTTTGAACGATATATGGCCGAGACCATGTGTTTGAACTTGCAAAGGTTCGATCACACTGAATGGAGATCTCCATGCAGAGTGGAAAGGGAAGATTTCCCATTTCCGCAATGTACTGTGATCTCAGAGTTGGTATATTTAAGTAAGGGGGGTATGGGGCCAAAGCCCCCCACATGGGTATTTGCAGGGGAGTGTAGCCCCCCTGCTATAGATGTTTAGTTTTTCTTTTGTTGTTTTTTGTGTTTCTACTTCAGTATTCGAACATTTATGGGTTTGAACATATGGTCTTGGCCATATGTGGTTCGAATTTGTAAATATTCAATCTACTAAAGTATATATATATATATATATATATATATATATATATATATATATATATATATATATATATATATATATATATATATATATATATATATATATATATATATATATATATATACATACATATATATATATATATATATATATAGAGAGAGAGAGAGAGAGAGATCGAGAAGAGAGAGAAAGAGCAAGAGAGAGGTTAACAACATGTTAGTAATTCTGAAAGGACTCTTTCAAATACTATTGCAAGACTATATCAATATTAAACATGTATACATCCACATATGATTATAGCCATCATGGGAAAGTGCTTGCCAGACAAATGAATAACACTGATATGAACAATAGTAGTAAAGAAGAATGTATTGTATAAGGATGTTATAAGGAGGATATTGTCATAAGGAATTAGCAACAAGGGCAAGTAGAGTGAGTGTGAAAAAAGAACTAGAAGAATTAGTGAAGAGGAGGTATCTGCAGTGGATGCATAACGTCAAGTTGAAAGAGCTTTTATCCATATTTATTGTATAAAAGGTGAGATAATTTATTTAAAGAGTGACTTAGAACAGTAATTTTGTGGAGAGGTATTTAACCCAAGTGATCAAACAAAGCCATCCGTAGGTAAAGCAAGCATTATCCACACCTAGTTGTGGGTTACTGCTATTACAAAATGAGATTATTTAAGAAAGAAATTGATTGCTCTTTTTAAATAATGTCTTTGTATGATGGGTGTATAGTGTTCCACCACATTCTTCCTTGTTTGCTGTGCATGTGTATGGGACTTATGTTCCGACGCTTGTACCGTACATCAATGCTGTTCAAGGGAAGCAATGGAATAAAGAAACTCTCCATTCCTATTTTTTTCTGTCAGTCTTAGTACAAGAAACCTGAATGAAGCTCAGTGTAATGGGGAAAACAAAGGGCCAAAAATAGGGACAGACTTTTAGAAACTTAGAAAGTTACTGGAATGGTAGGTTTTGTGTTTGCGTACATTTTCTGAAAGATATGAAGTCTAAACCTTAAATGTCCATCATTATTTAATGACTTCAGTCACCAGTTGCTTGCCAGAAACAACCTTTTTATGAGGAAATGATAAATAATATGAAGTGAAAATCTGGACATTCTGTGAAAAAACTGACAATTAAGAGGTACAAGAGTCTGCCAAGATTTTAGGAGGGACAGCACAAAAATACAAGAAAAATCCAATACATTTCTATTTCTTTAGTTTTGCAGAATATACCTGATTTTTCTTGTATTTTGCTCTGTCCTCCACAGTATGTTAATAAAAAAGCAGCCGGATTTTTTTCTATTGGTATATGCCTGATTTACAGTGGGCACGCGGGTTTAGCTGTTCAGTCAGCATACAAGTTTTTGAATACTAATGAGAAGTCATTGTATATCTGACAACAAATTTTTGTCAGTGCTTGGAAAACAAGGGACTAGCAAATCAATATTTATCTGTATAGACCTTTGTTGACAAGGTTAGTCTCATTAGGCTAGTAGGCTCTTTTCAGGGGAGACCCAAGAATGCATATGCATTACTAGAGGAAATTTGGCTCAGTCATTGGAGAACTTTCCATATTCTTTAAAAGAAGAGGCATGATACTCTTTCAAATAGATGCTGTAGGATGTTTTATATCCACCAAAGCTAACACCAACTCAACCAGGTGGGGCTTCAGTCTAACACCTCATCTGAAGGATGACACACTAAGGAGTACAGAACCCCTCTTATTCTACACTGCCGTGTCAGCAATCCATCTCCTTCGTGTGGGAATAGACCACACAGCCTACTACATCAAAGGTGAGTTGCTACCTGTTGTACCAATAACACTGCATTGTTAGTGCTTCTGTGAACTTTTTGTGAAGAGAAAGTTTATTTTTTGACAAAAAACCTTGTTTGTTTTTATGTATAGTGCATTAGGGAAAGGACATTGTACTTTCGTGTGACTTGTAGAGGTATACTTACCTAAGATTCACTAGTTTTCTGCCCTTTATCCTTACTGGCTCACCTTACTTATGCTAGCAGTTTTCTGATCCTCATCTTGGTTTGCCTGTAGATCACCTGTCGGCTGCCAAGGTATTACATTCCCTGCACATAAAAAGAAAAAATCTTTTAAAGGAGTCTCCTAGGATTCTTTCACCTCTTCTCCATATGAGCTGTTGGAAAAGTGAATCTTCTGTGGCTGTTTGTTGTTTCTCCCAACAACCATCATCTTCTCTTAATCCTCTTGGCATAGCCATTGCAGTCACCATAGACCAAGGGATAGCCACATCCTCTGATTCTGTAGAGAAGCCTAGGTGGGCCAGGGAGAACCGCTTTATCACTGATGGGGAAATGGATTGGAGATGAGTCTTCACTTTGCCAATAGAGGCTTATGGAAGCTGTGGACAAGCCTTAAAAGAGAACATGGAGTTTGGTGAGAAACAAGATTCAGTATCACATCTGTATAGTTGTGGACAGGACAGATTTACTGGGCTTTGTTATGGAGCTGATTTCTGCCTTCAACACGCCAGATTAAACCACAGACATGGAAAGAGAAATGGGTTCTACACATTCTAACAGAAATTTCCACTGAAAGAAATAGTCTTGGCAGGGGAGTATACCTCAGGTGATTCTACTCAGTCAGAAATTTTGGATTCTGAAAAAGCATAGCTGCTCACTTTCCTACTGAAATCTCTGTCACTGAGATTTTGTTTAATATGAGTGAAGTTTTTCAGTGGGAGCAGAGGGAAGCCTCCATCACACAAATAAATGTATTATGATTTGATACAATTACAGAAGCCTAAAATTACATCTATTCCTCCGGTTTTGCCTACCTTAGTAAATGTTTTTCTTACTACAATCAGTATATCTGACACACAGCCCTCAGCTTCTAAGAGGTGTGATAGGTTATGTAAGGTACCCCAAACAAACATGTAGTTGTTTTCTAATCCTAGCGCAGACCCAGCAGTCAATTTTCTTTCAAAATCTGCTGCTGCCAAACAGACTACTACTTTTAGCTATATTCCATTTAATGAAGCCGGAAAAGTAATGAATAAGTTGGGGAAAAAAATGTATTCTTTGTGCACTTTAACTTTTAGGATTTTAAGTTGGCAAGCGCACGTGTTAAAGTATTTCGTTTTTTCTTTTGAGAATATGCTGAAGTCATTGCTTAATCTTCCCTCTTCTGATGCATCTCTGACTGTTGTTTCTGAAGTGACAAAACATATTCTAAAATGTGCTTATGATGCCAATGATTTTTCTTCCAGAACAGCCCAGATAATTTTTACGGAGACTTGCATGGCTTAGGTCTCAAAACCTCCCTGATGAAGTTAAATCTAATATTTTAAATTCTTCCTTAGATAACAGCTCTATTTTGGCCCTTCTGCAATGGAAGTGCTTTAGAAATGTTAAGAAAGGGGAACATTGATTCAAAGAAAGATGCAATTTTTTCAACTCTCCTTTTTTTTAAAGCAAAAAGAAGTTTTGCCCCATCCTCAGTCCCTTTCTCCAACAAAGAGTTTAAATAACAAAGGGTCAGTAATCAAGGAAGGGAAACAGGATTGGAACTTCTAAAACAAAAGGAAAGCTGGAAGAAATGAAGGACAGTATTCCTATTTTACATGACTATCCACCAGTTCAGACTCTCTCCTCCAACCCTGGCAACCTTTCTATGTTCCTCAAACATCAATTTCAATTTCGGCATCAGATAATCTCAGACAGGTGGATTCTGAGTATAATCTAGTGAGAGTACTGTTGGCAATGGGAAACCCTTCCTCCTTTACATGGAATTCCCACCTGTCTAGATTGCTCTGTTTCCTTCCGTTTTATAAAACATGCTGTCCCAGAGACTGTGAGCAACCAGTGCCTCTCAATCTTTTTGGTAAAGGTTACCATTTAAGGATTTTTTTAAATTCCTGTACCAAAAGGATCCTTGAAGCCTATAGTGGATCTTTCCTCTCCAATTCAGCATGTCAGGATTCCAAAGTTCAAGATATAATCACTTCAAAATCATGTGCCATTGATCCCAAGTCTAGTTTTCATGGTAAAATTATAACTAAAAGGTGCCTATCACCACATTCCTATTCTCAAGCAGTTCAGAAGTTTCTTCAGATTTGCTATATCTAGTTTAAATTATTATTTTTTTTTACCCTTTGGGCTCTCTACTGCAAAGAGTATTCATATCATGCCTAGCTCAAGTCATAGGCTATTACAAAATCCAAGGCATAAACATTTTGCCTTATTTGGACAATTGTCTTATCTTTACAGCATGTCAATAGCCTGTAATGACTGTACATGAATTTCTGCTCAATTTGGATTGTCAGATCAATTTGCAGAAGTCTTCTCTCAACCTGTCACACAGAATGATTTTCCTCTGATGTTTGTTGGACTCAACTTTGGGGACAGACACTCCCTGCCCACACAAAATAGAAGTGTTCCAACAGTGCTTCCTGAATTTCTTCAGCCTAAACCAAGCATTAGCAAGGGAGTTTCATGATTCTGGGTACATGCTATCAATGATACTCATGCTGACCTTTGCCACACTACACATAAGGAAACTACATTGATACCTCAGATCAGTCTGGACTCAGCATTTACAGTCCTTCAGTTTTAAAATTACAGTTGTTGGATTTATAAAGAGGGATATTGTATTGGTAGATAAAAACAGACAGTGAGTAATCCTTGCGACCATTTCTCCCTTCCACCCTCCTGGAGTCAGTCACCATGGATGCATACGATCTGGTGTTGGAGGGCAGTAGCAAAAGGAGTAAAAGTGCAAGTATTGTGAGACAGTGTAGAGAGAAAGAAAACATAAATATCAGGGAGACATTGGCTGTTATCAATGCCTTGAAAGTCTTGAATCATCTTTGGTCCCAAGGACCTCTACTTGTGTGCGCAAGTAATACCACAGTGATGCCATACATAAACAAGCAATCCCCCTTTGCAAACTGGCTATGATGGCCTGGGATGTAGAAATTCAACTCTAGCTCATTCATTAGTCTCCTCACATTTCATCAAAGCAAAACCTTGTTGCAGTGAAGCTCAGCAGGACAAGAATAGATTCCCTTGCATGGAAACTACATCCTTGGATTATTCAAAAGATGATCATCTTGTAGGGAGTACCTCAAATAGATCTGTTTGCCTCTTATCAAAACAATGAGTTATAGAAATTCTGCTTCAGGTCTCCTTGCAGATGAGCCTTGAAGATAGATGCTTTTTCATTCCTGCGGATGGGAATATTCTCTTTGATTTTCCACTCTTTCCACTCATTATCAAGGTTCTTCTAATAATCCAGAAGTACTCCCTAAAGATTGTGGTGGTGACTTCCTTTTCTCCCTTTTGTCAAAGTCAACAGTGGTTTTCTCTTCTTTTCAGTCTGGTCAAGGGCAATTGCCACAAGCTTCCAAACAGACTGGATTTATTCACAAGAGACAGGGAAGACTGATACATCCCAGTCTGCAAACTCAACTAACTGCCTAGATGACATAATTTTGATACCTTTTAGACACACATTTTCTGTAGATGTGCAGCAGAATCTGAAGGACATGAAAAACCTGCTACTAGAAAAATACATAAGGATAAGTGGAAAAGATTTTATAGTTGGTGCCATTCAAAGAACAAGGATCTTTATCAGGTGAGGACCTGGATCTTGATTAACTGTACATTACAGTCCAGTGGTTAATCATGCTAATATATAAAGGTACATCTGTCAGCCATTTTTGCTTATCTGCCTTTAATACTCCACCCCACCATTTCTTGCAATGCTCAAGTTAGTCTTTGAAAGGAGACATCTATCTGCCCATCTTATTGACATATGGTTCCTCCTTGGGATATCAATTTTGTGGTTGAGAAGCTCATTCAGGCATAATTTCAAACAGCTTGTGAGGATGATTTGAGGTTCTTATGGTGAAAGACAGTGCTGTTTATTGTTCTAACATCTGCTAAGTGAATATCTGAGTTGCAGGCACTTATGGTAAGTTAACCCTATCTTATTTTTTACAAGGATATGGTTTCTTTGAGAACAAATCCTACCTTTATGTATAAAGTTGTCTTACAGTTAGTCATATTCCAAACCATCCATCTCCCTGTCTTCATTCCTGGACCAAGGAAAGATATAGAAAGAATCCTTCATTCTCTGGGTGTGCATAGGCAGCGCAGATGCTACCTACATAAAATTCAACCTTCTAATAAAATGGATAAGCTACCGATTTCCTATGAAGGCAAGAGGAAAGGACAACCAGTGTCAAAGTTAACTATTTCAAGATGTTTACCTCATGCATCATGATATGATGAAGTCTGTCTTAAGAAGAAAGTGCATGGAAAGCAGGGTGTTTATGTTTTTAGCTTACATTACTGAGATTCATGTTTTGGACTAGTAAACCTTGCCTTCATTCATTCCGGTGCTGGTTGTTCTTCCAGGGTGCTTTTGTCTGGTTATTGTTTGCCTCATACTATTATTTTTTGTTATGGTAACCACAATAAATCACTTCAGGGCAGGGTTATAGCTCATTCAACAAGGGCATTAGCTCCTTTTGTGACTTTCTGTAAAGGGATGGACTCTAGAAGCATTCTAGAAACAGTAGCTTTGCCCTCCCTACATACCTTTGTAAAGTATTGCAAACTGGATTCCCTTTCCAGATCCATAATGGACTTTGCAAGGACCATACTCCAGAGGCTCTTGTAGTCTTAGGTATTGGCCCCCCACTTGGTATTACCTACTGCTATGTAAGCTATGAGAATCTACCCATATTGCTTAGGCTTCTGCAATTGCGATTCATTAAAGAACATAGTATGGTTTTGTAAGCGAAATTACCATAAGAGTAGATGCTCTAATGGATCACTTTTGTTTTGCTATCTTCCATCCTGCCCCTTTATCTGATGTTCCTCAGCTAGGCTGCCAGGGAGCGGTCATTTGCATCCTTTTACATGTAGTTTTTGTTATAATTCTCTTTGTTTCCTAACACATGTACTCAGGGTTCTTGTTTCTTTTCAGCAAAAAAAAAAAAAATCTGAAGGTTTTAACACTCCACCTGCCCTTTATATGGAGTGCCACATGTGTTTCTAAATAGTAGAGCACAGGGAAGGCACCCAAACATTTGAGAAGTTGGCCAATACAGTAATGCTAAACCCTCATACAGCTTAGTTTATTGCAATGCTAATCTAGTAGAAGATCGACTGTTATTTTAAGTTTACTTACACAGCTACTTTTCTCTGAGGCAAACAGTGCTTGTTTCAAAATACTTTATGTGTGGTATGACTCAGTGAGCTGTGATACTTATTTATGAAATTGTGTTTTTGTAGTTAATGCCAAGGGGAAAGAGTGACTTTCTGCAGATTTAGAGCTGCATATGAGAAATTCAAATGATTGGTAGTCACATTTGTGTCAGCTACAAATGTAATATACTTTGTCATAAATACATACGAGTCAGAAATACCATTTGATAAAAATATATGCATTTAAATATGGCAGTCATTATGTAACATAAAGGTATATCTCAAACAGAAAAAGATAAAAGGAAATGATATAATAAAGTAGAAAAATACATCATAACTTGTAAAACAATGATGACTAAAACAAAACAATAGAATTTATGTCTAGAGTTGCAACAGTACATCCTTCTTAACGTAATTGTCATTAGTCTATTTGTAGTATTCACTTACTGCATATACTTAGCATCCTATATGGCCATAACTCCTCACCATAATCTAAATGGAAAAAAACACCCTGTGTATTGTTACAGTTTAAATCTACTATCTATTGATATTTGATTAGACATTTCTGAATAAGATGCATTCAAAGAAAAGCTAGGCATGCAGATACTGTAGTATAGTCCACATCGTGTTTCCTCTAACTTCTTTTGCTATAGATCTAAAGGTTAAAAAGTTTAACATTCCTAAATGATATAAGGTAATGGATATACTGACACTTACAACAGACGCTGTCATTTAAGTTTCTGAAGTCTTCCAAATAGGAAAGGTGCTTGATTTAAACAATTTGTGTTCCATGCCTGTAAACTGTATGAGATGGTCATTTTTCTGACACCACATAAGAGAAAAGTGGCAGATTTTAATACTGCACTGTACATTGATGCTGATATTGTTCAGGTTTGGGAGATCTGCTGAAAGTGGCAACGTTGTGTTTAATCTTGTCTTTGTAATCATGAGGAACATCATGAAAAGTGAGCTCTGCCTAGACTGAAGGGTTCAAGGTTTTACTGTAGTTGTACACTTGCTCAGTGTTTGTGTGTTTGAACTCTACCAACCACAATTCATGTTCAAAGCTAAGGAATAAGTTACCTTCAAAATTTAAATTAGAGAAAGGATGTGGTTTTGAATAGGTTCATCAGGAAATAAGTATGTAACAAAAACCTGAAATATGAAATAAAATCACTGCTCCACCTCCTTTCAATAATTGTTTCTATTCTATGTCATATTCTGAAGTATTAATAAATTCCATAATATACTTTATTAGACAGTTTGGCAGCTATGTGTCTAGTTGACAACCACTTTAGATGCAAACCTGGAAAAATACTTAATTAGTTACCTGGAGTTCTCCATTTTCTAAAGCAAAAGCACTTTTATTAAGAGTAAGAAGTTCTTCAGAGCTAAAGTCAACTCTGCCAATATTGAAGTACTTGGATGTTTTGTCTAGGTTGATTTGCCATATAAGTAATTCATAAATAGCAGGTGGGTCTCCATTTGCATCAAAAAATATGTTTTCACCACTTTTCATTCTAAAGTTGACATTTTTCATGAAATGAAGCAACTAGAAATTACAAAAAAAAATAACAAAAAAACTGTACTACTGTAAGTCATGTTTTCGCTGGAGAAACACAGTTGTAATGAACTGTAATGAACTAACAGTGTAAATTCAATATAAGGACCCTCATCACAATTGCAAAACTGCATTCTATGAGTCTCAAAAAACATGAAGTCCAATTTCAGCAGCAGATCAGAAGTCAATTAGTATGTTGCGGTGGTACAGCGGTAGCGTTATTACTTCACAGAAGAAGGTTCTCCCGTTCGATTCTCGGCTTGGCTTGGGAGTGCCTTCTGTGTGGAGTCTGCATATCTTCCCCGCGGTTGGGTAGCGTTCAAAAGACATGCATGCGTAAATGGGCGTGTCTTCGTTGAAGGTTGGGCGTCGAGCTGGCACCTAGACATTTCATAAAAATCTACTGCCAATCATTAGCGGACCGGAGTTCCGCTGTGGCAACCCCTTACCAGGAAAAAGCCAAAAGACAAACAACAACAACAACAAGTCTTTTGGAAGTTGATCCCCATGTAAGACTACCTTATACTGGAGTTAGTCACTTAAACTTGAAAGCAAATCTTTTGGAAATGGGACAGGCTTACAATGGAGTAAGCCACTTACTATGTGAACACAGGGAAGACAAGTCTTTTGGAATCAGGTCCATTATTTTTGCATTTAGTTATTGCAAGTCCCCTGGTGGCAATATCAATGTTAAGAATATTCAGTAGTAAGTTTTATTTGCCCCTGTCCCCTTCAATAAACACACATCACATCAAATGACATTTGACGAAATTTATTAAATTTTACAAACATAACTTCATTAACCAATATTATTTATTAATCACAACATAAGCATAGTATAGCTGACATTTATCACAGCATAAAATATAACTGTTAGCTAAGGCAGCATGACCTCACTCACCCTGACCCAATAAGCAGTGACTTTACTTCCGCTTGCTTATTCATTTATGAAGCAACATCCCATTGTTCACTTCATTTACCACTTATTGAATTAAGCATCCAACCAAATAAGCAGAAGCATCCAACTGTTCATTTTCCTTTCCCAACTCATTGAAATGAAGATCCAACACCAGAAGGGAAACAGAAGATGGCAAACCTGCCCCTCATCTCTGCCCACCAGCTGGACCAGGCTGCTCCCTCTCCGTCCTACCAAAACTTCCTACAACCTAAATGCACAAGGGAATAAGCCAAATGTTATGTGGTGTACTCCATCCTCTCTGAAACAAACTGAATTCCTGTCATCACCTCCCAAAGCCCTATCATATAAATACCTAAAGCAGCCAATTGCCTTAAAGGCTGAGATTAAACCAATGATCCCTCTCAAATGCTAATATAACTAAACGCAACCTTGCATAACCTCTGTATATTAAATTCTCAACTATCTTAACTACCAGTATTAGCTTCATAATGATTCCCAGGGCATTACCTGCCAAATGTACCACCAGAACACTAAATCAAATGCCACACGAGACAGCACAAGGGCAATTACATACCATGATGCCTGACTGCAACCCCAATATACCACCCGATGTATATAATAATGACCAAAATAAACTTTCCTTTCCGATATCAATTTAATAGCAATCCTGCCATCACAGCAACTATCCATTATAGACAAGAAAACATTTAATGGCCAGCATAACATTTGTTGACAAATAATCAACCCTCAGAATGATTTCCATACATCCATAAAATAAATGCCACATGAACTGTAGCCCATTAAAACCTCCTATACCACCGTTGACCCTATCTTGTCATTACCCTATGCCTTCCATACAAAAGGTGCCCCAAACTCCTGCAGCAAGCCTTTAACCCTAATGCAAAACAGTGTAAGAAACTTCTGTGTGTGGAAGATTTTCAGTCCATACATTTCTAGTTAATCACTGTATATTAATCAGATCAGAAAATAGAAGTAGAAGTAGCGAACTTAAACTCGTCAATATATAATTGTACAGCATTACTAAGTATTTGAAAGTAATTCAAGCAAGGCAGGCAGTCTGTTTCCAGTTGAAAATAAAGTGCTTTCAGCTACACTAGTAGTTTAATCTGTCCTCTAAACTGAAGACTTTTTGCTATGGAATTTTGCTGTAAGCGTGCACACTGCTGATCCCCACCCCCATTTTTTATCTTCCTGTTGTACTCCTAGGTCAATTACTTAAAACTACTTTCTTTCTCTTGGAAAATGTTTACCTATGTACCTGCAGCCCATACTTCAACTGTTGTTTCCCTATAGAAGTGGTGGTCCTTTTCACCACACTGTACTAGATTAGTAGCACAAGATTTGTAGTTATTAGGAAAAACTTCTCACTCCAACACAGCATGGCTTCCATTCCAAACATAGCACAACCACAGCTCTACTATCATTTCTCAACATGGTAGCCCTGGCTAACGATGATCACAAACTGATATCCTGTCTATTCCTTGACCTTTCTAAGGCTTTTGACACTGTCTCACATATTCTGCTACTTTGTAAACTTGTAGACCAAAACTTCTCCCCTGATACAGTTGCATGGTTCTCTAGCTATCTCTCTGATAGGCTGCAGTCAGTACGAGGGGGCTCAACACTATCGACCCCTCTCTCAGTAAGAACTGGTGCTCCCCAAAGATCTATTCTTGGACATCTACTCCTTAATATCTTCACCAACTCACTCCACCCCTCTTGTCCTCAGTCAAACATTGTGCAATACGCAGATGACTTTACAGTCATAACCATTGCTAGTTCCCCTTTAGAAGTCTTAACAAATACCCAGACATCTTTCATCTTAGTAGAGACATGGCTCACTAATAATCAGCTCATCCTCAACCCTAAGAAAACAAAATTATTTCTCTTTCTATCTAAATCTGCAAACCACATTACATTTTTCTACTCCATAAGATCTCTAAACAATACTCCTATAAAAGTCGAAACTAACACAAAACTCCTTGGCATTACCATTGATGACCAACTAAAATTCAATCTTCACATTAACAATTATATCAAAATCCCACCAAAAGTTAGGACTACTGTACAGGAACAACATATTCCTAACTACTGAAGCTAGGATTTCTCTTGCCCATGCCTACCTCCTACCATGCTTAATCTATTGTTCTTAAATACTCACAAATCTGAACTCCTCCCTACTTACCAAATTAGAATCAACCTACCCCAAAATAGCTAGATTTGCAGCTCAACAAACATATAAATCTCACCACTGTCTCTCCCTGAAATATCTGAACTGGCCTGAACTACCTCACCTGTGCCTACAATCTCAACTCCAGAGCACACACTCAATCCTATATCAGCCTCATTTCTGCCCAAGTCTATCTTCTCTCATCTCTCCCTACTCCCCTAAAAGACTTCTCCGAAGCTCAACTCAAGACCTACTAAAAATCCATAAACCCAAATCCAAAACAGGGTGCAACTTATATAGCTACCATCCCTCTATTGCTTGGAACAAACTCCCACTAGAAATGAGGTCCCTGACTCACTCCAAACAATTTAAGCTAGCAACCAAAGATCACTTTAAAAAAACACTGGTCCTGCCATTGTACTCACCCTCCATGGTTATTACCTACCTTTTATGGTACAGTCAAACTAACTTACTAAAACTTACCATTAACTACTTCATCCTATGCTTCCTATGCAGCCTCCAAAGCTTATTCTATACTCTGCTCCATGAAATTCTTATGTAACCTTTTAAGTTTCTGCTACTCTACATACAAAACCGTATATTTACTCAACTCTTTTTTAAACCAAAACATACAACTTATTCTAGTTTTTTAACATTCTCTTTTTGTTTATAGCACTGTTTTATCTGTCAACAATACACATGTATGTAGCTTATGTATTTTAACTACCAAAATTCTCTATTGCTATTTTTATTGAAATGTTTCTGTTTTGCTATTTTTATTGCATTGTATATTTTTGGAGCTTTTCTCACTGGGCCTCCACTGAAAAAGGGCAATAGCTCAGCTGGACACTCCCAGTCAACAAATGTAAAATAAATAAGTAAATAAAAATAATGACAGTAGGCCCTATCAAGGCCTACCTTGTTCATCAGCCACTGTATCTCCATCAAATCCTTTCACATTCAGAGAAGGAATGTAAAGAAAAAAAAAACACAACACAGTAATAATTAAGCCTATGCATTTCAATGGCCCTCATTAAACCACAGAATATAAAGTCTGATACCAACTGGAGTACATTATAACTAATCACTAAAGATGAGGGATAATTTAAATATCAAAATACCTGGGATACGTATTGACTTCCATATAGAAACCTATATGGCACTAAATAGGCCAAGTAAACTTAATTCTTAACAGTCTCAGGAGCATTTATGTAAGTAAGAACTATGAAAATATCCCCGAGCAAGCACTCAAGTAACTGGGAAATGGGTTGTGTATAGTGCGGTGGTGGTGCTGCGGTAGCGTTGTCGCCTCACAGTTAGACATTGCCCATTCGATTCTCAGTTAGAGCATCTTCTGTGTAGCGACATGCGTGAATGGGCGTTCCTTCGTTGAAGGTTGTGCGTTAGGCCCGCCAAGCCAGTACGTAAAAATCTACTGCCAATCATTAGCGGACCAGAGTTCTGCTGTGGTGACCCCTAACCAGGAAAAGCCGAAAGACACAAACAAAGATCACAAATGCAGTGGACATTAGAAGAAAATGTACATTATTAATGTCCTGTCTCAGCAGTTAAGCTAAACGATTTCAGCGTGTACCAAAGTAATATATGAACTGTAATAAAGAGTCCCTACTTTACACAACTAAATTGAATGACTTTTCACCAGTGCATTGCAGAAAATGGACATATAAATAGAGTTATTTCAATCAGGGTGATGGTGAGTTATGTCAAATCAATGTCATGAACTTTGCTTCCTCAGTTAATGACCATTTCCTACCGTACAGTTGTTTTATGAACTGAAATAATTTTAGCTACTGGAAAGTGAGACAAATAATTCTAACCCTTTAATGATCACTTGTAAAACAACCCCTGAACAAATCAAATACTCCTGTTTTAGAAATATTGGTTAATATTGCATCTTTTCCCCCTTTCCCCTGTTTTCCATTATTTGAGCATATAATGCGAAATACTCTTAGAGTTCTCATTTATCCAAAGTAGACATGTTTTAAAATAATTTGTCCTATAATTCCTATATGATGCAAGTACACACCATTATGTTAACATACATCAATTGCAGATTCCAATGACCCTGGTCATGCCGACAAAGGATCTTATACCCATTCACCATCCTGGTTAACACTATAAAAAAGCAAACAAAAATCTGTGAAGTCAAATTAGCCCAGACAGTCTGTGGTAAATAAACCTAGTGATAATAGGCAGTTTGAATAAGGTAATTCCATTGTATGCTTTTTTTTTTTAATTAATTTATTCTAATGATGACTTCAAGTAGCTTTAAATGATCTAAGACCATATGCTACAAAAATTAGTCTAAGATAATACCCTTACATATTTTTCTTTAAGCATTTCCTCATTCAACTATACTACACCTTTCAGTATAGATGATTTAAATTATTTTTAAATTAGTAGATGGCAACAAGTATATTTTCTAAGGACTAATGCTGCTAGCATATTTTCAAACTTAATCCTTTACTGCATAAAACTTTGACTTCCATTTCTTGTGAATCTTATCAGTCTGGGGAACATATAGATACGTGGCAATCCCAATATTAAGAACTGGACAGCTGCCAGAAAAGTGTCACTATTTTTTATTTTATTTATTTTATTTTACATTTGTTTGCCGGGAAAGACCAACTGGAACGAGGTCCATTTACCGCGGAGGCCCGGGGAGAAAAGCTCCACATCAAACAATATGTGCAGTGGTAATTATACAATCAAAAGATATGTCATACAAGCAGTAATACATTTACAATGGCTTGTTCCAAGCAAGCTTAATTTACACATAGTAGGTCCTGGATGGCAGCATGTGGGAGAAAAAAACTCCACATTAAACAATACAATCAAAAGAGACATTACACAAGACATAATAACTTTACAGTGGTTTGTTCCAAGTAAGCTTAATTTACACATAGTAGACCCTGTATGGGAGTATTTGACACGTTTTTAGTATTGTATTATAGAGGCAGTAAGCAGAGAAGAGAGGAAAGGTAGAAAGAATTGGAGGAGAGCAGGAAAGCATTTATGTGATGCAAGGACAGAGCCAGGAGTGCAAGAGGTGTGACTTAAGCGGTCGTTTGAACTGTGAAATAGATGGTGCTGAATAGATATTTGGGGGAGGTTATTCCATTTCCTAGCGATGGTATGAGAGAAAAGAGCTTTCCTTGCAGTATTGTTAGCTTTGGATATACAGAGAAGGGTATTGTTGGATGAGCATAGAAGATGGTTTTCTGAATATTAATTTAGTAGTTGATTTAGGAGTGGAATCTTGTGGGGATTCTTTAGGATGTTGAAGGTGAGCACTAGTTGGTGGTAATTAATTAATTGAGGGAGTTCTAACCACTGTAGTTCCTTTAGGGCAAGGCAGTGATGGCTTCTAAAAGTAGAGTTATTGGCGAATTTTGCAATCTTATTGTAGCATGATTCTAGTTTGTCTAGGTCTGTTTTCCTGATGTGGGTTAAGATTGGTGATGCATACATTAGGGTAGACAAAAGGTGGGTTTGGGCTAGGGTGACTCATGCTTGGTCTGATAGGAAGTTTTTGTGTTTGTATAAAGTTCCTAATTTTTTATGTACCTTTTTAGTGGTTTGAGAGATATGGATATCAAAGTGAAGATTTGTATCTATTTCAAATCCAAGGAGCTTAGTATGGGGGTGGGAGAGATTGTGGTGCCATTTTTGGAGGTGATAGTGAAGGAAGGAGGTGTAGTTCTGAATTTGTTGGGGGTGAATAGAAGTAATTTGGTCTTGTTGGGTTTTATAATCAGTTGGATGTCAGTAATCCATTTTTCCACGGAGCTGAAGGATTCTTGGGTAAGTTTTTGAAGAGTAGTTAGGGATGGGGCTGAGCAAATTAGGGTAAAGTCATCTGCGTACTGTATAAGTGATGCATGCAGGGTGGCAGTATGTAGTTTGTTGGTAAAAATGGTGAATAGTAGAGGCCCCAGTATTGAGCCTTGTGGAACACCCATGGTAGTTAGTAATAGAGGTGATAGTATATCTTGCCATTTGACTGATTGTTTCCTATCAGAGAGATAGTTTTTTAAACCAAGCAGTAGTGGAGGGGGCAAAGGACATGGTGGATAGAGTGTCTAAAAGTAGGTTATGTGGGACCATGTCAAATTCCTTAGAGAGATATAAGAATATGCAGCAAACAATAAATCTTACTGTTGGTAACAATAAATCTGTTTGAATTTGAATTTGAGACTGTGTGTGTTCAAATAAAGACTTTGGATTTATTATCGGTCAGTTTGTTTCCTTTTTATACGCATTGGTGGAGGACAGCCTTTATTGTTACCAACAGTAAGATTTATTGTTTGCTGCAAATTAGTTGATACTGGGTGTGTGGACCTAGTTCCTGTGTTTGGTTACTAGATCTAAGAATATGGCTGATATGAAGTTGTTGTTGCTTCTAAGTTGGTTAACCTGGTTGGTAAAGGAGAGAAGAGCAGTAGTTGTACTATGGTTTGTGCAGAAGCCATGCTGTGTGAAGGAGAGATTATGTGAGGTTAAGAAGTGCATCACTTGCATGTGAATACATTTCTCATGGAGCTTGCAAAGGGGAGATAGGATAGCAATGGGGCGGTAGTTTAATAGCTCATAGGAGTTGCCGCCTTTGTGTAGGGGAATAATATATGACACTTTCCATAGTTGGGGGATGTAAGCTTCTTGTATGGAGTGGTTTATAAGAATTGAGACAGGGTAGGCTAGGGACTATGCAGCTAATTTTAGAAAATTAGTGGGTTAACCCAGATAAGGAAACGTGACAACTCTTGGAGGGCAACTCTTTAGACATGAGAGACATACCACTCAACCTCCCAGCCCAAGAAATCTGGACAAAGCCAAAACAATGGGAAAAACAACAAAAGGGAAAGGGATTTTTGTGCAACTATTGGGATGAACTAAACATAAGGCTTCACTCTTCCCTACCCAGACTTATAATTCAAGAAGTTAGCATGGAAATATAGTAAGATCTCCGATCCATTTTATTTATTACATTTTGTTGACTGGGGTAGAGCAGTGTGATCATAGGAGTCCAATCACAGGCTCAGGCCAGGTTAAGACCAATCACAGGCTCAGGCCAGGTTACAAAAACAGTAAAATGCAGACAGTAGCAGTAGAACTTTGAACATTTCTAAATATATGTAATAAAATAATAATTTACAGCAGAGCAACAGTAGTAGCATATCATATTGAAGTAGTCAAGCAAATTTCTTTACACATACAATTGTAAGTCAGAATTACAGCAGGGGAATATACCAACAGTAAAACAGTAGTAGTGTCAGAAAGAAAAGAAAAGAAAAGAAAAATAAATCTAGAAAAAACTTCAGAAGGAAGGCAATCTGAAAGCTGCAGTAAGCATCCTCAGGTTGATCTATCTTGTGAGGTAAAACTGCCTGTCAGTTCTACAATGCAGCGTAAGCTGCACCAGATGCCCCCATCCCCATGCCCACACATGTTTTTTGACTGACCCAATTTGGTTGCAGTATATCTGCAATATGGTCTAGCCAATCAACCACAGCACATAGCAGAAGGTTGTACAAATCCCACGCTCACACAAAAAGTGCATACAAAATCGTTCTCCCAAGGACGTTAGGTCTGCTTACTTCTGTATGACAACAACAACAGCAGCAAAAATACACTACATTAACCCCACCAAATCCACTCTACCCCTTCAGCTCACATTAACAAATTTAGACAGGTGACAGAATAACAATTCTGCATTAGTATAGATTCTGTCAGGGAAGGAAGTGTGAAACTGGAATGTTGACTTTTTTTTTCATCTCTCAATGACTCACCAGTGATTTCCAGAAAACCAAAATTTCTAAGAACTAGACAAAACCTTTCAACCTGACAGGTTACAGAAATATGATAAAACCCAAAACATACAAAAACCAAGCCAGGGAGACTTCTCAAACATTGTCACCCCACACAGAAAGTCGGTAGAAGACCTGATGACTGAAACTCAAATGCATGACCCATTGTGGTGACCTCCGATTCTCCCACGCTCCACCAAAACCTACCTTTAACAAGGGGCAGTCTCACAAGCCACACATTCTCTCCTATCCCCCAACCCCATCCCAATGGGAAGCAATCCACAATGCATATGTGCAGAGGGCAACTGTGCCTTGTAGCCCACAAAACTCACTATGGGAAGCAGAAAATAAAACCACTAGCACTAATGAGTTAACTGCAGGAAAATAAAAAAAAACACCATAAAATGATCACAACCCTGTGCAATAATTGCAGGAGATGGACTCCCCAATGGCTGCATCAAGAAGAAAACCATTTCAACTCCAGCTCTAGTCTAGAACAACCCTGCCTGAAACAACCAGGGGTGAACAGAACCATTAAAATTGTTCTTATGACCACAGCCCCACATAATACTGCAGTCATATAACCTAAATCACTACAACCAATGATCAAACAGAGAGAAGCCAGCTCAACATCATTACTAATTAAGGACTACACTGCCTAAAGAAACCAGGAGCAAAGCAGTCATAAAAAAGTTAAACTGTGCACCTCTGAGGCATTCTTAAACAACATAATGGCCTCCCAACCCCCAGCAACCCAGTCAAAACCAAACAAACCAACAAGCCACCAGCACATGCAGCATGCCAGATCCAATGCCTTGTATCAAATCCAATCTGAACAAAACCTAAAATCCTTCTTCACCTACTTTGTAAAAAAAAAATAATTAAATTTTTATAGTACAAATATTACCCACCTGCTCCATAAGTACTACCATTAACCCAAGGCCTACCAGTCCATAGGCTCATAGGTTGGTACTAGGCTATCAGCCCTAGGGCCTATACAAGCCTAGCCATAACAATTCCCTGGCTATTTCTTCCCACACTATTTACTTCCCTGGACCCCTATCTAGCAGGGGGACTGATGTGATCCCCGGGGTGAATTTCCTTTCTCCCATCCAATCGTCAAGGTTCCTTTTGAAGAGGACCAAAGAGGCACTCTGCTTGACATGTATGGGCAATCTATTCCAGAGTCTCACATGTCATTCTGGACGTAAACTTGCCCTATAGCAAGTTCACGCCAAAATATGATTCCTTACCCAGGTACACTTGCATAAAACCCACTAAGCTCCTCCCTACATTTACCTCATTTACTCACAATCATCCTTCATTCCCATTTAACCTTTCATCACCCCCCGCACCTTGCTTCCCTTCCTGTCTTAATTCCCACTACTGCTTTTGTCTAACCCCCCCACCTGAAGATGTTCCTGGACAAATTGGTTTCTTACCAAACCTTATATGGCATTCATATATTATATTCATATGTGCTGCATGTGCTAACTCAAAAAACATTATGATTGATTTTATAAGACACTCCAACTAGGCTATATAGGACATCTGAACTACAAGCTGCATACAGTGTCACCAGTTGTAGAAATTAGGTGCAAAAGACACTGACAATGATTATGAATAGGTACATTCTGTTTAGTAGAATGATAGTTTAGGTGATTACATCTGCAGACCTGGATGGAATAAGAACATAAGAAAACATGCAAGCATAATTTGAGACTAGCAAATAACTTTTCAGTTTGACAAGATGTATTTTTAGATTATCTCAGAAAGAAAGCATTTTTGAATTTTTTGCTAAAGTTAAGATCTGAACAAGTTAAGTTCTGAACACATAAACAGATAAAAGTTGTTGTATTGTTTGGGTATCAAAGAATGAAAGGTATTTTTTGCTTATACGAATCACCAAGTAATGGATCAGATTTAATTATACTATTCAAAAGATTCTAGGTTTGACTGCTAGCTAACTAGAAATTGTTAATAGGACATATAAGGTATTGCATATCTTGTACTGCTTAGTGACAGACAAATGGTGAAAGCAAACTACAGATAATTATTTAATGTTTATTTGACAATTCATAAAAAAATATCAGTTTGAGCTTTGCAAAGAATTTCAGTACTAGAAAAATTGTGGACAACAGCATGGCAACCTTCGTTCTTCAAAGGTGTAGCTAATGGCATTGTTTATTTATAATACTCTGAAATGGGTTAATGTTATTAACTATTAATTATTGTACTACAATTACAACCAAATTACAGCCAAACTGCATTACACATATTCAAATATGCAAATTATTACCAGGAAAGTTATTTCCTCAAATCACAAGGGCCTACAAATGATTACTTTATATGGAACAATATTGCATCTAGGTATCTTATAATGTTCCCAAATCCAGAAGAGAGGACACCAGCCAGGTTTTACACTAAACACAACAAATGTATTTTGTAGAATATTTTGTAAAATAAAAACACTCAGTTTCCACAGTTAAGTGCTTTCATCCCTACTATGGGGACTTCTTTAGAATAATTCTAACCAAACTGCCTAGCACTTAAATACACAATATAATTAACCAATTAGCATAAATTGTATATAATTGTTAAAACAACTACCATAGTGAATTCTGACAATACATATAAATCTATATCAAACACGTTAAAATACAGATTAAAAATTACACCTAACATTGTTTGTAAAATTACCCTAGCAAGTGATTTAATTTTAACACACAGTTGACACTAACCATTTCATTAATCTCTGGATATCTTGCCGCATCCAGTTTAAGTTGCCATTTTAACTCACAAATGTCCAAGAATTCACCTAGCACTCTCCCATGCTGGTCAGCACTTACCTGTTGTATTACTTTACTGTTGTATTTATTTACTGTTGTTTGTGTCTTTCGGCTTTTCCTGGTTAGGGGTCGCCACAGCGGAACTTCGGTCTGCTAATGATTGGCAGTTGATTTTTGCGTACAGGCTTGCCAGGCCTGACGCACAACCTTCAACAAAGGTACGAGGTACACCCATTCATGCATGTCTCCACGCAGAAGACGCTCTAGCTGAGAATCGAACCGGACAGCGTCTTACTGTGAGGCGACAATGCTACCGCAGCACCACCACTAAGAACTTAAAAAAATGATCATTAAATTCCAGCACATGCCTACTTAGTGCATTAGTGTTTTTTTCATGTTTAATATCCAGCAGGTGCTCATATATCCTATCTCTGAAACATCTGCAAGTTTTACCTATATAAAATACAGGACATAATAAACACTTGGCCAAATAGACCACATTTTTGCTCTGACAATTATGATGACCTCTGACGTACATACTTTTCCCATTCAAATTAAAACTATCTCCAGTCTCCAACACTTGAAAACATTGGGAACACATGCCACATTTAAAATTACCCAATTTATGCATAATAGTGTGATGTACCAACTTTCGACCATTTCCAAGATATCTTTGAAGGATTGATCCCTTCTAAATACAAACTTAGGTTTTTTTATTAAAGTTTTTTGCCATATTCTTGCCCAACTTTAATAAATCCCAGTTTTTTCTATACGCTGGCAAACCTTATAGGCACCCTTATTAAAGGTACTAATAAAACTCAAATTTCTATAATCACAATCCACTTCAATATGTTCACTCCCATTTACATCAACCTCCACATTCAAGGAACCTAATACGGATAAATATGTACCCCTAGTATGCTTATTTACTACCTCATCCTTAACATTAGTAAGTAGGTCATCCAGGTAACCCCTTTTGGCAAACATATCTATAATGACATTTACTTCATTCATAAATTCACTTTCCAAGATTGTCATTTTGCTGACCTATACTAATTACCCCTTGACAATGGACTTTTTTTGGCAATGAAGATGCCAACTGACATAATCTAAAAAAAGAGTTTGAAAAAGGTGGCTTCCTATAAATTTTTGATAAGATTTGTTTCGCTCTATCTATCCTCAAGTCCACATCCAAGTACGTAATTTTATCATGACTAAACTCATATGTAAATTTAATACACTCTATGGTTTGATTTATATGAACCAAAAATTCATCCAGTATATTATGTGGACCAGTCCAAATTAAAAACTATGTCGTCCACAAATCTGGTATAATTCTTAATGAATTTCATATACTTAGATTTGAAAATGTATTTATTTTCCCAATATGACGTGACGTAGTTGGCAAAAATGTTTTCAAATTACTTTGAGGGGAATGCAGGTGAAAAATCTGTCACTATTTAAAGCCATGAGAGGTAAGATGGAAGAAATAAAGAGAAATACATGAAATTAGGGTCAAATGATTAACAATGGAAATAAGTGTATTGTTAATGTGACTGACATGCATACTGCTCAGCTACTTTTTCCTTCTCTGAACTGTGTTATGACTTATCATAAGTCAGATCTGAGATTTTAAAACTTTTTGACTGCAAAGTATGAACATGAGGCTAGCTAATAAAATAATCCTGTAAGTGTATGTGTAAAATTTTACTTTTTGAAACACCACAAATTAATTTGGGTCTATCATAAAAGGTGTTCCTAACATTTTCTCAACAGGCCATAATATCAAGCATCAAAAGAATGACCAGGTAATTCGGAAATTTAAAATATCAAACTATAGAATTAAATGGAAAAAGAGCAGCGTGAGGTTGCAGAACAGCAGGGATCAAGGCATTGCCATTTCCCCATTCTAGTGTGGCCTCAGCATTAGTATATACAAGTAGCAGGTGATGTGTAGGGCAGCTCCTATGCAGGAGCTCAGTGGGCTTGCCCCCTGCAAAAATTATGTTTTTGTATTTTTTTACTGTGTTTTGGTTTTGGATCATAGCATTTCTCTGTTTTACCACTAAATGTTTTATGGTATCAATTAGATGAACTAGATACCAAAAAAGATATGCTGAGAGTATTTTTTATTTTAGCATTTAGAAAGACAGTTATACAAATTAGTTCAAGGTTGTAAACATATTTATGGATATAATTAATCATGAGCATAAATACTGAGTCATCATTGCTAAAGTGTAGAAAGAATTATGCATATAATAAGGACTTGCACATTACCTAATGGGATAAAGTTGATTTTTCACTGGTTATTTATCCCATGATATGACTGCTACGTATATTGCATTGATACATGTGTAGATGACATGATTATATAACAAGATTATTATATAAGGATTAATATTTGACAAGTAAGTCTTTGTATGTATAAAGAAATAAGATTAATATCTGACATATAACACTTGACTTTTTGTTTGATATTTAGTATTTTGTCATTGAAGAACAGCAACTAACATTATTATTTATGGCCAATGTATTTTTGTATATTATTCAATATAGAAAAGTGTGAGAAATTCATGGTCAAGTTATGACCACTTTAAATATGTGCATTTGTTTTAATAAAGTACATATTTGAGCTGGGAATTGTTAGAGATGGATGAAAGGTAGTCATTTATTGTGTCTGCAAAGTACATCTGTCTCTTTAAAATTGATTTTGCACACATTTGTTTCTATGTTGCTTTTTAACAGTCAAACAAAAACACAATAATTATGTAGTACTATGCATTGCTGAATATTTAACTGATTGCATTGTACATGATGCATTTCCTTTGATGCATTAAAGGATGTGAAGATATGCAGTTCAAGCTGATACGATGCTCATGAAATGAGTATTATGTCTACTTAAAGACAAGAGAAATTAAAAAGGCAATAGCATACCATAATTCCATCTGCATGCCAACGGAGAAAGCACATGTTTAGATCCTTTGGAGAATCATTTTCTTAATAACAGCTAAACACCACCTTTGTAAATGGTTTAGATTAAATCATAATAGGCTATTCTTAATTTATATTTACTTACACATTGTTTCTCACTTGTAGTTGAGAAATTACTTAATCTTGTTTCCATGTAACATCTAATTATTATATCAAAGAAATAGCTTTATGGCAATAAATCTTGATTTTTATTTTATGCATCTGTTAATGAGGTAAACCTACTGGATGCAACAGTTTCTTTTCAGGGCAACACAGGAGCACTGTCTGGTTAAGTGACTTGCTCAGTCACACAATAGGTAAATGGAGGTGGAAGAAATCAATCCCTACACCCTAAACTGCAATAAACATCTCATTAATAATTCAAAACCTCAAACCTCTGCAGTAACTCCTAACTTACATTTCTTTTGATATTATCAAAATCACAAAGTTTTCATTTTGCTTTCTATAAAAAACAAAATAATTATAGTAAGACCAAAAATGCCATGACAAGTATTACATGTTTCTTTATATTTTCTTCCACAAGAGATAGTTAGCCTGTAAACCAAATACATGCAAAATATGGGGTCTATATTAAAACACTGAACTTTCAAAATTTCAAGTGTTCTAATATCGAACCCTATTAATCGAAAATTTAAAACAACGAACATACAGAACAGCAAATTTTTTCCTAGGGTAAAAGATTTGCTGTTCGAAAACACATACACCCAACGCAAGCACACAAAACAAACAGCAACCCATACACATACACCTAAACTCTTACACCTAACCCTACACTAAACTATACATACACCACTAAGTATCCACTTACCTTAACCCAAACCCTAATGCTAAGGTCCATCACTATTGCACAGTCACATCACCCACACCCTAACCCTAACTCACCTACCCCACCCTAACCCTCAAGCCCACACAATCGCACACTTACCTGACCCGCGCTCTAACCCTAACTCACCTAACCCACCCTAACCCTCATGTCCACACAATCACACACTTACCTGAACCCGACCCGTAACTTTCCACCACAGCACTGAAAATACCAAAGCAACAGAAACGGATAACTGAATACTTTCCCCTGGGAAAAAATTTGGTTTTCTGTTTCTTCGATATTTTCAGCATTCGCTGAAAATGGGTCAATATTAGAACACTCAAAATTTTGAACGTTCGGTGTTCTAATATAGACCCAAAATATATTATTCTTATGTAAAAGACAGATGAATAAAAGTCCTCTTCCCCTTAATTTCTCTCAGAATGGGAGTCCTGAATATATAAAAATGCAACTTTGACTCAGGGTTGCAGATAGTTTTTCAACAAATGTCTCATTCCATATAGGATGGACCCACATGGGAACATTATAGGAAATCCAAGTGAAGAGTTATGGGTCATATGTGTCTTTTATAGATAATAAAAGGCTAGAACATCTGGCCTCTATGCCTAATTTGTAGAGAGAATACCTAGGTTGTTATAGTGAGACCAAAAATTGCTATATTCAGTCAGAAAATGTTCAGTGGGTTTACAGTGTAGGACTTTATTTTCATTGGAATCATTAAGCAACTCCATACACATGCATTCTATTTGAGTGGATGAAAAAATAACAATATTATCAACTATATCAGATTCATTAATAATGCAATTCCTTTTTTTTTACTTTATCTCAAAATTTTTAAGTGCTATGTATCTTTCGTATAGCTTTTTATAGTCTGTTCCATGCTGAGCTGTGTTGTAAATATTTAGATTAAAACATAGTAGGCTATTCTTAATTTATCTTTATTTATACATTTGTTCCACTTGTAGTTGAGAAATTACTTAATCTTGGTTCCATATAACATGTAGGTACAATGGTATAATAAAGAGATGACTTTATGACAATACATTTTGATTGATCCTTTACACTGTGACTGGGAATGTCTGTAGCATGGGACGGTATATTAAACACTGTATACTATGTAGTCTAATGCACCATACATAATTATAGATGTTCCACTGTATGTTGGCCATCAGTGCCATGATCTACGGGTTCAAAAACACTGGCATGGTAAACAAGGTATGAAGAAGGCTGGTACACCTCTGTTCACCACATTAATGAACACTGTGTTTGATGAACATAAGAGTTTGCCTAATCTTGCCTAAGAAGTACAACAATTATGGGACCAAGATCACTCATCCATCAAAAAGCAATAAAATATCAGACATTACACCTGTTGAGTAAGCCATTCCAAAATGTCACCAGTATCTTTTTTATTGTCTTACACACTAATGCAAGGCAAACAGTGTTGGATTTGTACACACACCCATGTAACTCATTCTGTAGACTTGATAATTAGCAAATGATTGATTCTACAGAAGCAAACACAACACAGTCTTATGAAGAAGCATTGTTGAAGGGATAAACTTGGCAGTCTGCTTAAATGAATATGGGCTACATTAAAAGAGGTATATCATCTGGGAAATCAAACCCTGTGCCAGTGAAAACATTAACACTAAGTAGTAAGTACACATCGACAGCTTTTGAGTAAGTCATTCTTTCCTGTTGCCACTTGATTTTTAATGCAGTAAAATGAGCTGTGCACTGCAGTGTTTGAACATCTGCATATCTAAGGCAACAGTTCTAGACCTGTACACTAACTGCTGATATGACATAAGAACTCACATTGCAATGTCAGAAAGCACAGTCGAGAGGATAATGTCAGCAGTGTGTTGTAGTAAATATGGCTTTCCCCAAAAAGAGAGCAATAGTTGAGAGGTTTTAACCTTCTCAATGTGTAAATGTTAGCACTAAATGGAATCGTAAAAATAACATTTGTGGAGTAAACCTGTCTTTTATCATTTGCTAATAAAGCTTATGCTACTTATACTCTGTGAGTTTCAAACTCATGCCTGCCTTATACTACAGTGTTTAGGCTGTGCACTAACTGCTGACACCACACATAAAGTCTTATCAAAGTGTCAAAACAACATCTTAAGCAGGGTGTTTGAATGTGTTTGGATTCCTTTAAAAGGAAAAACAAAACTTGAAAAATTAAAACCCTTAAGCTCTGGTAACATCACCCCTAAATAGAATGCTACATGTCATATCTATTGAGTATTACATTCCTGTCTGTTACTATTTGCTTACATATTGAAATATTAGCATGCCTGCCTATCTGAGTCCACGTGTTTTAGAACCATGCATTAACCACTGATGCTATTGAAGATATCATATCACAGTTGTCAGAAATCATACACTTGAAGAGATGACTTCTGCACTGTGTATGAATGGATATGTTTTCCATAAAAGGAAGTACAATACTTGGTGGATCTTATCCCTTTCAAAATGTTACCCCTATGTTGAATTGTACACATTAGATATGATGCATCATGGTTGTCAGGAATCACACAATTGAAGAGATGACTTAAGCAGTGTATTTGAATATATATGTTTTCCATAAAAGGCAGTACAACATTTGGGGGATCCTGTTCCTTGTGTGAATGTAACCCATAAGTTGAAATGTACACATCAGATATGTTGGATAAGCCAGTCCTGTCTGTTACTGTTTGCCACTGCACTCATACTAGGTGCGCATTAGTGGATTTGAATCCCTGCCTATTCCACATACACTATAGCTGTGCATTAACTGCTGATCCCACAGAATAAGTTGTATCATGGATGTCAGAAATCACTCAATTGAAGAGATGACTTAAGCAGTATATTTGAATGGATATATTTTTCCTAAAAGGGAGTGCAAAATTTGGGGGCTCCTGTTCCTTTTGTGAATTTTACCCATAAGTTGAATTGTACACATTCAATATGTTGGATAAGCCATTCCTGTTTGTTACTATTTGCCACTGCACTCATAGTAAGTACACATTACTGGATTTGAATCCCTGCCTATTCCACATACACTACAACTGTGCATTAACTGGTGATCCCACAGTATAAGTTGCATCATGGTTGTCAGGAATCACACAATTGAAGAGATGACGTAGGCAGTGTGTTTGAATGGATATGTATTCCCTAAAAGACAGTGCAAAATTTGGGGGATCCTGTTTGTTGTGTAAATGCTATCTCTAATTTGAATTGCACACATCAGATCTGTTGGATAAAGCCCTTCCTGCCTGTTGCTATTTGCTGCCGCACTTATACTAGGTACTCATTGTCAGATTTGAACACCTGCCTTTCTAAGTTGCACATACTCTAGAACTGTGCATTAACTGCTGATGCCACAAAAGTAGTTATACCTCAGTTGTCAGAAATCACACACTTGAATGGATGACTTGAACAGCATGGTTGAATGGATATGTTTTCCCTAAAAAGGAAAACAAGACTTGAGAATAACTCTTCCTTCATGCTCATCAGATTTGTTGTATAAACCAGTTCTGCCTGTTACTATTTCATGCCACATTCAAACTAGATACACATTATTGGATTTGAATACCTGCCACATAAGTCCACATACTCTGTAGTTGTTGCCCCCCCAACAAAACATATATATTTTTTCTTTTTCCAAAATATTCATGATTGATCATTTATGTTTGATCATTTGTACTTTGACATTCTACTACTCTGATGAAATATCACACTTCCCTTTAAATAGCTTCCTTTATTTTATTTGTCAATTGTTGGGTTACCCGAGCTGTAGAGAATCAGCATCATTCTCCAACATGTGACTGTGTTTTTAAATGGACTGAGCAGGCTGGTTCATACAACATGAATCTTACAGCAGTAGTCAGCGTGATCAGTGACTGTGAGTAAGCACAAATTACCATACACGTACTTCAAATGCCAAAGGTGTGAGAAGCACATTTTGAGCCTGATGAGTGTGATAGGTGAGGCAGGAAGCACAGATCAGTCAATATTTCTTGTGTAATACACTGATGATCCAGTGTCATCTCAGTAACTGACTGAGGTTTAACTTGTTTCTAGATAAAAACATGACTGGGCAGTGTGTAATTGACATGGTTTTATTCCACCATTCGGTATACATGCACATCAATATTTAAAACTTTAGGCAGCACAGTGGTGCAGTGATTAGCATTGCTGTCTCACAGCAAGAAGTTCTCTGGTTTGACTCTCGGCTAGTTTGCCTTCTGTGTGGAGTCTGCATGTCCTCCCTGCATTCGAGTGGGTTTCTTCTAGGTGCTCCAGTTTCCTCCCACATTCCAAAGACATGCATCTGGAGCATTTCTCCCCAGGCTTCCTCTGAAAATAGGCTTTGTCACAGTTGAATTTTCCCAGTAAACAAATGTTAAATAAGTAAAATAAAAATAGGCAAACTTAAAAGTTGTCAATCATTCTTTGACTCTACCTATACTAGCTTACTATATTCTATTTGACAAGCTTGTGCCCATGCTTTAATCTCTGGGGAAGCTCACTTTCTATATTCAGTGGTGAGGTAGCTACCTGAAGAGGATACCTTTCAGATCCATGTCAGATGGCTTCTCTTGTTTAATTCTAAGTTAATTTCAGTCAGACTACTTATCTCTTATTCAGTTTAGCAGAGGACTGAGATACATATTCCTAAACCAAACAATCATTACTGAGGGCTTGTTATACTAGTACTTCACATTTTTGACCCTAACATGATTCCACCTGTTTATCCATGAGTTATTACTATGACTCTGACTTCCTTAACTGAAGGATTTTTCTACCGTCATCTTCTTTACCTCAGTCCTTTCAATACCCATTCACCGCAGGTTTCTCAGTGCTTTGTCCAGAAAAATCTTCTTGTTTTCATCTTATTTCAGTAGCCACACCACTATCAGTTTGAGTGATGTATAGGAAAGCTTCAGGCATGAACATTACACAATTGTCATGGTTTAATTTAACCAATCATTATGCAAAACATTTGCCAATATTCATTATTTCAGGGAAGTTTGCATGTTGTCAGAGACTCTCACCCTAACTACCCATACCTGTGCTTCTCTCTCTGACCATCCTTACTGGCATCCTGACCACTGACAGGCTTGTCAACCATATCCTGGCAAATGAGCTGCCTTGCATTTCTCACACATATAAAAATGGAAAAAAGATAAAAAAAATACCGAATTTTGATTTTTCACTTGTTACACCAACACAGCATTCTTAAAGAGGCACTTAACCTCCTGCATCCTTGACATCTGGGGCTGTGCCTCCAACACCCTTACTACTCATAGGTAGTAACTCCACTATCTCTGTAAAGGAGCACTGGAATACTCTCAGGCACAATAATATTTGACTTACTATCTATTCCCCCACATTTAGACTTGTATTCCTGCATTTCCAAGGATTGCAATCACAGTTTTTGGCATTTCATCAGGTGCCTATAACAACCAATAGTGGAGCCATTTAATGACCTTTGATGTGGGACTTCCATGTCATCAGCCTTGACTGCATACTGTGAACTCAGATGTCAGCTTTGTCATCTAGCTTAACCTTTTGGAAAAATAGGCAGGCATTACATCTATTCATTTGCATCTGCCTTCTGCCACTGCCAAGCTGAAGTAATCCTAATCAAAGTTTGAAAGATGCTAGCCATCTTCCTACTCAGACAAATCCCAAATACCTATGTTATCCTTGCATAGTATTAAACTGTTTTTCTACAGCACCTTCTTGCTTGACCTGCTATACTGTACAGCATCAGGCTATAATTATAGCCATTATTTCCCTGATAGGCATCCAGCCCTGTGGTGTGGGGTTTGGGACATTTGGAACATAGTTATGGCTTCAACCCTCTGCACAACAGAGTCTGTCTGGAAATAGTCATGTTTCCTCAGTCTTATCACATTCCCTTTAACCCTTTAGTCACAATAATGCAAATAATATGTGGCTGTGCTGCCAACTACTCTGCTGCCTCGTGCAAATGTAATACATTTCTTCTCTTTAACTGGGTGCTGTTGTTCTTCTTCCCTCACTTTTTATTAGATATCTTTTTATAGAAATTGGCCCCACACACACACACACACACACACACACACACACACACACACACACACACACACACACTCACACACACACACACAAAATCACGACTTCTCTGTGTCAGATCTATTCCTCTTACAGTTTTGTACTTAGATGTCTGAACCCCTCCTCTCATTGATTATGCCAGAAATGTCCACATTATCATCTTACTTCACTGCCTGAAGCACCCTATCTTTCCACAGGCACCTTGTGTTGTGTAATACAACAAGACATCCAAGTAATTTCATTTTTTTGTGGGTCAGATTCGAAAAGACTTGCTCTCAGTGTGAGTGAATTACTCCTGTATAAGGCCTAATTACATAGCAAGCTTATACCAGGGGGGGGCAGATACAAAAAAACTTGGCCTCAGTGAAAGCAGTTTATGCCAGAATATTACATCAGAGTAATCCACTTAATACTGAGAGGAAGTCTTTTGAAATCTGAGCCTGTGTGTTTCATTGCTTACCTGGCTGCCATTTTTCTCAAAGCTTTTCTCTCTTCTTTCTTAGTTTAATGAAACAATCAAAGATGTATACTTTTCCAATTTCTGCTTTGGAACTGTTGCCCTATTTAGGCTGAGATGTTTCCCCATTGTATCTGCTTTGCATTTTATAAATTTATTTCCATGCTGTAGGTGTTCTTAAAGAATTCTGTCATGTTATTTTTGTCATTGTACATTTACTTTCCTATCTGGTAAAGAACTACTGCAAATCATATCACTTAGGTGCTGTATATATATATATATATATATATATATATATATATATATATATATATATATATATATATATGTATGTATAGCTAATCAGTGGGAGTAAGCACTAGGTAGCCTATCTACCACAAGAGGAGTGGTTTCTGGCCCAGAAATTGGAGTATATTGAACGTTTGGGCAGTTTTTCTATATCTTTCAATGTTCTGGTTTAAAAGGCCGAGTTTGCGCTTTTCCCGGCTTTCCTGTAACTAGTCTAGTCCAGATAAAGATTTACTGTATCCAGAACTGTATGTAAGCTTCTGAGCCCACCAAGCCTTTCTGTGTTGGAGGGAAGCCATCTAGGTTATCAGTGAATGTGATAAACACTAGGTAGCCTATATACCACAAAAGGACTGGTTTCTGACCCAGAAATTGTAGTTTATTGGCCATTTGGGCAGTTTTTCCATATCTTTCAACTTTCTGGTTTAGAAGCCTGCATTTGTGCTTATTTCCCACCTTTCCTGCAACTAGTCTAGACCAGATACAGATTTGCTGTATCCAGGACTGTTTGTAAGCTTCTGAGTGGTGCCAAAGTCTGCTCTTCAATTTTTCCTTTTGATCTAGTAGTTCTCTCCTCTCTGCACTTTTACTAGCTTATTAGTCTAGCACTTTACCAGATTTCTTGTAGAAATTATTGTAGCACACAAAAGTGCTACTAGCACTAATTGTTCTACAAGGAAACAACTCCAGTACTTATTATTAATGCCCACCCCTCCTGGCATGTCTAAAGGTCAGTTCCCTGTGCTTTCTCCTATTAACCTGGTAAACCTGGGCATCCTGAGGCAATGCAGAAACTGCCTCATATATATTGACAACCCACTCCTCTTACCTCCTCCCAAATAGAATGCTACATGTCACATCTATTGAATATTACATTCCTGTCTGTTACTATTTGCTTACATATTGAAATATTAGCATGCCTGCCTATCTGAGTCCACATGTTTTAGAACCATGCATTAACCACTGATGCTATTGAAGATATCATATCACAGTTGTCAGAAATCATATACTTGAAGAAATTACTTCTGCACTGTGTATGAATGGATATGTTTTCCATAAAAGGAAGTACAACACTTGGTGGATCTTATCCCTTTCAAAATGTTACCCCTATGTTGAATTGTACACATTAGATATGATGCATCATGGTTGTCAGGAATCACACAATTGAAGAGATGACTTAAGCAGAATATTTGAATGGATATATTCTTCCTAAAAGGGAGTGCAAAATTTGGGGGGTCCTGTTCCTTTTGTGAATTTTACCCATAAGTTGAATTGTACACATTCAATATGTTGGATAAGCCATTCCTGTTTGCTACTATTTGCCACTGCACTCATAGTAAGGAGACATTACTGGATTTGAATCCCTGCCTATTCCACATACACTACAGCTGTGCATTAACTGGTGATCCCACAGTATAAGTTGCATCATGGTTGTCAGGAATCACACAATTGAAGAGATGACTTAGGCAGTGTGTTTGAATGGATATGTATTCACTAAAAGACTTGGTAAACCTGGGCATCCTGAGGCAATGCAGAAACTGCCTCATATATACTGACAACACACTCCTCTTACCTCCCAACACTCAGAACTGTGAGAGATGCACTTATATAGCCAAACTGAAAGCCATGCACTCTCCAGTCAAGACCGGAATAGCTGGTGAAGAGGAGAAGGTCAACACTTACACCACACCACATGGAACACATAGCTCTCCAGAACACACACCAGCACTGCCTTCACATAAAAACACTAACTGCAAACCCACCTTCATGGAGGCTGTCAATAAAAATCTATCCAAACAGCAGAGACCTCCAAGGCAGAAACACACTAGAACATTACAACACAACACTAATCACAAGATACATAAATCTCCTAAACAACATGCCACTCAACCAAAGCCCCCAAGACAAAACAGTATGCCCAACACACTAGTCATAGATGACTCAATAGTGAGGCACACTGATGTCCCACTCACTACTTTGAATAAGGAAAAAGTAACAGTCAGCTGACTGTCAGGATCCGACAAATAACTCACGCATTCAGGTCCCTCAACAACAGGTACAAATATGACTCTGTCATTGTACATGTGGGTGTGAATGACCTGAGACATACCTGCTTGGACTACATGAAATGAGACATTGAGGTGGTCTTGGATTATGTAGCCCAGGCGGGTATGACCCTAGCCATGAGCAGCATCCTACCATCACCCAGAATGATACCACAGTACAAGCAGAAAATGATTGATTTCAACAATTGGCTAAGTTTCTGGTGTCATTTTAAGGGGATCCAGTATCTGTCTGCCTGGGATGACATGACTGAAATACCCCGATGCTTTGCCAGAGATGGCCTGCATCTGTCACTCCTGGGATTCTGCATACTGGCCAAGGCTCTTGCCATCCGTATAGTGCCTTTTTTAGGCGGTGTTCCAAAGAACAAATTACTATGGTAACAGTTACAAACAAATGCAGTCTGAGGGTCATGCTGCTCATTACTAGAAGTCTAAATCTCAAAATGCACTCACTCAAAGCACTCATTAAAATGGAAAACATCGACATTTGTGCCATAACAGAGACCTGGCTCAAGGCAGCAGAAAGCACCCCTGCACTACCAGGCTATAACTCATTCCATGCCTTTTGGCCCCAGAACTTGGACCGAAGCTCCAAAGGTGATGGTGTTTCCATATTCATAAAGGATGTGCACATCTCCAAACTGGTAGCCCAACATAACACATCTGAGATACTTCAGGTGCAGCTAACACTGGATAAGACAGAGATTCAGGTTGTAGCCTGCTATAGATTCCCAAGCATGTCCCAAGACTCACACTCCATGTTCCTAAGGACCCTGGAAAATATTAGGGTCCAATCTAACACTCTCATACTGGACAACTTCAACTACCTGTCCATTAACTGGGAAAACTCCACCTGTACCAATACACTTGCCCAACATTTCCTGGAATTCATTAATTCCAATGCCCTAGACCAGCTCATTCTTACCCCCACTAGAGGTAGCAACATTCTTGACCTGGTCATTACTAACATGGGTGACCATTGTTCTACACCAATAGTTAACTCCTCCCTGGTTAGATCCGATCACAAACTAATCACCTTGGAAATCCACATCCCTACCACCCCCCCCCCCCCACCACTGCAAAGGTAATCTCCATGAAAAACTTCTCCGAAGCTATCTTTGGACTCCTAAAAACAGAGGTGGGTAACTTCACAGCAACCATGCAAATGGAGGTCAGTTGCATGACTGCCAAATCATGCACCAATGTACTGTATGAAGATGTACACAAATGCATGGATTTTGTCATACCCAATGGAACCAAGATGCTCTCCTCCAAAAAAAGTAAGCCAATCTGGTGGTCCCCTGCCATAAACAAACTCTACAACAGAAGGAGGAAAGTGATGCAGAATAAGGCAAAGTCCCAAGACTGGAAAAACTCCCTTATCAGCCTCAACAAAAAGTTGAGATCCCTCATCAAATCCTCTAAGTCTAACTATGAAAACAGAATTGCAGCAGATAGTAAAGACAACCACAAGGCCTTTTATAGTTACGTAAAGAATCTCCATGGCAATACCCAGATTTGCTCTGAGCACTGCACAATGGTTTCTCCAATACCAAGCCAACAGATATTGGCCCATATACTGGCCGATAGATTCAGTGCCAACTTTACCCCTCCCCCCAAGGGACCAGTCACAATACCTGTAGATTGCCAGGCACCCAGTACTACTGCTGCACAGATTAAAACAGCATCGTCCAAGGCCAATAATACAGCTTCTATGGGACCTGACTATCTCTGGCTGTGTTCTACATGAACTACAGAGTGAACTGGCACATCACCTGTGTACCCTGTTCAATCACAGCCTCAACTCAGGCTTTGTCCCTACCAAATGGTGCACTGCTACAGTCATCCCTCTCCACAAAGGAGGAGCGAATATAGAACCTGGGAACTATCGCCGCATTGGCCTGACAAGTCTGATATGCAAAGCTATGGAACACATCATCATGGCCCTAATAAATAAGGATATAGGGAATCTCCAAACTCTGGATCCCACACAGTTTGGTTTTGTGAAGGGTAGATCATGCCTGCTCAACTTGGTCAACTTCTTTGAGTCGGTAGCCAGAGCTGTGGATGAAGGCAAGGTGGTTCATACAGCCTACCTTGATATGGCCAAGGCCTTTGATACCATTTCCCACTCAGGAATCATAGAAAAACTCACTAAGCTAGGCATTATAAGGCGTTATAAGAGATCTGGGAACACAGGTTGACAACAACCTCTCTTTTGACCACACATTGCCACTGTGGTCAGAAAGTCCTTCTATGTGACACATCTCATTACTAAGGATTTTGCATCCAGGAAGAAAGAGTTCATTGTCTCCTTCTACTCTTCCGTCATTAGGCCAATCATTGAGTACAATGCCCCATTTGTCATATACCTCACTAAACACCTGGAACAACTGGAGAGGCCACAAAAGTACCTCACAAAGAGGATCCTAGGTCTTAAACATTTGTCCTATATGGACAGACTAAAAAACTCCAACTATTCTCTGTCTCATATCGCCACTTGACTTACAAAGCCATGTCTGACCCAGCTCTGTTAGAAATGCTACATCTAAAGAAATCCCAATCCCTCCACAAGACACACTCCAGAGACCTCCACCTCATTACCGCAATCAACAGAACATGCTAGAGGGACAGATTCATAACCAAGAGACTGCCCATGCTATGGCATAGACTTCCCATTCATGTCAAGCAGAGCACCTCACTGTTTTTCTTCAAGAGAAAGCTTAATGAATGGATGGGAAATAGAAAATTCACCCCAGAGATCACTCCAGTGGCTTTACTTGACAGAAGCACTGCGAATTAAGGTCGGGTGGCATGATGCCAGGGTAATCCTATGTGCTAGGCTTGTAAAGGCTCCAGGGCCATTAGCCTAGTACACACCTATGAACCTACATATCTATATATATATATATATATATATATATATATATATATATATATATATATTTATGTATATATCTACAGAAGACAGCAACAATAAAAGCAACTACAATGCCTTTGCATGAATCCCTGTAGAAAATATCTGTGATAAGTTAGTTTACCTGCCATGTGTGAAGATTATCAATGCTTGAACAGCTTCCATTTTTAAAAGGTCCACTCCCAGCTGTACATTCCATTAGGTTTTGCAAAGTGTGTACTATGACCTGCACTGCAATATGGACCTTATAAGTATAGCGCAGGGTACTCATATCAAAGAATGGAAGGTCTTTTGTCCTAAGGTCCTCATAGCCTGTACAGATGGCCTGGTTCTCCATTTGGTCTCCATATTTTGATTCATTGTTATTAATATATGTCCATTTGCATCCAAATACATGCTCCCAAAATGTGTGAATAAAAATATCATTTGGATTTGAAAATGGATGTAGTTTAAGAAGAAACTGTTTAAGGCCTTGTATTTCTCCAGGCCACACTGAAAATATGATAGTGCCATTCAAAACTTTAAAATAGTTATTCTCTGAAAGCATTTCATGGAGAGACCAAGGCTCGCTGGCAAGCCAGATCTTTTCAGTAATATTCTGTCTTGCAATCTCCTCTACTAGAGAATACATATTGTACTGGAAGAAGTACATCACAATACCTTTTGCTGATGACTCCTTTATTACCTTAGTAGTATGTTTGATGCGTTTCTCAGAGTAAACTGTTGACACCATTTCAGAGAAAGCAATACAGACTCCCAGTTTAGCTAATTCCTCCTTTACCATCTGGCTACCATAAGCCCCATAGTCTGTTTCTTCAGCAACAATTCCTACCCATGTCCATTTGAAATATGCCACAAGCTTTGCAAGACTCAAACATAAATATCTGTCACTTGGGTACACTCTAAGGAAAGAAGGAAAGGTCTTTTTATCACTCAAAACAACGGCTGATGCTCCATATGCCAACTGTAGTTGAAACAAAAGTCATTGTTTTAGTATGATATCTTCATTTTCATTAGTTTAATAATTTATTTTACTGTTTAATCATCATCATTGTTTAAACACATTGTTCAGATGAGGGTTTAGTGAATAATGTAAATTTAAAAGAAAATTACTTTTATATTTTTAAAACCAGATTTGCTGTTCTAGTGGCTTGCAAATTATGCAGCATGGTTGAGTTTTACTTGCCATTTGATTGGCTGTGAAAGTTTCTCCATGTATCATTTGCATAACCTTTATAATATTTAAAACAATTTTATACATACAAACTGAGAACTGAATCACAACATGTGTCAATCTATGCAAGAATTAACAATTCCCATTGTTAAATTGTTGAAAACTATCGCACATGTGTAAAATTCCATTTGGAAGAGCAATATTATTTCCTAATTATAACAAATAGGTAGTGCATAGAGTGTGGTGATTGTGCTCTGATATCATGAAAAAGACAAACCAGGTATGTGCTTCTGTAGTGCAAGACCTGATTTTAAGAGTTGTTAAGCATCCCTGCTTCACTTGTTAAGATTGGGTATCATACTAGGCCATTAAATCTGCCAGTGCACACCAGCAAATGACAGTGGCAGAATTAAAAACAAAATGCTTTCTGTTTGCTGTCTTTGCCGGTAATCTGTACCCAACTTTCCTGAACATAAGACATTGAATTATGCTTCCTTTCTGATACCGTTCACAAAATGATTTATGGCTTTGAAAGCTGCCAAAGCACTTAGCTCTTTTTTTTTGTAACTAGTAGTACATGGAGCAGATAAAGCTCAATGTACTACAAAGAATTATGATTAAGTATCCAATCATAACCTTTTATTATGTGTTCTCAACATGGATACCAAGATTCACCTCCTCAGTGTCACACTTGAAGACAATTTCTTGGTATCCATGGCTCAAACACATAATAAGCCTGTTACAATCAGAGACCCAGTCATAATCCTTTATGTAGTGCATGCTGCACAGTGACTATGCTCCTAATTAATGAAACAGATAACTCTATTAAGTATGTTTTTGATATAAAAATGTGCTTAACATAACCTTGTTAAGCACATGTTAGTGTATAGAGCATAACATTTATCAGTGTCAGCCACTACAGAAAAGTGGCAAGGAGCTAAGCATATTTAAAATGTGTTAGACCCTTTTCTACCACACTTAAAAAGTGTAGCAAAGTGTCTAATAGCCTTTAAAGACATTCCTTCCATCATAGCTCAAAACTATCTCTGATTTTCCAGATCATCTATTATTTTGCTTCATATTTTTGCACAACCCCTCATAAAAGTTTTAATTTTCTAGTAAACCACTGAGGATTACACTTCTTCTTATTACTCAGAAAATGTTTGCAAGACCTGTTGTTTTATTAATCTTCTATGTGAATTAAAATGAAATTTAAGAAATGAGCAAATAAGTTAAGAGACATACCTTCCTCAGATGGATACTTCACCTCTGTCCAATATGTTTGTATCAAGTGGTACCCTGTCATTCTGAAAAAAGTGAATATATCTCTTTGCACAATAAAATTTATATTTTTGGCGGTAAGTGTATAATGGCCTTCAAAAGCATTCGAAGCCATAAAACACTGTAGTACCTATACTTTTTTCTGTAGCAGATGATATATGGGGCAAATAAAACTCTAAGCACTATAAAGAATTACGACTGGGTCTCCAACAATAACCCATTATATTATTATCATTATTATTATTATCTATCTATCTAATTTGCATGTATGTCCCCCTGGTAACAATACCAATACTCTTGAAAATTTACTTAGTTACCTCTCTACCCAACTACCCCAGGAGACCATTGTACTGGGTGACTTTAACATCGACTGGTCCATCTGCAGTTCCCCTAACCCTACTAATCACATAAATTGGATTCTCACAAATAATAACCACTCCTACTAGAATCCACAAACCTAGCAGTAAGGAAACCATGCTTGACTGGATCCTTATTAATAGCCACCCTGAACCTTATACACCAGGAACCCTTCCTGATGATATCAACGACCATATGCTTACCTACATTATTAGACAAAAAGTCCATATCCCAACTACTAATAATTTCAAAACCTCCCGCTCTAAAAAATTATTTAATTCAGACAGCTTCCTAAACAAACTACAAACATGTGACTGGTCACCAATGACTCATCTTGAACTTGATGAAGCAGTGACCTACTTTAACACCAAATTTCTTCAATTCCTAGATTACCATGCACCTTATCGCTCTTCTAGAATAAGAACCAAATCTGCCTCATGGCTCACAAAACAAACTAGGCAAAAGATGCTCCTCAGAAATAAAATCTGGGCTAAATGGAGAGCCACCAAATGCCCATCAGATTACCTCCACTTTAAACAGTTAAGAAATGTCACCAAGAAAGATATTCTTAGAGACAAAAAAGACTTCTACCTTCAACTCCAACAAACCAGTCAACAAACTCCACAAAAATTTTGGTCTGGGATAAACAAACTTCTTCAGTCAGGCCACTCTACTACTCCTTATTCAACCAAAATAACTCCAACCAGATTCCTGATGCCTTTAATAACTACTTTACAGAAGCCATTATAACCCTAACCAATTCTTTGCTTCCTTTTACTGCTTCCCCACTAAATACCTCTAAGATTTCATCTCCTACCTTTCAAATACAACCTGTACCTACATCTCTCATCTGTAAGCTCCTTCAAAAATTGAAACCTTGCACCCCTTCTGCTGACCATCTCCCAGCTGAATACCTACAAATTGTCGCAAAAGCCATAGACTATCCCATCTCTATCCTTATTAATAGAACTATCTCAGAAGGCAAAATCCCTACCATATAGAAAGTATCCCACATCATCCCTCTACATAAAGGTGGATCATCTATTGAGCTTTCTAACTTTCGGCCTATTGCCTTACTCTCCCCAATAGCTAAGGTAATGGAAAAATGTATTCACAATCAACTACTTAACCACCTTCTACAAAATAATCTATTGGCAAACTGCCAACATGGCTTCAGGCCATTCCATAGCATGACTGCCCTGTTATCCTTCACTGACTCTATAAACAAAAATCGTAACAATAACTCTTTTTCCTCTGCACTATTTATTGACCTGTCAAAAGCCTTTGATATAGTTAATCATAACTTACTTCTAGACAAAGTAAAAGCCAATTCACTCAATCCACAAGCATTACAATGGTTTAGGTCTTATCTGGAAAACAGACAGCAAGCAGTACTTTGGGATAACAATCTGTTTACATTACTTCCAATAAATATTGGAGTACCCCAAGGCTGTATCTTAGGTCCCCTTTTTTCCTTATTTATTAATGATCTACACATAAACATTCCACAAGCCACCTGAATTCAATATGCAGATGACTCTACTTTCATCTGTACAGCTAAGAACATAGCCTCTTTCCAGTCCCTCACCCAAACTGTTTTCCATAATGTTGAAAATTGGCTTATGCAACACTGCCTCCTCCTAAATCCCAAAAAAACAAAATTACTGCTCTTTACTCCAACTCATAAATCACCTCATCCATTCTTCTCAATAACCTCTACCAATGCTACCAACATAACCCCAGATACTACAACCCGCCTACTAGGTGTAACAATTGATAATTGCCTCAACTACAATGACCACATTAACTCCACTATAAAGTCTGTTAATAAAAAACTTGGTACCCTCTATAGAATTAAACCCTTCCTTACCCCTTCTGCCAGAAAAAACTATTGCCCAGACCCACCTTATTTCTGCCCTTTTCTATGCCTCTGCTATATATACTAACCTATCTAAAAACAACCTCTCCAAACTTTCCACCTGTTATAAAAGCATAGCTAGATTGATCACTTGCTCCCCCTTTAAAACTCACCACTGCCTCAACCTCAAATGACTGGGATGGCTAGAATTACAGAACCATATACTTTGTCAACAATTACTTATCACTCAAAAGATCCTATACCACCCCGACAACACCCCTATCCTCACTAATATGATTGCACCATACAAAAATCTGGCTACACTACGCTGTGCTAATAAGCTCCTAGTTTCCTCTATTAAATCTAAGAACAAAGCTGGTGACTCACTTTTCTCAAACACAGCAGGTAAAAACTGGAATCAGCTTCCTTCTGAAATATCAACCCTTGCTTCTACTTCTCTATTTAAAAAACATCTTAAAGAGCATCTTAAAACTCACTGGCTATGTCCATGTGCGAAGCCAGACTGATATCTCTTTCCCCTTCCTGCTCTCACCCCTTTCTCTACTCCTCTAATCTATGCCTCTAATTCTAGTCACTACACTTTCCTTCATAGTATGAGGATAAAATAAAAGGGTTTTCTCTCCTAATTGGGTCTTGCTCAAACTTACTATTGTGTTTAGTATCATTTTTCTTTTGACCAATGTTGCCTCTGTACTGTGATTTTACATGTCTTTTTATATATTGTAAACATTGTCACTGTTCATGCTTGGAGCTTTTCTCCCCGGGCCTCTACTGAAAATGGACATATATCCAGTTAGATTAGACCGGTCAACAAATGTAAAATAAATAAATAAATATATTATTATTATTATTATTATTATTATTATTATTATTAAATGCTCTCAATGTGGAGGTCACAACTAATCTCTCAAGCTTCTCTTCATTCTACTTCTGAGGTGAAAATTTTGACCTTCATATCTTAAGCATATAATAAGTAGGTTAAGACTGCAGATCTGATGATAATCCTCTGTGAATAAAATATGTAACAAGCCAAGACTCAGTTTTTTAAATATAGAATTGACCATAGTTCAATTATGCTTAAAACCTGTGAATTTAACAGCAGCAGTATTAGCACTGCTGAATTCTTGAATTTATAAAGAATAAATATTAACAGCTGCAGTGTACTTTTAAAGGGTCTATGTTAGATAATCGAACTTTCAGAAGTTTGACTATCATATGGTCGACACCATATGATCGAACTTTTAAAAGTTTGAACATCTAATAAAAAAAAATAAACTACACAAATAACCTACCTGATTGTTTTAAGCAAGGGAGGGACAAGCCCCTCCCGGCACCCCTCATTGTTTTAAGCAAGGGAGGGACAAGCCCCCCCCCCGGCACCCCTCATACACCCCACTCTTTAAATATACCAACTCTGAGATCACACTACAGTGCAGAAAAGAGAAATCTTCCCATTTCGCGCTGTATGGAGATCTCCGTTAAAACATTCAAACTTTCAAAAATTCGATCATATGGTATCGACCATATGACATTTGAACTTTTGAAAGTTTGTTTATCTATTATAAACCCCTTTTGTGGCAAACAGTTTTTTAACCTTTGAGCTAACTAAATTTATTTGCATATTATGTGATATTATATGACTACATTACATTTTTTTTATTAAAAAGGAGGAAGCTAAATAAATAATTCAAAAGGGTTAAAGCTATATTATAAAAAGATGTGTAATAAAAAAGACACATAAAAATCTGAAAAAATAGTTCACTCAGAAAAGTATAGAAAATGTAATCAAAACTGAAATGATAGTTAAGAGATTTAAAAGCAAATATAGTAAAAATTGTGTGACTGCAGTTGAAGAAAATTACAGGTGTAGCTCTTTGTTATTAAATCAAATCTAGAATTCTGGACAGTATTACAGTGGAGTCATGTAACCAGAAACTGCTTCTGAGGCATCCGTGAAAAGGGGTACATGTCCAGTGAGCTTACCCAGTTGACAAATAAATAACAAAATACATAAATTATAAAAATCATTTCAATGAATAAGTTTTGTTCACCTGATCAAGATTTTTCCCCAGTCATTTCAGATTGCTTTCAAAAAGTTACATGAAAGAAATGTTGTGAATAATAAGTCAGATACAATAATATGCTTTGTGGGACTTGATCCCCGTTATATTTTTAACTGAAGTTAGGCACAGCACTTTATAACTACCTGTAATAAAGCTAGTAAAGTATTATAATTTAAGGCAGTATTGTCTATGAAGTTTGGAAATAAGCTTTAATCCTCCTTATCAATACCAGCAAAATAATAATGAACAGCACTACGATGCACTTAATGTAAAATTCTTGAAAGAATAGTTGAATCACTTGTCAGTAATGAAATAACAAGGACAATTTTAGTTAGGAACCATATGACTTTCTTACAGGCAGTCTATCTTTTCTGGATGTGGCTAAATGTTATGAATATGATTCAACAGCTGTGGATAAGGTGCTTTTGCATGTTGTCACTCTAAATGCAAGGTACAGAGGAATTGGAGGCCAGTGCAGACTGCATAAAGGGGCAACATTGCCGGCGGGTAGGGAGGACATTTTTACATCACTTCTACTTAATTATTACTGCATAATGCATCCGAGATTATCGGTTTCTGGTTACATGACTCCATTGTAATACTGTCCAGAATTCTAGATTTGATTTAATAACAAAGAGCTACACCTGTAATTTCCTTCAACTGCAGTCACACAATTTTTACTGTATTTGCTTTTAAATCTCTTAACTATCGTTTCACAAACTATTACCTCCCCCACTAGAATAAACAAAACAAATAAAAAAGAAAGCACCTTGGATTGGATACTTGGCAATAATCAACCCCACACTTATGAAGCAGGAACCCTCCCTGATGATGTAAGTGATCATTTTCTAACCTATATTATCAGGCTCAAAGCCAATCCACCCACTCAAACCATTACTAGAACAATTAGAACCAAGAAAAACTTCAACTTGAAGCTATTTCAAAGTGAACTAAAAGCATGCAATTGGTCCCGCTTAAAACACCTTTCTCTTGATGAAGCTGTAGATTACTTTAATGCTAAATTCCTAGCCATACTCAACCACCATGCCCCCACTCGGTCTATTAGGATAAGAACTAAATCTGCTCCTTGGCTCTCTCAAGAAACTAAGCAAAAAATCCATCTCAGAAATAAAATCTGGAACAAATCTCGCTTAACTAAAAACCCTGCTGATCACCAACACTTCAAACAACTGAGAAATGAGACTAAAAAAGCAATATTGACCGATAAAAAAACTATTATCTACAATCTCAGCAAACTCACCAGAAAAACCCACAAAAGTTCTGGGCAAACATTAATCAGTTACTTCAGCCCAGTCAATCTATCACACCCAACCCACAAGGCACAGATAAGGAGAACCCCAAGCAAATTGCTAATGACTTTAATTCCTTTTTCACTGAAACAATTCAAACTCTTGCCAGTCACCTCTCTAGTCAAAACGCAACTATATCTAATTCTAACTTAAACCCACCCCCCATTTCTTTTCCAACCTGTCCCAACAGCTTATATTCTCTCCCTCATCCAAAAACTGAAACCATGTACTCCCTCTGCTGACATACTACCCGCAGAATACTTATAACTAGCAGCCATATCCATAGCCTACCCTATCTCCATACTAACCAATAGAACCATCACTGAGGGATACGTCCCTAAACTTTGTAAAGTCTCCCATATTATTCCCCTTCATAAGGTAGGAAATTCTACTGAACTCTCCAACTATCGCCCCATAGCCCTACTCTCCCCCTTATCTAAGATCATGGAAAGGTATATCCACAAGCAACTGCTTGACCACCTTCTCCAAAATAACTTGCTCTCTAATACCCAACATGGTTTCAGACCTTGCCACAGTACCACCACTGCCCTCCTTTCCTTTACAGACACCATCAACAACAAACGTAACCTTAACACCCTTTCCTCTGCACTTTTCTTAGACCTGTCCAAGGCTTTTGACATGGTCAACCACCAAATACTCATAAAAATTCTTCAATCTCTCTCACTTGACATTCTACCTATTAAATGGTTCAAGTCCTACTTAACTAACAGACATCAAGCTGTACTCTGGAACTCCACTCTATCTACCCATCTACCAGTTAACATCGGTGTCCCTCAAGGGTCCATACTGGGTCCTCTCCTGTTTTCTTTATTCATAAATGACCTCCACCAAGCAGCTCCCCTAGCTACATGCATACAATACACAGATGATTCCACACTTATTTGCTCAGCCACAACTGTATCAGAACTTCACTCTCTGACGCAACATATATTTAACTCTGTTGAACAGTGGTTTACACAACGGTGTCTCCTACTTAACCCAAAAAAAAACTAAACTCCTCCTATTCACACCTACCAATAAATCCCCCCAAATAGACTTTACAATATTATCTAAAAATGGCACACCTATATCCCAAGATCTTACTACCAAACTGCTAGGCATCACAATCGATAACAACCTTAACTTCGACACCCATATCAGCAACACCTTGAAAACTATTAATAAAAAAATAGGCTCCCTTTACAGAATCAAACCCTATCTCACTCCAGCAACTAGAATAACTATTGCCCACTCCCACCTAATCTCTTCCCTTCTCTATGCCTCACTCATATTTACTAACCTGTCAAAACATAATCTTATGAAATTAGAAAACACCTACAATAGCATAACCAGGATTGCTACAGGTAACCCTTTCAGAACCCACCACTGTATTAATCTAAAGCAACTAGGCTGGCTTGAATTTCAGCAGCAGCTGAAAATTAATCAACTAGCCATCGCCCATAAAATACTGTATCAACCTGCCAAAACACCTATTCTATCTACTCTTATTTACCCTTACCATAACCTGAAGTCTATAAGATCTGCACACAAACTTCTTGTAAATATTGACAAAGCAAACAACAAGGCTGGAGATTCCCTCTTCTCCAATACTGCTGGAAAACACTGGAACCTACTTTCCTCTGAACTATCTACAATTCCCTCCACAACTCTATTTAAAAAGAAACTTAAGCTCTTCCTCAAAACACAATGGTTGTGCCCCTGTACTAATCCTGACTGACTATCTAGCTCCTGATACACAACTCAATCCTTACCTTTAGAACCCTGCATATACTTCATCCTATCATCTAACAATATTTCTCCATCATAGCATTAATTACTACTAAAAAAAATGTTTTACTACTAGATGTATTACATGTACATTATGCTATTATTCTTTCTGAATGACTACTTGAAACAGTACTTGTACTAATCAAGTCTAATTTACTGCATTTTTATACTTTATTAATATGTGAACAGTTATTATCTATTTCTTTATCTTTTTTTCTCTTTTACTGTAAATGTATCTGCATTTTAAACATGTATTTCTTTGATGTGAATTTATTTTAACTGTTTGGAGCTTATCTCCCCGGGCCTCTACTGAAAATGGATATATATCCAGCTAGACTAGCCCGGTCAACAAATGTAAAATAAAAAATAAAATTATCCAAGTGCAACTATCTCTGGGCAAGATCGCAATCCAAATTGTAGCTTGTTACAGATCCTCCACCATGCCCCAGGATTCCCACTCCTCATTTCTTGATACACTGGAAAATATTAGGGTACAACCCAACACCCTAACAATGGGCGATTTCAAATACCCCACCATTAACTGGGAAAACTACTCATGTACCAACTCTTTTGCTCAACGTTTTCTGGAATTCATAAATTCCAATGCCTTGGATCAACTTATGCACCCCCCCACCAGGGGCAGCAATATCTTAGACCTGGTCATTACCAACATGGGCGACCGGTGTTCCATACCAGAGGTCAATTCTTCGTTGGTCAGATCTGACCACAAGCTAATCAGAGGTTCCAGGAACAAACAGAACAATGGTCATTACTACAAGAGACAATGGGGAGGGGGAGAAAGAGGTACAACTAACATTCTTTGCTTTGAAAGTGATTTGGAAACAAACATTGATTCTGCTTTAACAACTGATGTTCAAAGACATAATAACTTTAGTGACAACAATGTAGAAACTTGTAAAATAATTACTAAGCATGGTTTTACAGTGTATAACTTTAGTGCACTGAATATTAGCGATGTGCATTTTGAACTTTTTAAAAGAGGTTTCTCATTTGTTCCTGATTTCAAATATGACATTGCTGACATGTTGATTAGTTTAAAATGTTTTATGAGAAAATTAAATTTCAGATTATTTTACAAAGGTCAGTTGAATATTGATTTTAATCAGGACTCTTTAATGAGAAAAGGAACTTGTATGCCCCCAAACAACTCTAAGACTTTAATATTTGAAAGAATATGTGAATGTGAAATAAGAAAAGTTTTGGCAACTATTAGCCATAAATATGAAAACTTGACTCCTGAGGAAAGAAATATTCTTACCAGCTTAGCTAGTGATAAAAATCTGAGATTTATAAAGCCCGACAAGGGTGGTAGGCTGGTTGCAATGACTCAGATAGATTATGTCTCCAAAATGTTTAATATACTGAATAATAGCCGCGCATATTCAAGGGTGTCTAGAAATGAGCTAAATAGAGCATATATGAGAAGTGACTATTTTCTTTTTGATGTTCTGTTTCAAGGCACTATAGATCAAAATGTATTTGGTTATTTATGTGTGGACAATCCACAGTTATCTACAGTGTTCGAAATTCCCAAGATTCACAAAAATCTGTATGATCCACCATTTAGGCCCATAGTTTCAGCTCGAGGATCCAAGACGGAATCTCTGGCAGCATTAGTTGACAAGTGGGCCAATGTCATGGTCAGGGAAACTGACCACATCTTGAAGGACTCCTGGCACTGTTTAGGAAAGGCCTAATACTGTAAAAAGTGTAGGCAGCTATTCATTCTTGACTATTGATGTCATTAATTTATTTTCTGTAATTCCACACACTGAAGGTTTAGAGATGTTTCAGGACAGTTTGCACAAGAGCACAAATAAAAGCTGATAAAATAGTGTTCCTTACTGATGTCATGGAACTTGTTCTGAAGAACAATTTTTTGAAGTTTGAGGGTGAAATTTATCACCAGATATCAGGTGTGGCTATAGGGGCCAAGTATGCCCCCATATTTGCCAACCTTGTACTCCTAGAATGGGAGAGGAAATTTGTGTTTATATCACACTTTTATGACAAAATTGCATTATACAATCGTTTTTTGGATGATTTACTCATCCTATGGCAAGGGACTGAAGATAAAGCTGATGAATTTGTAGAATATTTAAATTCTACAACTGATATTTTTCGGTTTATTAGTACATGGAAACCTGACGAAATTGATTACTTGGGCATTAAAATTGTTCAAGAATGAAATAAATCAAGAATTATGCAGCACTATCTTCAGAAAAAAGACCTATTCCAATAGCTTGTTGCACTTCAAGAGTTGCCACCCACCACACCAGTTGAAAAGCATAATAAAGGGCCAAATGGTGAGATTATCGGGTCTATATTGCAACATTGAATGCTTAAAACAGCGAACATCGAATGCTTAAAACAGCGAACGATGTTACATTGACACGTTTTCAGCGAAAGCTGAAAATGTCGAATCCAAAGAACAGCGATTTCTTTCCTAGGGAAAGAAATCGCTGTTCCAACCCCCACAAAAAAAAAACACATTACACACTTCCAAACACATACACACATACCCAATCCTAATTATACCCCCTCAAAAACCAGTAAACAACTAAATATACATATGCACATAACCCAAACATACATTTAACGAAAAAAAAAAAAACAGTAAACATTTTAAACCATATGCACTTACCTTAACCCGCACCCTAACCCTAAGGTCAGTAACTCTCACACATTTACATAAACAGCTCCAAACACATACACACTTACCTTAACCCTAATTCTACCCCCCCAAAACAAAAGTAAACAACTGAAAACACATACACACATAACTCAACCATACATTTAAAACAAAATATAAAACAGTAAACACTTTCATACATATGCACTTACCTTAACCAGCACCTTAACCCTAAGGTCAGTAACTGTTGCACAATCACGCTCGGGAGCTATACTGGACAAGGCACCACACCACACTTCAGAAAACGGCAAAACAATGAAGCGGTCAAGTGACTTCTTTCCCAGGGAAAGAATTCGCTGAACAGCCGCTTTGCTGTTTTGCCTGTTCGCTCTACATGTGTCGAAGAAAACGCATTCGACATAATGTGTTTTCATTGTACTCACAGGCACCCGAGATTATCATGCTTTAATAAGCGATGTTGTGAACTTTACCAATTAACTGTATATTTTAATAGGGATGTTCTTTGAAAGGGGATATCCATTGAGAATGTTGATTAAAATTAAGAAAGAAATTTTGGTAAAAAGAAACACACCTTTTATCCCCATATTGAACACCACAGTTGGCCAGACACAAACCAGACCTATTGATATTACTACAGATGTGATGGTTTTGCATTACAACACAGATTTCCACAATATATGTTCGATTGTCAATAGATGTTGGGACACTTGTTTCTGTGAAGTGACCAAGGAACTTCTTGGCAATACACCCCGAATAGTTTACAGTAGGGGCAAAAATATTAAGAACATTTTAGAGGGGTATTTTAAAACCAACTTAAAACCTGCGTTTCATTCCCTTATGATGAAATGTGGTGCCTGTAAATTTTATAAGTTTATTAATGACAGGCCATATGTCACGGTAGGGAATTATGATTACTCTATTAGATGCCCAGGGAAATGTAACTGCAACATGATCATATTAGTCTATCTGGCTACCTGTGTGTCTTGTACATCTTTTTATGTTGGAAAAACTGTGCGCAGGTTAAGGGATAGAATTAATGAACATTTATGGGCAATAAAGAATAGGGATTTGCATAATGCTCTTTTTGTTCACAGTAACAAGTGTGTGAACTTTAAAAGGTTCATCTTTTCTGTGATTGACAAAGTTCAACAAAATGAGAGAGGTGGTGACATTAAATTAGAAGTAGCAGCAAGGGAAAGTAAATGGCAGATGAGGTTAAATGCCAATGTTTCACCAAGACTTAATGACAGCATATCACTGGCCCCTATTTTGAAACAAAGGGCTTGTTTAATTTGAACTAATATCTGTGTTTTTTATGTTCCACTTTTAGAATTATAAACTTTGATAGGTAATTGTATTTATATTTGGGCTTAGGCTTTTTTGTGTTAAAAATGTATTTTAAACAGTATTCACCATGTTTTTTACTATTTTTATGTTAGTTACTGTTTTAAAATCTTGACTTTTAGTGATATGCCTTTAGTTAAACTAGTTAATGTCTTGCATTAATTGTATGAAGAATGTGGATTGCTTGTTTATTTCACCTATGAGGGTACTTAAGCTGTTATGCTTGGCTTTTTTTTACAACTCTGATGACGCCAATGGAATCCAAGGTGAAAGCGCTTCGTTGTTGGTCAATTTGCTACTCTGTTTCTCATTAAAACAGTTTTCAGTTTCTAACAAAGTGTTGCTACTGTTTTTCTTAATTTTTTACAAGGTAATCACCCTAGACATCTACATCCCACCCCCACCCCCATTAGGAAAATCACCGTAAAAAATTTCTCCAAAGCCAACATCAGGCTTCTTAAGACAGATGTGGCAAACTTCACAACACCCATCCAGATGGAAAATAGAGGTATGGCTGCTGAATTCTACACAGATGCACTTTATAAGCACTTACACAAGTGCATGGATCGTGCTATCCCTAACAGAACCAAAATGCTATCCTCCAAAAAAAGGAGGCCAATCTGGTGATCCCCTGCCATAAATAAACTCTACAACAGAAGAAAGAAACTGCTGCAAAAAAGTGTAAAATCCCATGATTGGAGGAATTCCCTGGTAGCCTCAATAAGAAGCTGAGATCCCTCATAAAACCCTCCAAAGCTAGTTATGAAAACAAAATCGCTACTATTTCTAAAGACAACCACAAAGCATTCTATAGCTATGTCAAGAATATCAATGGGAGCACTCAGATCTGCTCTGACTTACAGCACAATGGCCATAAATATACAGAACCAACTGATATTGCCAACATCCTGGCAGATAGGTTCAGTGTTAACTTTTCCCCCCTCTCACCCCCTAAAGGGCCCATCTCTATCCTGGAAGAATGCAAAGTTCCTGTAATCACGGCTGTACAGGTAAAAAACACACTCTCCAAAGCCAAGAACACAGCATCCATGGGACCTGACAACATCCCAGGTTGCATTCTACATGAACTACAGAACGAACTGGCACCCCACCTAAGTACCATGTTCAGCCATAACCTCACCTCAGGCTTTGTGCCACTGAGTGGCACACAGTGACTGTTATCACACTCCACAAAGGGGGATCCACCATGGACCCCGGGAACTACCGCCCCATTAGCCTGATGAGCTTGGTCTGCAAGGCCATGGAACATATCATCATGGAACTTATAAACAAAGACATTGGTAATCTCTAAACTCTGGACCCCACCCAGTTTGGGTTTGTAAAAGGCAGATCATGTCTCCTAAACCTCATAGACTTCTTTGAAGCAGTCACCAAAGCTGTAGATGAGGGTAAGGTGGTTTACACAGCCTATCTAGATCCCGCCAAGGCTTTCAACACCATCCCCCACTCTGGAATTATAGATAAACTCACTAAACTAGGTATAAATCCCTATGTCACAAGATGGGTTGCCAACTGGCTCACTGACAAAACCCACACTGTGAAAGTAGCAGACTCCAAATCCGACTTCAGACCAGTGACAAGTGGAGTACCACAGGGTTCAGTACTGGGTCCTCTCCTGTTTGATATCTACTTCTCTGAAGTACAGGCTAACACAGAAGGTCTTTGGCTAATGAAGTTTGCAGATGACTGCAAACTAGGAGCCATAATTGAAACTCCTAACGATGTGGACATCCTACAAAAGGCCTCACTGAGACAGATGCCTGGTGTCAAAGCCATGACCTCAAGCTCAATGCCAAAAATTGCATTGTCATCCCGTTTGGTAAAGACTCTGTACCCATGAACTAGTACATAGGTGGTAGTCTACTTAACACCAAAAGTGTGATAAGAGACATTGGGAAACAGGTGGATAGTAGTCTATCCTTTGGTAATCACATTGCCACAGTAGTCAATAAATCTTTCTACGTGGCACACCTCATCAGAAAAGGTTTCTCATCCAGAAAGAAAGAGGTAATTGTTCCCCTCTGCTCATCAGTCATTAGACCCATTATAGAGTACAATGCCACCTTTGGTATGTACCTTACAAGACATCTACAACAACTGGAAAGGCAGCAGAAATACTTCACAAATAGGACTACCAGCCTCAAACAGATGCCTTACGCAGACCGTTTCAAAAAATTCCAGCTTTACTCTGTCCTCTGCCTAACATGCAAAGTTATGTCAAACCCAGAGTTGTTGGACATGCTCCACTTAAAGAAATCCCAATCCCTCTGAGCTACACACTCTAGGGACCTAAACTTTATCACCACAATAAACAGAACATGCTGGAAGGATATATTCCAGAGACTTCTCATACTCTGAAACAAACTACCTGTCTATATCAAACAAAGCTCCTCATAAGCACTCTTCAAGAAAAATCTTGATGATTGGATGGGAAATAGGAAATTCACCCCGGTGATCACTTCTGTGGCTTTGCTCAACAGGGGCACAGGAAAATAATTTTCTTGGGTGGTGAAAGCTAGGGTACCTTTTTGGCTAGGCTTATATAGACCCTAGGGCCAATAGCCTAGTACCTACCTATGAACCTAAATTCTCTGTTCTCACCTGCTGCTTCCCTCACATATTTACAACTAAAATTAATTAATGTTTGTTTTTCTACTCTCTTAATATTTGCATATTGTTAAAATTGTCAATGAGATCTTCTACCTTCTGTAATTACTCCTTGTTTAAGAATTTATTGCTTCATTTATTTATTTATTTATTGAGAATTTATTCATCCAGACTGTGCCTGCAAATGGTCTATTGTGATCACCCCAGTAAACAAATTAAAGTAATAAGTAAATAATGAACTGCAGTAGTTAGGCACTGAGTACCAGAATGTATGCCCATCTTTGACTGTATCATAAGGAGTGTAGTGAACTGGGATCAGACTGCACAGCATACCTGCATCAGCGTGCAGTTATTGCAAGTATACATGCACAATGAGATTACAGTCAATGTGGCCACAAACTCATGGAAACCTATTGCTTTATCAAGTCACAGCTCATTGCATCCATAGATCATCTAAATAATAAATTCTTTTATAGGACCTGGAGTTTGTAAATATAAGATGAGGACAACCAGAACAGAATTTATTTAAAAGCAGAAACATGACATTATAATTTCATCATTTTGATGTTTTATAAATGTAATGAGTTATGACTTGATAATATGATAAGAAGCTCAAACACACATATGCACATGTTTCTTGTGTTTATGACCATGGGGTATGTGTGTGTGTGTGTGTGTGTGTGTGTGTGTGTGTGTGTGTGTGTGTGTGTGTGTGTGTGTGTGTGTGTGTGTGTGTGTGTGTGTGTGTGTGTGTGTGTGTGTGTGTGTGTGTGTGTGTGTGTGTGTGTGTGTGTGTGTGTGTGGGTGTAGTATGTGTTTGAGCTGAAGGAATGGACCACACAGTGTATAACAATTTGACTTTTATTAGGTTCATAGGTTCATAGGTAGGTACTAGGCTATCTGCCTGATGGCATTTATAAGCCTAGCCAGAGTGTTTCGGCTTTAGCCAATGAAGTGATCCCAGGGGTGTATTTTCTGTTTCCCATCCACTCGTCAAGGTTTCTCTTGAAGAGTGTTAGTGAGGGGCTCTGCCTAATGTAGTTTGGAATTTTGCTCTAAAGCATGGGGAGTCTCTGTGACAGGAATCTATCCCTCCAGCATGTTCTATTTATTGTTGTGGCGAGGTTTAGCTCACTAGAGCGTGTGGCTCGCAGGGACTCGGATTTCTTTAGGTGGAGTATGTCCATCAATTCTGAGTTGGACATGGCTTTGTAAGTCAGGCAGAGATCACCTCTGAGTAATCGATATGCCACTGAGTACAGCTGGAGTTTTTTCAGTCCGGCTGCATAGGTCATATGTTTGAGGCCAGTAATCCTCTTGGTGAGGTACTTTTGTGGTCTCTCCAGCTTTTGGAAGTGTCTTGTGAGTTACATCCCAAGTGGGGCATCGTACTCTATGATGGGTCTGATGAGTGACGAGTAGAGGGGCACTATAACCTCTTTATTTCTAGATGCGAAACCTTTAGCAATTAGATGGGCCACGTAGAAAGATTTCCAAACTATGTTGGAAATATTGTGCATGAATTTGTACTATGCATCTCATTATGGCCAAGTTCTCCTTAACTTTCCATGTATCACATACCATTTCAGAAATGTCATTGGTTTAGTGTATTTCAAGGTCTTGGCCTTTTCTATAATGACATCAGCCTATGTTTGTTTGTCAGAGACATTACAGAGCAACTGTGATCGGGCTATATCAACTGCAGATTATGGGAACATTTATTTTGGTTTCTTATGCTATTCACAAGGTTCATGACCAGGTGTATGTATGCAGCTGTGTATGTGTATGTCTGGAACAAACAGTACAGAACTCTGATTCTGACAGTATAATCATGGGGCTGTATATGTTTGGGGATTGCCTAGTTACATTTTTGGATGTTTACTCATACTGGAAGGGGGAATTTAACTTCATGTGTATTATCTGCAGGATACAATGTCTGTTTTTAGTTGGATGTGACTTTGTTACAATACATTGTTAGGTGCCATCTTAAGTATTAAGTATAGCAAATGATGAATTGCTTTAGCTGTGCTGTTTGTATGTCCTTCTCATTTACATGGGTTCTGTGCAAAAACATAGACATGGAACATTGTAACTATGACAGGTCTAACCTTGGGACTTTTTTAGTTGTAAATCATATTTGGACTTTTTTGTGCATTTCCCAGAAAGTTCTACTGTCAAAAATTGACACACCATTTCATGGGTCACAACAGCTGGATTCCAACTGCTTGAACTCTGCCTGTTACAATCAGTGTAATGGAGAAGATTTTTTTCCAGGGCCCAAGCCACCATGCGATCCTCATACCCACAAACTTGTAAGTACCAACATCATTATTACACAGTGCTGGGAAAGGGGGAAAGTCCTAATAACAGTGCACAGTACTCTTAGGCAATACACTTTTTTCACTCTAACATGAGTAATCTAGTAATTTCTCAGTTATTGTGCTCCAGAAAAATACAGTGTCATTTCCAAGAATTTTAGTCTACATACTTTGAACAGTCAGAGGACGACACAGGAAGGATAAAATACAAAATTTATAAAGCGCTTTTCGTCAGGTTCACTGACCTAACTTCTTTAGATAACAACAAAGTAATGCATAGAAGTTTTTAAATACATTCAAGTTACATTCAAAAGTCATGTGGTAAAATCATTTACATAATAAATTACTAACAATTAACTACAAAAAGTCTCAATGTATTCTTTAAACTACCTTGCTTTTAAAGCGATAACCTCGCTAATAAAATGTTAAACCAAACCAACAATACTATTCACAACTCTAAATAATGTTCACTACTTAAATACTTTAAATAAAGTTAAAGACAATCCTAGTACTATTTATGCCTCTAAAAGCTCATAGTCAAGTAATGTCAGCGTATTATATATTTCTTAAAAATACATGTATATATATGTTTACCTCGTATATAAATAAAATATAATGTAATATACATATACATATATATATATATATACATACAAACTTTAAACAATTCCTTACAGCTATCTCTTCAAACTTCTAAGTTTCAAGTATGGCAAGACTGAACAAGTTTCATTAATGCCAGGAGGGTGATGGGCATCTAACCTTAACTGCCATAAAAGTTCCAGTTGTTCTAGTAAAAAACTGGTGGGCCCCCACTCTATAGTCTTCCATGATTTGATCTACGGCCCTAAATTTAAAACTATGAGTGGGATTATGTTTAATATGTTTAGCTAAAGCATTCTCGATTTTATTTTTTTTTTATACTGTACAAATGTTCATATATTCTTTCTTTTAGTTTTCTATTGGTTTTTCCGACGTAGAAAGCTGAAGAGAGATTACATTGAGCTAAATAGACCACCATTTTTGTATTACATGTAAACCTTTTCTTAATACTATATTCCTTAGTTCTAACAGTAAATTTTTCTCCTGTTGTTATAAAACCACAATAATTACATGATTCACATTTTAACATTCCAGGTGTACGTACAAAGTTTATATTGGGCACTTCCAAAATATTTTTTCAGATTATAACCTATCCTATTCACAAATTCTGGTTTTGGTCCTATTTTACTTACTATGCATTTGCCATTTAAAAGGATGTTCCAATTCTTCAAAATGACATTTTTAATTGTTCCCACTGTTTCAGGGCTATAAGAAAATACAAAGCTCATATTATATTTTTTACTTGTTTCCTTTGTATCTAATTCTCCCACTAGCTGGACAATATCTATTTGATCTATATTCTCTTGTAGTACAGTTTTTCATGGGGTGCTATTATATGCAGCAGTGCAGAGACCTGGACTTACCTCTCTGCTGGCAAAGCCTGTCATTGCTCCCCCCTACAGGATGCACCACCACCAGCACCTCCACCATAATAATTTAGCACATTTGGGTCCCAACCAGTCAGAGTTGCTTCCACACTTCTGCACTACCTGTGGCAGGTAGTCATACACTGGAGTGATACACTGATAACTGCCAGTAGCACTGTGAGAGTTGGTGACAATTATGTTACCTGTTAGGAGCTGCCAGACTTTGTGGCCAATATACTGGACAGGCGGTTCATTGCCTGCATCAGCTTTATAGAGACCATGTTCCAGTTACTCATTGAGTCACATCCTTGTCTCCAGATCCTGTGGCAGGTCTGAGTGGAGATGCAGTAGCTCCTAGGATGAGAAGTAATTTCCTGCTGTGTTGAACCTGGCAGAGATTGTATATCCAAACATCTAATCCTATCCCCAAACCTGCTGTCCTCCTCCCTTTTGTCTCCATAACCACACCTGTATGTTGTCAAGCCCTCGCCTTACCATTGTCTTCCATCTGTTTGTCTGATGTCTCCTCCATTATAGTCTTCTCCATCCATCATTATGTTATCCCACACCCTGCTAGACATGTCTGTCTTTGAGACCTACACCCTCCCTGTAACCCATCTCTAACTTTCCTAACTTTCTTCCCCAATTTTCCATTCCCAGTAAAAAATAAAAAAAAAAATAGAAAGGGTCACACCCCCCAAAAAAATACCCCCCATCTATTCCTCTCAACTTCACAGACTTTTAATTAATGTATCCATGACAGGCTCCACTAGTTTGTCATACAAAAGTATAGTTGTGTTGTCTGACAAATTACTGAATATGTCAGTCAGTATAAAATTAACTATATTGTTGTAATTCACAAGTATCTAAATTGGCCCTAGGTGTGTGTGTGTGTGTGTGTGTGTGTGTGTGTGTGTGTGTGTGTGTGTGTGTGTGTGTGTGTGTGTGTGTGTGTGTGTGTGTGTGTGTGTGTGTGCCTTCTGAGGAAGGTTGGGTGCTGGGCTGGCAACTCAACACCATAAAACTCCACTGCCAATCATGAGCGGACAGGTGATCCACTGTGGCGACCCCTAACCAGGAAAAGCTGAAAGAAGAAGAAGAAATTGTAATTCACAAGTATAATTGCGCTAAGAAGTGGAAAGGCATGCTCTTATCTCACCTGTATCTTGCTCATACCTTATTTACTCACCTTGTGTTCGACCCTCTGCTTTCTTCAACTCTTCACCTTTTCTTTTATGCCTGCACTCCCATTCCCACTGTAATCTACTTAAATATGGATAAACATACCAACCATATGCCCAAACAGTTGCTTATATATTAAATCATATGTTTGTGTTCATACATTGCATGACGGCTGGCAAAGAGCAACTCTGCTAGTCATCTATAACCACACAGAAATTATGATTCTTGTCGCATGGCAAAAATGAATAAAAATTCTTTGGATGCACTAAGGTCTTGCCATTGGTTATGCAAATGAACTGAGCACACATGCATCGCTAAGCAATAGTGAAATATAGTATATTTAAGAAACTTGCTGTGAAGACCTGTAATGCTCAGTGCATTGGTGATGTGATGATTCTGTTCCCAGTGCACTGGTTGCAGGGTTCTAATTTGCTGAAGGAATGATGTTGTTTTACATTATTACACTTTCATCATTCAGCTGTGTGCCATTCTTGTGTACTACTTTCTTTCCTTTTTTGTTTGTTTTTATGCCTTCTGAATGCTTCAGTGACATACCTTGTTAATGCTTGGCCTGCAGGGATATAAGTGACACATGCATGAGCTTGACTGTGTCTGGCTCTGTTTCTTTAGTGGTGCTGTCCTATTTCCCATTACTTGGATAAATGTCTTACCAACACCTTTTGTATGTATGATTCTGTACAAACCTCTCAACTGTACAGATTTTTGCAGAATGTGCAGATTTTTGCTTCATATTTTTGGTCTCTTTCTCATAAAATTGTGGTTTTCTGGTAAATCACTGGCAAATCACTGAGGATTGAATTCAGAAAATAATGACAGTCATTTGAGTTTCGCCCGTCATACCTTTCAGAAAATTCATACTAACGCAAAACCTGTTGTTCTAGCTACGTTCTAAGTTTGTAAGACCAAAATTTAAAAAGTGTACCTATTTTTTGGCCTTTGTCCCCATTATTTATTGCCTTGTCCAGATTTCTTGCTTTAACAGGTTGAGAGGTCAGATTCTGTAGCATACCTGGAAATGATCTGTTGTGGAGAATGTGAATGGCACAGTGGTGGTTTCAAACCATGCAGCTATAATTAACATGTCTTGCTAATCATCTGTTTAATTCCCCTGAAATAAAAAAACTCCTGTTATCACTGTGTACATGCTGTCATGGAGTTTGGAATTGATTAAAAATAAATAAATAAATAAATAAATAAATAAATAAATAAATAATAATAATAATAATAATAATAATAATAATAATAATAAGTATGATGTCCTATTGCTTGGTTGAGTTAAGAAGCTGTAAGGTATGGTCCTAACCCACCTGTGTCCAACTCGTTCCTTTTTATCTCACCTTGTATGCTGCCCTCTCTGCGTGTTTCTCCTTTTAATCTTGGTTCTTTATTCTCATTTCCAGCCTCCTACCTGAGCCAGAAATAAAAACAACATGGCCACGGTGGTGCAGCGGTTAGCGTTGCCGCCTCACAGCAAGAGGTTCTCTGTTTCAATTCTTGGCTGGGGTGCCTTCTGTGCAGAGTCTGCATGTTCTCTCTGTGGCCGCATGGGTTTCCTCCAGGTGCTCCAGTTTCCTCCCACATGCCAAAGACATGCTGCAGGTGGATTGGACACTCTAAATTGGCCCTAGGTGTGCGTGTGTGTGTGCCTTCTGTGGAAGGTTGGGTGCCTGGCTGGCAACTTAACACTGTAAAACTCCACTGCCAGTCATGAGTGGACAGATGATCCGCTGTGGTGACCCCTAACTGGGAAAAGCCGAAAGAAGAAGAAGACACACACATATACATGACCACAATATAGTTAAGCATAATGGCTGATTTACACTGTTTGTTATTCACTCTGAAAATGTGCTATGTAGCCTAGATATGTGTCTTCTTAATGATCCCTTACAGTTGGACTGCTTCAGGGGCTGCCCCTATTAATGTACTGCCATGTATCATATTAATATGAAAGTCACTGATTCATAGCCACTGATGCCTTTCTATCTTCTTCAGCCACCTCCATCCTATTCCATCCTTATATCCTAACCTTATGTCTTCCTGTCTGCTTGCTACTATTTTTTGCCTTTGTCCTATACCCTTTGCAACCTTTAGTCTTAACAAAAAAACATGATCATACCACACACATGCACAAAAGTGCTTATAAAACAAAAAACGTAATAATCTATCTTATGGTATACTTTATATGACAGTTGGAGGAGAGTAACCTTGCTGTCCATATGTGCACAAAGGGAAATGGAACATGTCCTCCTATAGCAAAAAGGAGGAATTTTCTGTATTCACCAAGACATTGGCATCCATCATGCAGTTGAGCTAACTAATGATCGCTGGCACCAGGCAATACTGACATAAGGTCAAGTTAATAATTTTATTTTAACAGTTTTCATTGCTCATTGTGGCTATGGAGTGATGTGTATATTACTGACACACTGCTGAGAGGGTTTTGATAATTATGTGTTGTTTAACAATGTACATTTTTAAGTCTTCAGCAGAGTTCTAACATTCCCTTGAAATGCTTGTTTTCTGACCCTTTTATCATAATTTCTTCTGTGGCTTCATTTGCTAATGCACTGGGCTACATGATACCAGTTTGGAATGAAAAGGTCCAAAATTCATGGAGCTCTACCTTTTAGCAGTATCCTAAATGATATACTTTGCTAATAACATGCCATTAACATATAATGTAAGATAACATAATACACACATAAGATAGCTTCCACAGCTTGATCTACCACTCCAGCTATGTGTATATTGTAAATGCACTGGCAGAATGATATTAATCCCCTGATATTTGATATGTTGTTTTCCAGTTTTTAATTTTCAGTTTTCACCACTGATCTGATGTTTTCCTGAAATGTGTATCTGAAGATGCCTTCAGCTCAGATTCCTCTGTCACTTCACTTGTCAGTACACTTCAGGGGTTCAAGTCCATTTAGGTGTAATCTTATTGACTAGCCATGACATGTTTCATTCCTCTGAAATGTGGGTTTTTTTCACTAACTTTTTCTATGAGTGCTTATGTGGCATATATTGCTAATGCCCTTATGTACAGAATATCATTGATAAAGGCAGGGATTAAAGCCCATCCCGGTGTAATTTTGATGTTTTGCTAGCATGTATTCCATTGTAAGAAAGGTGTTTTTCTCTCATCTTTTCTATGAGTGGCTCTATGGCATCCCTTGCTAATGCCATGGTGTACAGGATATTAGTGCCGTAGGCATGGGTTCATATCCATTTATATGTCTTTATCTTTTCTTACTATGTGCTTAGTTCACCTCAACATAAACATTCATCTCACCAATGTGTAAATTAGGAGGGAGAGTTTAACACTTTGTAGTTTATTTTATTTTTGAATTCTTCAGCCAATGTTGAGCAAAGAATTTGGGAGATATAGGCTTCTCTGCCACTTCCATCGTGCTCAATCTGTAATTGCATGCCTTCTGTTGTACCCTCTGGTTGCTTCACACATTTCATCTCTGGTGGTCCTATAAGGCCTTTTCCAATCTATGGCATTGTCAAAAACATATAGATGCACAACACACATGCTATGAATGAGAATATAATTCTAAATCATTTTGGTGTGGTCATACATTGCGAGATACTTTGCATGGTGCAACATTGTTGGGCATATACACACTTGGCATGGTGCAACATTGTTGGGCATATACAATCTTAGAAATAGCACTGTACATACTACAGCAAAAATGATTAAAAATTATTGTCATGTGTTAGTTGGTCATAGGTTCATAGGTTCATAGGTAGGTACTAGGCTATCAGCCCAAGGGCCTACGTAAGCCTAGCCAACAAGGTTCCCTGGCTTACGCCACCCAACAAAGTTATTTTCCTGTGCCACTGTTGAGCAGAGGCACAGAAGTGATAGCTACTGCCATTATTTAAATTCCTTTGAAGGCTCACTGTATTCATCCAATTGTTTTAGCTCTGCTCCTGCACTGGCTAGAGTTTTAAAATTCTCTGGTGATTGTATGTTATTTTGCAAATTTTCAGTTTGCAGTCTGCACATGTGCTACATTTCTGTGATCTGTGTGTTTTGTATTTCCTTTTACTCTAAATTCTGCAGTGGTTTCATTCGCTAATGCATTGCTATGACAATATATAATCAGTGGGACAGATAACTCCCTTGAGCCCTATTTGGTTTCACTTGCTAATGCATTGCTATGACAATAATCAGTGAGAAGGATAACTCCCTTGGCCCTATTTGGTCTGGCCATCCATCTGCACATGTGGTACATTTCTATGATATGTGCGCTTTATGACCATGTTTGTACCAAATGCTGCAGTGGCTCTCCTTGCCAATAAATTATGGATACACTGGCATGTGGAATGTACTGATGGATCAACTCACAACAGGGTAACACATATTCTGTATTTAATGACATTCAGCAGTGTAGGTTCATTGCTAACATTATAATCTTATTTTGCCACTGACTACATTGCAATTATACAGTTATGCATGTGTACACGAATCAACTATTGGAGGTACTTATGCACCGTCATTGCTTACCTCAGCTGCATGTACTTTAATGTGGCCATGAGGCAATTAGCATGATATAGCCATGGGTCTATGCTGTGGCCAGGATGAGAGGGTCTCCTCATAGTACACACTGACAGGGCCACATACATATATAATTATCATTGCTACTCATCACGCATACAATATTAAGAATACTATCTTGGCTGCAATTGTGGATGCAGTATTTATGAATTCCTAAGATAATTTCTTTCAACATAAGAAGATAATGAAGTCTGAGAAAGTGGCAGAAGCTGTGAATACTGAGAAAGTGTAAAGAAAAAAAATGTATTACCTGTGTCTAATGAACAGTGAACAGTAAAGCTTGGAAGTATAGGTACATTTTTATACTTAATATGAAAGACATGTTTAGCAAATAGATTCCTGTTTCAAAAGTATTTCTTTTTGAGTGTGTTAGTTTTAGCACACTTGTTATACAGAATAATGACTAGAAACTCCTCCACTACTAACATTTCTTACCACATCATAGTCAACTATAGGATTTCATCTATGTCCCCTCAGGCCCATATTTCCTACTTGATGAGTATGGAATTACAAAGCATCAAGCCAAACACCATTTTCCTAGGAGACATCAACTACCCCTCTATAAACTGAGAAACAAATACATCCTCTAACTTGAGTAAAGGTAAATGCCAAAAAATGTATAATAGTATCCTTTGGCAAGCACAGCATTCTCTGCTGCTATAACACTGACAAAACACTCCCGAAAATCAATCTAGTAGTTAGGGACTTGGGAACCTTTGTAGATAGTGAACTGTCCTTTGATCACCATATATCCACTATTGTGAAAAAGTATTTTTTCATTATCAATACCATAATCCTTTCACTGTATCCAGCCCTTATTATACTGATCAGTGAGTATAATGTCCCTTTTGGCTTATACCTGTCCAGTTACTTGACAAAACTTGAATGCCTGCAGCATTTCCTCACCAAGAAAATCAAGGATGTAAATTAAAAGAACAACATTGATTATCTCAAAGCTTTGTCCCTATTCTCAATATCATACGGGCTGCTGAGAGGTGACCATTACTTCACATGCAGAATCTCAACAGATCCTATCCTCTCAGACCTACTGCACATTTTAAGTCCAATGGTGGCATAGACACCATCTCAAGAGATCTTAATCTCTTCTACAACATAAATAGAACATGTTGGTGAGATCGATATGCATCATAGAGAGTTCTGCTTCTCTGGAATTGTCTTCATTTCCACACAAAAAAGTACTTCTCTTACCTCATTAAAACATTATCAGGATGAAGGAATGGGAAACCACAAATTCATCCCTGGAGTAGCACGTGTCCCTTATGGCAACATGTAAATGTTCTGTAAATGTTCTGCCTGTTCTGGTTTATTCATATTTAAATTACAAGGGCTAAAGGAACTTCATGAAAATGAATGGACAGATTTCTAAACATCCTCCAGAGTTAATAGCATAGTAACTATGAAACTGCAAGGACATTGTTAGAACTCATTCAGTATTGTCTACCCATCAGACAGCAGCAAATTACTCCCTGCCACCTCATCATATTTATACTTAGGTAAGAAAACTTACTTAAAGGGTACTTTAATACCAGAAAAATTGAAAAAGTAGGACATACGGTGGAATATCACTGGAAAACATGTTTATTAGCAAAATGGAGTTATCTAACAAATAAAAAAAAAATAATGGGAATGAATGGCTAGGCTTCTCAAGATCCTTCAGGGTCAATAGCCTAGTAAGAAACTAACAATGAAACATACCAAAAGTAGAAAGAAAACTACTGTTCAGGCAAATTTGTTTAGGAATATAGCTGAACATCTGCTAAACATAAAATAAAAACAGTAATAAAAACATTGAACACTGTGTGCCTAAAATAGTTTCCAGATCTTTCAATACTGTTGCATTGACAAATGCAGAGGGAATGAATTATTGTGCAGGGAACTTATAGTATCTGAATGCAAATACAGCCATTTACAACAACAATGTTTAGTGTTTACTATCCAGACTTGATTAAGAAAACTAGAGCCCTAGTGCTTCAAATGAGGTAAAAATACTGGCTGCAATTTTTCAAACAGTAAAATTACACAGAACAGTTAAAGAAAATGTACATTCTGTTACCACTCTCTACTATACATCTCAACCTCTCTGCCATGAAACAAGAGCAAAGGCACAAAATCAGGGAGAGATGTTAAATATTGCCCTTGTATACTTAGAAATTAACTTGAAAGAAATTTTTCAATAATGTGCATTTTCTGAAGGATAGAGGGTCTGAAATTGAAATCTGTCCTTATTCAGTGATTGCAATCCATTTACCAGAAAAAAATATGAGGAACACCAGGTGTATCAGACAAAGTTAAGGAAAACACAGCCATTCGACAACCCCTTTGCCCAGCCTGACTTCATCCCTAATCTGATTATCCACTGAAATACACAAGTAATGACCAGTAATAGTTTCCATTTCCTACTGCTACATTCATTTTTTTTTCTTTTACCATTAGGCCAAGAGTTGAGAAGACAGTCATTCTATTTAAAGTGAGTGTGGGGGTGCTAACTCCCTCCTTGCCCTATAGTTCCGATGATCCCCTCGAAGCAGCTTTAGTTGAAAGGTTTCCATACTCTACTTTAGCTTTTCACCCCCCCTGCACACACACACACATATAGATACACACATAGGCGCACACATATACACAGAAAGAAAGAAAGAAAGAAAGAAAGAAAGAAAGAAAGAAAGAAAGAAAGAACGATAGTTAGATAGACAGATAGGTAGATAGATAGATAGATAGATAGATAGATAGATAGATAGATAGATAGATAGATAGATAGAATGGGCAAACTACTAAAGCTAATGCCTAGTTAAGTATTGACAAGAACTTGTTCTCAGAAATGCTGACTCAAAACTTCTACACTCATAGACCCCAGCTGAATGAACAAACATTTGTCAGGAAACATTCTAACTGCTGGCTGCAGACTGAAGCTTTGTTTATTTAGTTTTTTTCACAACTGGTAACTGGGTAAGTGTACTTGCTCAAAACCTCTTTTTGGGCATGACCTGGACTGCAAGAAAGACATCAAAAGAGTAATCAAAGTTACCTAATCCAAATCATATAAAATATCAAAAGCTATTAGAAACCAAATATATTCACAGATTACTAGACATCTCAGTTTGTGAGTTGTCATTTATAGTCTTGAGGCCAAGCAGTGACCATTGCTTCATACTTCCATTGCCTTTTCATGTTGGCCAAGGTAAGAAAGCCTGGTTGTTTAATGAAAGACAGATAAGAGAATGTGGCACATGATGTATGTATCTGAAAGGGATGCTATGTGGAATTTTGTAGTGTATCCCAAACTGGAACAAGGAGATACTTTTAACAGAGGCAGAATTAAATTATACTTATTTATTCAACATGGACAGACTGTGCACACTAGCAATAGATAAACTCTTTAGTTGGAATTAGTTCAATGTGTTTTTTTATGAATATTCACACAAAGTTCTATAATTCTAAGTTACCAGTTTTAAGTTAGCTGTCATTAAACTTGAATTTCATCACTGCAGGATAACAGTAAAACAGTAAGAAAGGAAAGGAAAGCTGGGGCTGGTATGAGATTTTCATATTGTAACTTCAAAACTGAAACATTATGGTAGGGATGTTGGCTGGAGTTGGGGTCTGTCTAGCACTGTAGTAGTAGCTTTGTTAGGAAGTATTTTCACTACGATGAGTTATCAGAATTAACTTTTCTGATATTGCTCACTAGCTTTGCTCATATAGTATAACTTAGATTCCAGGATATTGGCAAATTTCAAAGACTTCCAAAATATGTAGAGTACTACATGGACACCTTAAATTTGTAGCTATTTCCAAAATTAACAAATTAACAGAGTATTAAATGGATCCACATCATACATTTGTAAATGTAAGAAGTTCAGAATAAAAACCATACAAAATGACTGAATTATATGAGGGTTTATGTAGCTTTCTGATAAATATGATGCACAGTAACTTTCTTGTCTTTATGCAGACATATACCAAATTACTTTCTCTAGCTTCTTCACAGATGAACAGAATGTTTCATTTTTAAAAGTTCAGAAATCCTTTACATTTGGGTTTATATTGAATTAGCGAACGCTAATTCATTGACCATTTTTTAAGCAAAAGCTTACAATCTTGAACACACACCCCCTACTTAAATATACCAACTCCGAGATCGCACCGCAGTGGAGGAAATGGTGAACTCCTGAATCCGGCCCAGCAATTTTTTGCCCTGTGTAAAAAATCGCTGTTCCGGGTGTTCGAGATTGTAAGCTTTTGCTTAAAAGGGGTCGATGAATTAGCATTCACTTTTTTAAGCGTTCGGTAATTCAATATAGACCCTTACATTTCATATGTAAATGACAGTTATTCTTACATGAGGAACTCTGTAGATTCCTAATACTCTAGCCATTTGAATCGATACTTGGGAACTCATATCTCCAATAACGGCTACAAGAGGACTAGTTGTCTGATAGTGGTAATTAGGAATGTATTGGTCTTGTTTCCCAGAAAGTAGATACATAACACCTTTTAGAGCCCTGGCTTCAGCATTGCATGAATCAAAAATTCCATAGCCCAGAGTTACATTTGGTAGGAGATAAGGATTTTGGTTAATTTCTTGAACCGTAAAGATTAGACTCTGAATCCAACGATACCTTCTCAACTCAAACCTGTAACATAGTGAAAATAAAGCAAGGCAGTAATTTATGGGACAACATATGCTCCACTTCATGTTACTCTAACCACATTTTTAAATTCTAGTCGACTTCTCTAGCAATATTCATAACAAAATGGCCAGGCTGGAAGATGTCTGCAGCAGTATTTCAAATACATGGAAATCTCATATAGAAAACGTGATCCTTGATTCTCAGCATAGAAATGAGATAGATATACACGTGTATGTGTGTGTAAGATTGAGGTATTTGTGTACAATAGGGACACAGTACATATAAAATCAGTTAAATGCAAATAAAGATGTCTTTGGGTATGGAAAGCTAAGCATTCTGAGATATTGTGATGTTATTAATTAAGAACAGACTTGCCCTCTAGAGTTAATTAGTGCTTGTGCTGGTGTAAAATATCAGTGTGAGTGATGCAGTTTTAACTGGTGGCAAACATGCATAGAAATGGGCAAGGACAAACTCTTCTGTGTTAACACTGTTGCTAATAATGAAAGGAAAAATAAGACACAAATGCAACAATCAAACCTGTTCC
>NC_056745.1:1234009570-1234019570 GCF_019279795.1 Protopterus annectens
TAGCACTTCCCATTTCTATTCTGATTAACAGAGTCATCTCAGAAGGATCCATCCTAGCAATATGAAAAATATCACATTATACTCTCCATAAAGGAGGAAGTTCCACAGAATTATCTAACTTTAGACCTATAGCCATTCTTTCACCACTAGCTAAAATCATGGAAAGATGCATACACAAACAAATCATGCACTTTCTTATTCAAAACGGAAAGCTCGACAATTCTCAGCACAGCTTTAAGCCATTCCACAGTACCATCACGGCTCTTCTATCTTTCCCTAATGCCATCAGTCTTCATCATAACAACAACAAACCATCTTCAGCACTCTTTCTAGATCTCTCAAAAGCTTTCAATATGGTCATCCATCAGCTACTGCCTCAATACCCTACAAACCATCGGTTTAGACCAACACGCAATACAATGGTTTCACTCTTACCTAAACGGTAGACAGCAGGCTGTCTTATGGCAGAGCAAGCTGTCATCCCAACTTCCTCTAACCCTAGGTGTCCTACAAGGGTCCATACTAGGTCCCCTTCTTTTCTCTATCTTTATCAATGATCTGCACACCACCATACCAAGAGCCACCTGCATCCAATATGCAGATGACTCATTGCTAATATGCTCCGCCTCCTCTCCTATACAACTTCTAACCCTCTCCCAGATCACTTTCAGCACGGTAGAAACATGGCTAGCTAATCACCGCCTGCTTCTAAATCCTAACAAAACCAAGCTACTACTTTTCTCTCCTAACCGTAGAATTTCTCCTACTTCCTTCAACATCAAATCTAGCAATGACAGCATTATCTCCCCTGATGACCATACAAAGCTTCTAGGTGTAATAATAGACAACAACCTTAAATTTAATAAACATGTCAATCACACTATTTAGTCCGTCAACAAAAAACTTTGCTCCTTTTACAGAGCCAAACCTTTCCTCACCCCCATCTAGCTAGGGTAGCTATTGCAAGATCATACCTCCTCTTTAAATTTATGTATGCCTCCCCTGTACTCAACAACCTATTTAAAACTGATCTCAACAAATTATCAGGATGTTACAAACATATAGCCATATTCGCTACTGGCATGGCTTTTAGGATGCACCATTGCCAGAGCCTCAAAGCACTGGGATGGCTAAAGTATCCTACCCTTCTACAGTTCAACCAGCTTATAGTAATGCATAAAATACTCCATCAACCTGATAACACTACCTGCCCTCAAAAATATTCTTACCCATCATAGTGCCCCCAGGTCATTATGCTCAGCTGATAAACTAATGATACTGACCAAAAAATCCAACAACTCTGCAGGGGATGCTATATTTGCCAACTCTAACGGTAAAATCTGGAATCTACTCCCTACTACCGTTACCAAGGAAACCTCAATATCCCTATTTAAAAGAGAACTCAAAAAATACCTCAAATCTCATTGGCTGTTCTCTTGTTCTAAATCTGACTAACACCTTTACTAATACATGTCTTGCTACCCAACCTGCTGTTTAGCCAAGTACCTATGCCCCATAGCATTTGAATGTCTAAGTATTGCGAATTAGGAGATCTGATTGTATTTTATGTTCACATTTTCTGATATGTCTTTACCAATCAGATGTAAGTCTGCACATTGTGTATATCGATATCTGCCTGTATTCTTTGCCTATATTTTTCTAAACATGTCTGCCTGAGTTTATCACTCAGTGATGTATGTACTGTCTCTTTTTTGGTATGTGGAGCTTTTCTCCCCGGGCCTCTGCTGAAAATGGACATATATCCAGTCGGACTATCCTGGTCAACAAATGTAAAATAAAATAAATAAATAAATAGACATTTCAATAGTAAACCTATATACACACACTCACACACACACACACACACACACACACACACACACACACACACACACACACACACACATATATATATATATATACATACACACACACACACACACACACACACACATGCATATATATACATATATATATATATATATATATATATATATATATATATATATATATATATATATATATATATATATATATATATATATATATATATATATATATATATATATATATATATATATATATATATATATATGCATAGATAGATATATGCAGATCTACTTTGGAAGCTCAAACTTTCAAAACTTTGGTCTTCATATGGTTGAGATCATAACATTGAAGGTTTGAAAGTTCGAAATTTCAATAAAAAAAAAAGAAGAAAAACAAATTTTTTTTTTATGTTAATGCAGAGGGCAAGGCCCCATGTACCCCCACAGAACCTGCTAATTAAATATACCCAGTCCGAGACTACACTACAGTGAAGAGGATAGTAAATTTCCCATTCTGTGCTGTAGGGCAATCTCCATTTAAACCGTTCGGTCTCGCCAATATGAAGTTCAAAGTTTTGAAACATTGATCTTCTAAAGGAGACCCATATATATATATATATATATATATATATATATATATATATATATTTATATTTATATATATATATATATATATATATATATATATATATATATATATATATATATACACATATCTATATGTAATATATATATATATATATATATCTATATATATATATATATATATATATATATATATATATATATATATATATATATATATTTATATTTATATAACATTATTTATGTATTTCTGAATATCTGATTACCAGGAAAGTCTGAGGAGCCAGTTTTCAATGGAAGCCTGGAGAGAAAAGCTCCAAAGTAACAGAAAACATTTTAAGAACATACATTTTACAGTCATTAAAAATAATGCAAAAAACAAATACACTTTAAATAATTAAACCAAATTAGACATATTATAAAAACATTAGTTAAGAATAAATACAAGTTATATGGCAATGATTTAATAGTTAGAGAAATTTTAGCCAGTTATGGAGAAACTAAAGGCAAATTAGCATAATACAAATAGGAACTACAATACAAAGTGAAGAGAGAAAAGCAGGCTTATAGTAGATTTAGAGAAAAAGCAATGAAATGACTGAAGAAGAGAAAGTAAAGAGATATAAGCTATGAATAGGTATTTGTTCACATTTAGGGATATAGTTTATAATGGTGTTGATCAAGAACAGACCTAGATATATAGACATATACATACATACATAAAAACATATGCATATGCTTATTTATTCTTTAGGATATTTTGCTCATATAGTTTATTTTAAATGGTTGTACTTTTACTATGATACTACTAGGGTCACATGACAAAATGTTTTTATATAACACGATAGGAAATTACTTGTTTTTACTTCTGAAGAAGCTCCATTTTAAATGCAGGAATGCTTTATTTTTGCAAACTGTCACTGCAAAGATATTCTGAAGCATACAGCCTATATGCATATAGAATGTAGACTTTTTTTATTGTAAGTGTTTTTGGTACTACTAACATTTTTTTTTAAAAGGAAACCCTTTAACTGTTAGTGGATACTCACTTTAATTGTTAGATCAAGTGTCCATATTGGCAACAGAGTAATTATAAATCATTTAGTGTGTATTGCAGTTTCTCAGTGCTCTGGAAAAGCTAATTTTTTTTTGCTTCTCATACACTTTGTAATATATATCCTACCTATGTTCATTTAAGAAAATTAGTGCAGATGGCACCTAGTAAGATTAATTTAAGAGATTTCTAATCACTGCATATGTTTTCCTTTTGCATTTACTTTTCAAAAACTTTGGTACGCACACACACACACACACACACACACACACACACACACACACACACACACACACACAATTAGCTCTCAGCTTACTGCAGCTACTACCACTGTATTTGAGGAACATAATAGATCTCTGTTAATTTCAAAGAACATTTACTAATTTTCTAGCAGACAGTGGCTTTCACTTGCTCTAACACAGGATAATTCAGAAATGTAAAAAAATATGTTTTTCAATGCAGCAACAAAAGAGGTATTCCAAATGAGCAGCTTGCTACAATTCCACTTTGCACACTGTGAATTTGTTACCTTTGTAATCAACATTTTTTCTCTGCTTTTTCTGCTTTTCTTTCACTTCAAAAGCAGACTGCCATTTGCTTGGGTTCCATTTTTCAGCACACAGCTCATGTAAATGTTGTAGCCTTCACTGGTATAAATTTTTTTTTGGTAGAAAAACAGCTTTTCCTTGTTCAAGTTTCTATTTTCTTGTTTAGTCCCAGGTATCCAAAACAGTGTAGAAATGCTACTGAGTTTATATTTGCATATCATTACTTCTGTGCTGTTTTAGAATCATTGGGATATCACATACCAATTTAAATTTAATTTAGAAAGTACAGTGCATTCATGATTTTCCACTGATGACAACTCAAACTTATCTAACTTATTGTTTCAGAAAGCCATTGAAACAATTTATCACGCACATTTTTCCACCATTGTTCCTGAATGTTTGTGCTGCAACAGGAATTTTCCACATCTTTATGACAGCTTAGAAAACTGTGTGCTCACCAATTCTTGCAATACTTGTAATTATACCAATGTTTCTCATGCAGTTCTGCTTCACTCTTAGTCCAGCTTTTGATTCTGATCGAATGACTGCTTTGGGTGTGGTAGAAAGAAACTTATGACTTTGTTCAACACAGTTTAACAGCTTAACAGACAGTAATTAAAACACTGCAAAGTTTGCAGTAGTCAGAAAAGTAGTTCAACTGAGCTAGTTTAGGTGACTTTCTCAGAGGCACATTGTGATGCCCCTGCACTGGCCCAGTAATCAAGGAGGCTCAATCCTCACCACTAGCACCAGTGAGGGATGTATACATTGGGAGGATGACAAGTACATACACAGTAAAGTACAATTTCCTGTAAGAGCACACAGAGATCACAGTCAGTCTGTGGCTCGTTTCTCCCTCTTTCTCCAGATCCCCAATAAGACTCACCACTGACACAGCTATAGCATTAAGATCTCAGCTGAGTGGCCAAGCTAAGACCTCTAGCACTCTCTCTGTCCAACCAGTGCTTTGTGTCCCTGCCCAAGTAGCTGATACACACACTTTGAGATTTGACTTATATATAAACCCACAGACACTCCTGGTGAAGCCTGGCACAGGTTTACTAGATATTCCCCCTTCTGCCCAGACTATAAGGTAGTTATTATTGAAACCAGCCAGCTCTTATCAACTACTTTTAAGGCCCTTATCAAAGAGTGCCCAATCTTACTGTGTAATGCTACTATTATCAAAATGGTAAGTGTGACCAATACTGTCAAGGCTATTTAGGAGTGGCCTGTACAGTGTCATCAAATACATATGCAAGTACTCTAAGAGGTTAAATATCTCTAAACAAACCAGTCACAATTCAAAGGTTTAAATATATTTAATAATAAATAATAAAAGAACAATACTCCAACAACCAAGCACAGAGGCTATAACGTTTAGAATCACAGGAACAACATTGTAGGGCAGTCTCAAATAAATACAGAAAACATCTAAACTAATCTTTACTATATTCCTAGCTATATCTAAGAGAAATCACTTTTTCCTAATTACTTACTATTAGCAAGATGCAGGCAGAAGTGTTGATGAGTGGGATGTTTTTAGTTCCAAGACAAGATAAAAATGCACAGACTCACTCTCTGAGATATTTCTTAAATTAATAATACATATTACTGCTGGGTTAGCTGGATGACATCATTATTTGTCACCTGCCTTCAGTTTCCAGGCTAACAGATACCAACAGATTTTTTAACATTTCTGTGTGAGAAGTACATATTCTCAGAAATTTGCCTAGAACTGGAAGTCAGAAAACAATTAACACTTTTACATTTGAAATCTAGCAATTATTTCTGCTTCAAAACAATAGAAAGAAACTTTTAGCTCTAGACATCCTGTTTCCTTGCTGCACTGAAACAGGTTCATAAAACACTTTACTTTTTAACTTATTTTCTTGAGTATTTGTAAGTTAACTCTGTATGTTCTAGCTTCTACAATGAAAACACACATTGGCACAGGCACATAGTCCATATACATTTCTATTCTATTCCAGTAAGGTACGCTGAGCTTACATTCCTGAAGCTCAGTACATAACATACAGTTCAACGCACACTTCTGTACCAGTAGTTTAATATACACGCATAACATATGGTTATCTTACATTTGTAAGACAAGCCTATGGATCATATTAATATTCACAAATGACATATGATTATTTACAAAATTCCAGATAGTTGGGCTGGCAGCCTCACACACATATATAAAGAAACTCTTTTATACCCATATTGTCCACTTAATGTGGTATCTTGAGGAGTGTTAGCTGAAGTGTAACACAACAAACATTCACTGCTGTTTTAACATTCTGAAGCCTTTCAGGCCAAATTCCAAAAAATAAAATATCTCACAAATGTTAATCTTTAGCAAGAAGCATAGTTTATTGAGTAACACCTTGGGTGCAAACAAAAGCATATATAAGTAAACTCATTTCAGAAGCATACAAATTCATTAATTACTTCAGTATTTGGCAATATTCAGTCTTTCCACTAGTTCAAAATAATGACTACATACTTTTCAAAAACAGGTGAAACAGTACTCACTTCTCCCTTTTCAAGACAAGGTATAGTTAACTTCTAAAATTTCCTTTTCTCAAGTGTGTACTTCTGTTTAGTTTCTCTAGATACCGGCTCACTTAGACATTATTCTCACAAACTCTCCTGAGGTCATATTAGCCTGCAGCTGATTCTCATTTTATAAGATCTGAGGCCTCAGTGCATTCATCTACTGGCTTAGTGCATTCTCTCCTTGGTGAGGGATGCAAATGGGAAGATGAAATCAGTAAGAAAAAGAGAGTAGTATCACTATATTGCTGGAAATGAATTCATCCTTAATTCTTGGCCTGTATTTTTCTTCAGATATCTTTGGTGGACCCTGTTTTTACAAACTCTCAGCAAGACAACAGTATATAGCATATATCGTGGCAAAAGGTAGGATAAAAATAAAACATATGTTAGTGTGCACTGGTCCCAAGATAAGAAAGTGCCCACTCCTCCAATTAATGCCAAGGCTGGAGAAAAAGCAGTGCAGAAACCTCAGGAGATGGAAGCATTCTTTCCCCAGGGTTAGGCCAGACTCAGGAGAAAGATATCCCCCTGGGGTAGAAGGAAGTAGTCCACAAAACCCACAACTACTCACAGGCCATGAAGAGGCACAGGGATGACAAAGTTAACTGATGAGGATAAAAAAGAAACTATTATTATGCGAGAAGCCCAGACTTTCCAGACAAAGGATATGCAGAAAGCTTAGGAGACAAATTACTGTAAAGAAAACTATTTGCAAATTAAAAAAAAATGTCAAAAGTGGCAAATAAACATTTGAAATTTTTAATACAACACACCATGAAAACATTATAAAAATGAAGGAATGTTGGGCTTCCTGGAAAAAGAAGTCACAGAGGAAGTGCAAAAATATAACGAACAAAACCCAGAGATTTTTGATAGGTATAAAAAAGGAATGGATATGGGACAATAAAACTGTTATAGTTCAATATTTATGTAAAGGAGGAAGCTGAATGAAAACAAAAAATCTCCAAAACTATTTAAAGAAAAATACAGGCGAAGGCATCCAGATATGCAAAAGTTCACAATACAAAACTTAAGAAAACAAGGGGGGTGATATGAAGGGGATTATTGATGTGGATGTCAATCAGAAAATAAAAGATAAGGAAAGCTTTTAAGTGGAAAATCCCAGTCCCAGACATAGTACCTAACTTCTGGCTAAAGATGTTAACATGCTTGCAAAAAGATTTAGCCTTCAGTAAGAATTACATATATGTGCATCTCAAACAGACAACTTCCTGGTTAATAACAGCACAAATACTTAAGAGTAAACCTGTATGCCATCATAAGACATACAGATCAATATCTTGTCTTCTGACAATATACAAGTTATATACTGGAATTGATAAAGACAGAGTTTATAGCCATTTAAAAAGAAAAATTCAGTGATAGAAGTAAAACAAAAGGGTAACAAAAGAAAGTTACACTGAACAAAGGATAATTTCTTGCTAAATAAAGCTATAACAGACTAATGTAAAAAGGGGAAGTATGTACGTATGGCATGGAGAGATTACAAAAAAGCATTTGACACCATACCACATTCATGGTTAAAGGAATGCCTACAGATTTATAAGATATACTTAGAAAAAACAAAAAAATGAATAGCAACCGTTCACTGATGACCAGTAGCCGTTCGTTTTTTTTTTTTTGCTTTTTTCTAAGTTTTCTAAGTTTTCAGTGTGTTTTTTTTTTTGTTTTATTTATAAAATATACCCTACATAGATTAAACTGTACTTTCCAGTTGTGCCATGACAAACTAGGGTTGCTAATTTTTCATGTCAAACATTCTGGACATGTACATGAAAGCAAAATGCATGCAAGACAAAATTGTGCATTAACCTCCCCTTGAGGGGATTGTCAATTAAACATATTCTTGTGTCCTTCAATGTCAGTGACAGTATCCCTTAATTCTGGACTGTCCAGAAAAATTCTGGTCAGTTGGCAACCAATTTATTTTCACAGGGATAAAAATTCAAAATGGTTATTCCAGGATGATTCTTTGTCACTGATACTGTTTTGTCTTGCCATTAACCCATTAAGCTGTTTACTTAAGAAATCAGCTCTTGTTTACAATTTGGCACCCAGAAAACAACCTTGTTTAAAGACTTCTCATCTACTTTTTGTGGATTAGTTTAAGCTTTATAGTTCTTTATAGGAGGAGTTAAAAATCACAACTACAAATGTTTGCAACTTCCTCAGATGATATAAGAATGGAATTTGGTCTTTGTAAATGTGCAAAAGTAACATTTAAAACAGGAGAGCTGCAGAACAAAGGAAATATCAATCTGGGACAGATTTGGAAACATAATACGCTCATGGGCTATCTGCCCTAGGGGCGTTTCAGCTCAGAGTTTTTGTTTTCTACCACCCCTTTTTGGGAGGGATACTATGCCATTTATTTTGCTGTGCCTCTGTCAAGCAGTGCACTGTAGGTAATCTCTGGGGTATATCTGCTAATCTCCCATCCATTGGTCAAGATTTCTTGAAGAAGCCAGCGGGTGTGCTCTGCCTCCAGATGCGGGATTTTGATTCCATGTATGGGGAGTCTCTGGGTGATGAATGAATCCCTCAGCAGCACATCATAATAATAGCCGTGTTGGTTGAGGTTTAAGTCCCTTGTAGTTCTGATGGATTTATGGATCTTTTGAGGGTGAAGCATCATCCATTATAATTTGGTTGGATATGTGTATTTCAGGCAAGGTCAGAATACCCTCTCTTCTGAGGTGATGGTACTGACTATAGGCTGGAGTGGTTTTCTTCAGTCGGCAATACAACATATTTTTGAGACCCTTTGAAGGATCAGCAGTAAAACATGAACAAATGAGAATAAAACCCAGTAAGGAATACTTCAGAAGACTAAAACTGATATTGAAAACTGCCTTGACATCTAATAATAAGGTCTAAGCTATAACTCAATTTGCCCTTCCTGTTCTAACATACAGTTTTGGGTTACTGACTGGTTCCAAAAAGTATTTGACCAGTTGGACAAGACTACTAGAAACATGCTTCACTCTAATCAAATAATATATACAAATTACTGTATGCCAAATTATATATTCCTCGCTTTGAAGGAGGTATTGGCCTACTCTAAACTGATTACATGTATTGATCTAGAATCATGGGACTGCATGCTTTTCTGCTGACCTCATCATTTCCAGACATAATAAAAGTTTTAAAACATGAGGAGACAAAGTGTAAGATGGCATCTTTGCTTAGTTTAGCAGAAGCATTTCAGTATTAAGTGGGAATGGAAATCAAACCAGAAGTAGACAAAAATCAGAAAGTAAATGAATGTCCAAAAAAAAAAAAGAAAGAATTAAAGGAAAAGGATCAGATGAAATGGAAAGAAAAATGAAAAAGCCATAACTATAGTAGCATGCATAGTACTCTCATAGAACAGCCTCATGTTTACCAAAATTTGATGCAAGAAT
>NC_056745.1:1234024570-1234289570 GCF_019279795.1 Protopterus annectens
AATACTAAGAATAATAGTAATATTAATAATAATATTATTAATAATTATATTAATAATAATATTAATAGCAACAACAATAATACCTTTGACTACTCAGTATTTACTGATCACTAGGGAAAGTCCTGTCAGTTTCCTTAGCATCTTTTAAGATTAGTACTTTATATTTTACCCTGAATAATTGTTTCTTGTGCTTTATGATGCCAGTTAATAGTGAATGTAACATATTAACCAACTGACTAAGGTGGTATTCCATTGGACAATGCACCCTTTAGCTCTAAGAAGACTGAACAGGCTAAAGAGTTTAAATAGTAAATCGGTAAAGATGTACAGGCAAGAAACAGTTTTCATTTCTGCAACTCACTTACATCTTACCGATGTGGCCCACTTATCTGTTTGCATAATGTACAGAGCCAGCAGTTTGTGAATTATCACCACACCTGCCCATGGTCTCTAATGGTAATCATCAACAGAGTACAGAAGAGGCTATCCAGCTCAAGAAGTCTATCTATAATGATCCCTGCATGCAGAAGTATGATTAGCTTGCAGGTATTTATCATCTTCTTTCATCAGCTGCCACTCTTTCCACAACAGTATAGTGGCATTCCATGTCTCAAGCTCTGGCTTCCATTGCCAGGATTTAATCTGTTTCCTATCATCCCAAACTTTGGTTTGACAGTCAATATACCCAACCATTACCCTTTGCCTTTGTGTAAACATAACTCTCTCATCTCTATCCCTTATGCTTTAACACTTTTTACTTCTTGAATGTATCACACCTCTTGTATACATACTTAGCTTTGCACCACCATAGCTATTAATGTCTATAGTTTTCTATCTGTACTTCATTGTGAATTTGATATAATATCTGTACTTTGCTTACATTGATTATATTTTGACCTCATTGTGTCATGCTACAGAATTTGTGACTATCCTGCTTAACAAATGCAAATAGATAGCTAGATAGATAGATAGATAGATAGATAGATAGATAGATAGATAGATAGATCAACAAATATTAAATCTTCTATAAGGCAGTATTGAAATAAAAAATGCTGAATTTAAGAATGTTTAGAAAATGTAGAATCCACTCTGCGTAAAAAGTTTAAAGCAGAAGCTATGTAACCTGAGGTCTCATTCCAGTAAAAGGACATATTATTAATACACCTTCCCAAAAATGGCAAAATGCTTACATATCAAATAAGATCATCCAGTAATGTGTAATTAATCTGATCAATGAAGCTTCTTGAAATGCTTTTCTATCATTTATGCAATTAAATGAAATTTATTTGTAAACATAGTTGTCAAGATCTGTGAAAAACAAGAGTTCTTGGAAATAAGTTTAGGGACATTTTCCTCTTGGATTCTATACAAAAATTTTCTTTAAAGAAAAAAATTTATATGATATCAAAAGCATCATTTCGCTACTTTTTTGCATCATGCAAAAGCATAAATTGACAATGAACATTGTATGCTTCAAGAGGTGTGAGCATAAAAAAGGTATAGTAGAAAATTTGACTTTGAGAGATGTGTACAAATAATTATCTACTTGAATGGAAAGTTTAAGGGTGGTATTCATACTCATCATGCTAATGTGTACAAGCTATTAAAGATGTCTGCATTTCCGCACCAAAGGTGTGATTCATAAAGGTCATTTACACTAACATGGAATGGCTGCAGATAAGCATAAGCATATATGAATTTATAATGATATGCAAATGAGAAATTATGAAAAACATGTATGCCAACGAGTCGTTCTAATGCCTATTTCTGATTCATAGTCAAAATTGCATACATTTCTGCCCTGTCCTTGCATGCATTATAAAAGTTAGAACTGTGCGTTTTCTATCAACTTTGTAATTTAGAATGATGATGTCACTTGCTGCTAGCCTTATTCTTTCTCTCTGTGAACTATTTGTCTTGGACGAGTCAAAACCGCTTGTGCCTAGTGGAGGTCAGTGGCCAAGAAGACAGAGATATAACAACAGAATAACTCACTGTAATTTTGACAATCAGGAGATACTTTATTTAGGGTCAATAGGCCAGTGGGGTGGCTTATTGACCCTTTCAACCACAACCGGAACTCAAAGAGCAGAAGATACATCCTTGCTTTTCAATCAACAATATTTCATACAAAATGTGTACATAACAAAATTCAGAACATAGTAATGCATATAGACTAACATTTAAATATCTAGTCCGAGTACACTGAAAAAAAAAGATATATACAAAATGCAAGCTGAGATGTACAAAAAATACAAGCTCTGATGTGCAAAAAAAATACAGTACAGGCATACATATAGTACATAAACTTCTATATACATGTGAAATATTTGCATTTAAGGTGCCATTTTAAGAGACTGAGAAAACCTTATTAAATGTATTCTAGTATTCATGCCATGGGATGATAATTAAACTACCCATTGTGATGGTAGCAATTGCAAGTAAATTCAGTAAAGAGATACTCTTTAAGTGCAAGTTTGAAGCTTTTAATGATTTCTAGAGTTCTGATGTCCATTCTAGGGAAGTCTCTCGCACCTACAGCAGATTTAAATGAAAGGTGTTCTAGAGTGAAACTGCTGTCTTGCTTGCTTCTGAGGACATAAATATTGTGCTGTAAAGGAATTTTCAGTCTTAAAGGGGAGCATCGACCATGTGTTAGCACCTTGTAAATTCCAGAACTTGAAGAAAGGTGGCTATATGCAGCACTGAATGCCATTTGGTATTTTTTAGCAAATCTCAATGGTGCATCTCGGGGTCTGCAAATAGAATGAGTATTGTTGGCTCAATCCATAACAAAAAATGGAAGGCCATATTCAAGTTTGGGTATTAAAATAGTTTTAGTAATGGCTCTGAGAGCAGCAGGTGGAAAGCAGTAACTGATCTTATAGCATAGTTTTAATTAAGCAAGAACTTTAATTATAGAATCTGTATCTGTGATGAAAGAAAAGGTAGGGTCGAGTATTAAGCTGAGGTACCTGTGTTCAGTGACATTCTGTTCCCATTACGTTCTGTTAAGAGAATGGGAGGAATGGTAGATAACTTCTTAGTGAAGGTAAAGACCATGACATTTGTTTTCTTGGGGTTAATTAATAGCTTGTTAGCAGTGGACCATGTGGATAACTGAATGAAATTGTCCTGCAGCTTGGTTTGCAGGTCAGAGCAGCTAGTACTGGAATGCAGAAGTAACGTATCATCTGCATACATTATTAATTTAAGATTTGGTAATTCTTGGGGGAAATCATTAACAAAGAGAGAAAAGAGCGAAGAGGAATTAGAACAGACTCTTGTGACACACCTGTATTAAGTTTATTAACAGTAGAGGATGAGGCGTTGCTATGGATTTGGAAGGTTCTCTCTTTTGGATAGCTTCAAAACCACCAGACAGTGTTTTTCTCCAAAGCTGAGTCTTTGGAGTTTGTTAAGAAGAGGGTGTAGCTGAGAGTTTATAAAGCCCTTGTTATGTCAACGAAGCGACCTTTAGTAATACGTTTCTTACCCAGGTTGCAACAAGTGGTATCTGTGGCCATTACCAGAGCAGTAAAGATGCTGAAAGCATTGTGAAAAACATGCTGTGCATCACATAATATGATATAGCTTTTAATGTGCTTGACCAGTTGCTTGTATAAAAGTTTTTGAAATATTGAAATATGTTAAAAAATGTGTTATTGTAAATGTTGATTGCATTAAATATTATACCTTGGAGCTCTTCTCCCTGGGTCCCCACTGAAAAAAGAACACCTGTGTCCATACGGACTTTCATGGTAAACAAATGTTAATAAATAAATAAATAAATAAATAAATAAATAAATAAATATTTTGGTACTAGGTTGCAGGGTGGATATAGATCTATAATCCTTCAATCCATTAGGAGAAGTGAGTTTATGTAGGACTATAACTTCATGTTTGAATGCTGGTAAGGCAATGCCTGAAGTGAGAGAGAGGTTAATACTATTAGTAAGTTGTTTAGCAATTTTTCAGCTGCAAGCCTTAAAAGGTGGGATGAACATTGCTGGATTTAGATCTTGAATTGTAGAGTTTGAGAAATAGAGATTTCTGTCTGTTTTACTGAAATTTCAAAGAAGTGAAAGGCTACTGAGTAAGAGTCTAGAGGGTATAGATCAGGGGATAAAAGCTCTTGTTCTTCATTGGTGGGACAGTAAATTGTTGGATGGGCTTTAGTGTCTGAATGATCCAGTGTTAAAGGTTCATTCTAGGTAGCTGAAGGGTTATTTAAGATCCCTGTTAAGCACTTTATTCCTTTCCGAAACTGACTGGGTCTAGACCAGTTTGTTTCAGCTTCTGTCTGAAGTACTTGCAGTATGTGTTGCAATTCTTGTTTCTTTCCATAAGCTCAGAGAAGTTCAGTGTAGCTATAGTGTTGGGACTCCCTTTCCAGTTCTTCCAGGCTGAATCTCTGGCTTTAATTTAACATCCACTGAAAGCTATAGGCAGAACTATGACCTAAGCCTTCTTTTTGTAAGACGGTACAGTGTATCTTAAATTATGGTCTGTTTTGTGTTGAAAAATTCTAAAGCAGATATGGGTTCAGACATGGCATACAGGTGAGTCTATAGCACTAAGTAGGGTGTTGAGATTTGGTTGCTTATTTGTAGCTTATTATTAGGCAAAGATCTTTCTTCCATTATTTGAGGTGATTCTTATATGTTCTGAAAGTCCAAATGGATTTAAAGGATGAGTAGCCATTCAGAACTCTTGGGAGTATTTCAGTGTGAAGGCATCTGTTTTGTACTTTGGTTATTTTTAGGTCATGTATGGAACTAGAAACAGTTCTTGATAGCTTCATAGTGGACAGTGATAGGTCTTAGTATGAATGGCCCCCACAGTGGCACTTGGGGATGCATTACCTTCCTATCTGTGTAGATGCTAAGGTATGAATAGCCCTCACTGTACTTACCATAAGAACCTTCCAGAGACAGTCTGGGGAAATTTTGGGTATCTTACAGGCTTCTGCCTCAGGGATGCTTCTGCAGTTCCTGGATGTACTCTTGGCATATGTGGATCAGTACATCTATTTCCTGGTGTCAGATCAGGACCATGACTTGAATATGAGTGACTTTTATTGGGTGGCATATTTACCTGTTGCTCTCGGTGTGATAGATTGCACCCATGTTCCAATTAGGACCCCATCTGTACCATATGGGGATTGATACTGCAACAGGAAAGGTTACCATTTCATCATTTCTCAGGTAGTATGTGATATATGGGGAACCATCACCAATGTGTTTGTCCAGCATCCTGGTAGTGCACACAATACCTATATCTGGCACATTTCTACTGCCTCTTCCTGTATGGTAGGATTCCTAGTGGTAATATTGTTGGTAAGTGGAATTTTTTTCTTATTTCATTTTTTAAGCTTATTTAAATAGTTATTCATAGTAAAATAAATTGATGAACACAAAACCATTTTTCTTTGTTGAGTGTCCCTCCCTCTTTTCTAGCTTTTTTTTTTCATTTGTTTTTTTTTTTTTTCTTTCAGGTAATGCTGGATATTCACTGAAGCCATGGTTCAAAACACTGGTGATAAATCCAAGTGGAGCTGTAGAAGACAGCTACAATACAACCCTCTCCAGACCCATATGGTCATTGAGTGAGTCTTTGGCCTCTTCAAGAGTCGATGTTGGTAGCTGGATGAGTCCAGGGGGACCTCCAGTATGCATGCAGGATGTTTATTGTATGCTGCATTCTGCATACAATCATTCACTGGTCTAGTGCCAAAGTGACCTGTGCACTCAATACAGCTTCCAGTTCTACACCAAATATGAGTAATTATGACCAGCCAGCCACAGTAGTAAGGTACCCCATTCAGCAGGTTCATGCATTTCAACAGCTGCACTGGTAAAGAGATGGTATCTAATAAAAAACCTTGGACCATGGTATTTAGTTTAGAGTTTCCTTTCTTGTAAAAAACACATATAACTGATGCATGTACTTATATTTGTAGGCTATGTTGTATAGTGCATGGTCTACTGTTGCTGTACATCAGACATTCACTCTCATCTTTAAATAATTGTTTATTGTTTTTATTTCAAAACAGGTAGTCATATTGTTGTTGGTAAAATACATGCCTAAGTTCTCACTGACTCCTGTTCCGTGATGTTGTAAGGCATCATATAAGGAATAATCACGTTTAACTGCTTTGCACAATACATTCTGCTTGGGTGGTGCACCTAAGTATGCACATACTGAATGTCCTGAAGTGGTACAGTTAATAAAAAGTGCTACGTAAGTATTTAACATGAGTTCAACCTTGCAATTGAATGAAAACATATTATGCTGTTTTTTATATTACACAGTTTCCTCAGATTTAATTTTTGCATACTTTAACTGAGTTAATGTTCTCTGTTAAGATATTGCACATCAGATAACTTATTTTGTCAAACACTATAATTTGTGTCTACAGAGACAAAAAATATAATTTGTGCAGTGGCGTGGGTGAAGCAGCAGTAGTGTATTGCTTACATAACTGGATATTCATTTTAATCTTTAATTTTCTTTTTAGTTTTTCTTTGAATACTTGCATATTTTTACTTATAAGTTGCAGGTAATTGCCAGCTGTAACAATGGTAATGCATTGATAATCAATGGTTTTAATCACTGCAACCTTATAACTTTTAGCTTTCTTTCCACATTTCCATGAGGTTTTAAGTAATACCATTATAGGAATGAAATGCATGCAGTTCAAAATGTCCTAAGTGTACACATTTTTTTAAATATTTTAAAATTAATTAATAATTTATTTCCTTTCACGTTAAATATTGACCTGTCTGTTTGAAGGATAATAACAATATGAGCAGAAATGTCTGTTCACAGTCTCTGCGTATAAAATGCACTGGCACATCAAAAAATCTCTGATCCTTCAGTTTATTGTAAAAAATTAAAACCAATAATCTTGTACATATGAAAGTTGAGCGCTTTCATCTACTCCCATGTAGACTTCATCAGAACAATTCTTTTTTACTACAGCTGGTTTAAATATAATCTCCAGCCAATCTCCTGCTTAAACTCATTAACATTTACATATTTTAATTCAGTATTTAAAGTGCACAGTGCATATATACCTTGATGAACGCCCTTAAATAACATGCCATATCTTAATATTTATATCATCCGATGTTTAATTCATATGGCCTTAATAATAGAAAACCCAACCATTTAAAATTCAATATTAGTTCCTAATCTATTAGTTGTAAATAAAATTATACATAACCATACAACCTAATGATCCTAACACCATTCTAAAAATATCCCTAATGTGATGTATAAGTGTATGAGTGAATTTCTTTACAATTCTTGCCTTGTGTATAACCCTCATTACAATTCTACCTAACTACTGTTTTCCAGTATAGGTTTGATAGAAATGGTATCATTAATATCTGGGTGAATGGAGGCATTTAATTTTATCTGCCACCTAGCCTCCTTTTCACCCAGTTTTTTCTTTATACTTCCCCCTCTCGGATTCTCTTTTATACACTCCAAGATGCTATGCAGAGACTGTGAACAGACATTTGTGCTCATATTGTTATTTTGTTGACTGTTCCAGTTTTACACAGTGTTCGTAGCTGTTTGAAGGATAAATTATAAGTAACAGAAATGCCACACTTGAAACACAGTAAGTCAAGATCATATATGTCATACACATTTCCTAAAGAAAGGCTAGGTGATAGCACAAGTGATTATGAAGAGGGGCTGTCGTGAGAGCTGGATGTTGGGTTGGTCCGATGTCATGACCTACTTGATGCAGGTAATCATGTGGACATGGATCTGACAGTGCTGTGGGACCAGGACCTTGACTGACAGGTTCTTCTAGGTGCAGATGAATGCTGACATGGCCTGAATGAAACCTGGTGTGCTTGGTAGTAATTACAGTACTTTCTTGATAAGGACTTATCCATCTTATGTGATCTGCTCCATGTGTCTGCACAATACCCAATCTTCTTCCTCTTCTAAGACTGACTCTTACTCAAGGCTGGTAAGTCTGAACTAGTGTACAAATGGAGGCAGCCATAGATGCTTGATGTGCCACCATACTATGCATCCATGTGATCATGGCATTATCCATGCTCTCTGCCATTTCCACATAGTGATGGAAATCCTAACGTACACCTTGGAGGTCATTGACCACTTCTAGCTGACTGTCTGTGGCATTGCTCTGACCCCTAACAACTTCATAGCAAATTTGATGCTGGGCAGCCTGCGCTTTACTTGTTCCTGGGGTAGTTGTGACAAAATTTTGCACCTGACTGCCCTTTGTAAGGGCGTCACTGTGGACACTGGTTCGGCTGAATTTCTGCTACAATCCTGAAAGTGTTCAGCTGGTTTGGAGATACTAGTGTAGAGGTTCACAGGTTTTCACCCTGTACAAGCTGGAGTATGTGCTTGGCTTTCTGATACAACACCACTTCCTACAAAATTAGTAATATGTTGTTGAGTGTGAGATCTTGCCATTAAACTTGGAGACTGTATATGACTTTCTTCAGGCTGCCACATAAATATAACTAAGTTATTATCATCAGTATCAGCAACATACATTCTGCTGCCAATATCCTCCATATATATCGGTATAGTTGAATTGTTTGTTTTCCCTGTAAAAAATGAATTAAATACATTATTTAAAAAGAAGTAGCATACACTAGTGCTGATTATGGAGGTGTGAAGGACAATTATCATGCACACTGCTTTCCTTGTCATTATGTATAGAAGTGGAGGGTTTACAAGTTAATGGTACTATTCGTGTGTTAAATATAATCATTCCATGTCAGCATTTAATTCTCTATATCATTGTGTGTTATTGTTTTTAAACCAACCTTAGTGAGCAGACCTGTGTTCCTGTTGCTGACATTGGCAATCAGCAGTGTCCATACCACCTCTGATTATTTCAGTCCCATCTACTTCTATGTCACAGTTATCCCCATGAACAGAGAGGGCATATTTCTTATCTGGTTTTAAAGGGATAAATTTAGGAGGTGCCCTGTACATGTATGGACAATTGTTTTATTCCTTGCCTGTGCAATTGCACTACCATATAATTAGCTCTATTTTTGTATGGTGTCAGTGTGCATTTCCTTCCACCAACACCATTAATATCCATAAACACATGATTCCAGGCTTCCAGGTACTCCTGGCTTTTTTTGGTCTGTTTTGCCCAAAAAGGCTATTTTGTTGTATGGCCTAAGGGCTGCCATTAGAATATGATTTTCCTCATGGCTAAACGTATCCTTTCTTTACCTTGATCCCTGATTTTGCAAGATTACTGCACATAAAATAATATGCAACAGTTGCTTACTTTAAAAAGTCCACAAATTTTGTGCAACTTCTAACTGTGGATTTTGGCCTATATATAACTCTACTATTTGGGCGTTTTCTCGAGGGGAAGTATCCCCGTGGATTGTCGGATCTTGGTATTGTTTCGAGGAAATATTTTGTGTGATGGGAAGTTCATAAATATTGAGTCCATCTCTAAACTCTGTGTTTTTTTGCTTAAAGGGTTTGGGATTTTGTGGACTTGTTACTCTATTGGCAATGTTATTTAATTGTGCATTGGCACATACTTGGGGCCTTTTTGATTAGATTATATGCCCAGCAATATGTTCCATTGACTTACATGTTTTATAACAATTCAATATATGGTCTATGGACAGTGTCCATTGGACTTATATATTCACAATCATTCTTTTTGACTGTTTTTGTTAATTAATACATTGCTTTTTACTATTTGTTTAGTAATGTATAACTAATGATATTTTCTATAACAGTCCTTTAATGTTTTGCTATTTAATATTCTGCAGGCATTAGTCTAACTTAGGGTGCTTATGCTTTTTCTATATATTACTTTATTTCAGTTCCATATATAGGAGCTGTTGTTTAAGGGCACTTACAAGCATATATAAGCATATACAAGCATACAGGAAAGATTTCATTTAGGCCCTTGCAATTTTTTGCATATCTATGATTTTACATCAAGTAATGACATTATTGTTAAATTGTCAGTATTGGGCTTTAGTCTGTGTGTTGAATGTTTCTTCCCAACATTGGCCCCAAGTATAATTTTTTCAAGTCCATTGTTCTTTTTATACCAGGGTATATTTTGTAATTAGTGGCACTGGAATTATATTTAATGGTATTAGCTGATTTTTTCAGTTACCTTATGTTTATATTATAATTATAACAATTCAGTGTTACTATAACACCAATTGCCCTGTGATATTACCAACTTTCATTTTCATTCAACTTATGATGCATTTTTTGCATTATTAGCTGATTCTTTTTCTCCTCTTGTAATTGAAGTAACATAGGTAGGGGTTTACTTATACGAGTGGGATATTTTTGATTACTTGTATGATAGGTTATAGTTATTTTGAGCTGTGTCATTACAATTCAAGAATTCATCACCAGATATTTGTTATTTATCAAGTCATGTCCATTAGTGGGATATATACTACCTATACGCTCATTTTTTCTTATTAGTGAGAATATATAGTTCTCTTTATGTTTGTTGGGTTGCTTGATATCAACCTATATTTTTGCTGGTGTTCAGTTTCAGTGGATATATCTATCATCATAAGTGGCCTTTTTATTATGAGATTGGCTTCCTGTCTATTCTTACACATTGGGTGTAACATATTGGCAGTGATTAATTTTTTTGCCTTCATTACTCTAACATATTATGTCGAGATCCATTCTTTAGCTGGTTGAGCTTCAATAATTACATTTTGGCTGCTGGTTGTACAACTTAGGGAACGTAGCACTGGAAGAGTTTTTCTTTTCAGTTTAAACTATTATTGTTCTCTCCTTTTTGACGTGGCAATTGTATATTGGCCATTATTGTCTAATTTTATTTATATTATCATGGATCTTTTTGAATTGGTTAGTGGATTATCTGCAGATAGAGCAGATCTCACTGCTTTTGGTGTATGCTCAAGTGGCAGTTCTTTCAATGATCCCCTAGGGCCTGAAACACTTTGTAGTTTGGCATTTGATAATTTATATAAGCACTTGAAGTTAATAAGATCTAATGTTTGGCATGCCAAACTTTTTAAGGCCTATATGGCCAAAGGGATTACGCCTAGGGGATTAAGGATTCGTATACAACCACATGTTGGTCAACCTGATGAGGAACTCTCTAACCAATGGTCTATGATCCAACAGCAAGCCACAATGTCTTTTGTTGAGGCATTGGATAAATATTACGACAGAATCATCGATTCTGAAATCCATGTGGTTACTAATTTGAGTAATGAAGTGCAAAAATATGAAGGGGAAGCATTTTTTCATAAACATTTTTCTAAAATAACAAATGATTTAACTAATCTGGAGGTACAGTTGAAATCTAGAAAAATTAAGAAATTTAAAAGGGATGAACATGATTACCAGGGAGCCAATCCATTTAGTGTCCTCTCCAAACATGTTCACTTCAATCCCCACCCTGCTAAGACACCAAAAAGGAAGCGACCCAGGTCCATATTACGTAACAGATCAAACACCAATGGTTCTTCCACTGATGAGTTTTCATCATACACTGACAGTGACATGCAGCCAACATCGGATTCTCCGATCCCCAAGCGAACCCAAGGTTCCCTCCCTTTAGGGGGAAATACAAACGTGGGGGCAGGAAACATAAAAGACGTTCAGAATATTCAGGGCTTGTTACAAATGGTGACACAGAAATAAGCAATAACAACTCAAATGTCTTGAATTTATCTGATTTTATTCTGTCTTCCACTCACATTGCAATATTAAACAAGGGTCTTACATTCATTCCTGGTTTTGTTGTTTCTGAGGACCGGTTGGTCCAGGATGCTTTGGATTTTTGTAGATTGTTAAATCTTAAATTACAGTTTGGTATTGATGATGGCTTTTCTGATGAGGACAAATTTATTTATCATAAGTCTAAATATATGCCTCCTATGCATCCTGTTGTGCAATTATTTCAAAACATGGTTCTCAAAGATTTACATTTTCATGGTTCAGATTTTCGGTTCAAATCTAACAATTTATCTTTAAAAGAAAAACAAGCTGTGGATGAATTGTCACAAAATAAGGATTTGGTTATTATTTCTGCCGACAAAGGTGGGGCAGTTGTTGTTCTGAATTGGATTGACTATAATAATGAGGCCTTGAGGCAGTTATCAGATAACAAATATTATGTGAAAATGTGTCTCAGCCCTATACATAGATTTAAACAACATATTGACGAATTTCTTTGTCATGCTAGGGATACTGGCCTCATTACTGATTTCACTCTACAACAGTTAACCATTTCTGATTCAACAAATCAATACATCTATTTTCTTCCGAAGATTCATAAGCCCCCCACAAATCTGCCAGGAAGACCTATTGTTTCTGGTCGTGGATATTTAACTGAACCATTATCTTTATATTTGACTAAACATCTGAAACCTTTGTTGACACATGTACGTTCACGCTTACAGGATACAACTGAATTCTTACAAATTATTTCAGATGTCCATCTGGAACCTGTGTTCACTGGATGTAAGTGCTCTTTATACAAATATACCACATCAAGTTGGGCTGGATGCCTTAGCCTATTGGCTTAATGTTGCATGCATTTATGATGATGATTTCAACAATTTTCTAGTCCGTATGGCTGAATTGGTTCTAACACAGAATGTATTTTTCTATGAGGATGTATGTTTTTGGCAAGTGAAAGGTACGGCGATGGGAGCATCCTTTGCTCCTATTTATGCCGACCTGTTTATGGCCTACATCGAAGAATACATCATATATGATGCCAGCCATAATATTTACCTCCCAGAAATTGACATCTGGAGGAGGTATTTGGATGATTGCTGGATGGTGTGGAGGGCAGATGCTGAATACTTGATGGAATTTGTTTCATACCTCAATAACAACATATGGGGTTTACAATTCACCATCAATTATCATGTGGAAACAATTACCTTTCTGGATGTATTAATAATCATACAGCAAGATGGTACTTTGGCTACCCAAGTATACAGGAAATATCCGAAGTATAACACTGTCCTTCACGCCTCCAGCTTTCATCCTCCGCATGTTGCCAAAAATATACCCAAATCACAATTCATTCATTCTAGAAGAATTTGTTCTTGGCCTGAGGCTTTTGAAATGGACAGACTTGATCTCATCAATAGGTTCCGGGATAGAGGCTATCCTATGGGACATGTTATTAAAGCAAGCAACTGGGTCAATACATGCCCCAGGGAAGAGTTCTTGAAATATAAAAATAAGGACAACAGACTTCTAGGCCTTTAAGATTTCGTATTTTAGAACACATGAGTAACATTAGAACCAAAAAACTCAACAATGCTTTGTACAAACATTGTTTGAAACATTCCAATGCCAAATTTTCATTTACAGTAATTGATATTATCAGGGATAATAGATTTAATAAGACAGGGTGGCACTCTTTGCTTGATACCAAAGAGAAGAAATGGATAACCATTTTGGGAGCGCTATTTACACCCGGGCTTAATGAGCAATTATAATTGCACCAATAGGAAGTAGGTTAGCTACTTTAAAAAGCATCATTTTTCATTGTTTTTTATCACTGAAGAAGGTTGTGCTACTTTTTGCCAGCCGAAACCGGCCTAACATGATGTTATTTTTATTGCAATAAAATTATTCATTGGATCCTATTCATCTGCTGGCTATCTTTTTGTTTTGATGAACTACTTTAAAAAGTCCACAGATTCCTTAGCCATTTGCTATGTAACTTGACAAGTTGCAAGTTAATATGGTGGTTTTAAACTTATTCATATTAGTTCAGGGTCATTTATGCAGTTTATATGCAAATTATGCTCTTTTACACTTAGCTCTATGAATCGCAGTAACATGCAAACATGTAGGGAAACTGGTCACCTCTTAAAACACTCCCAATAGATGAAGCAGTTAACCACTTCAATAATACCTTTCTCACCATCCTTAAACACCATGCCCCACTGCGTTCCATACGTATAAAATCTAAAACAGCACCATGGCTCTCTAACAAAACTAGGCAACTAATTCTTAAAAGAAACAAAGCCTGGAACACATGGCGAACCACTAAAAATATAACTGACCATCTCTCGTTTAAACAAAAAAGAAATATGACGAAACAAGCTATCCTACATGATAAAAAAAATTTCTACACTCAATTACAACAATCTTCCCTCCACCAACCAAATAAATTTTGGTCTGCTATTAATACTCTTCTATCCCCTGGCAAACCAGCCACACCTACTCCACAAGGCTCCAACACCAACTCCCCCTCAGAAATAGCTAATGCCTTTAACACCTTCTTTACTTCAGCCATTCTAAAGCTAGCTGATCAACAAAGCCCTGACATCTCCAAACTCATTAAGCCTAGCTCCACCCCTCCTCCATTTCACCTCCAACCTATACCTACCTCCTACATTTTGTCCTTACTTCAAAAACTTAAGCCAACAACCCCTTCAGCAGATAAATTACCTGCAGAATACCTCCAACTAGGTGCCAAAGCAATAGCGTACCCCATCTCTCTACTAATTAATAGGACTGTAAAAGAATGCACTATCCCTTCTGTCTGGAAAATCTCCTACATCATCCCTCTCTTCAAAGGCGGTGACTCTTTAGAGTATTCTAACTACCGCCCCATAGCATTACTATCTCCTCTTGCAAAAATTATGGAGAAATGTATTCACAAACAGTTACTTAATCACCTGTTAAGCAACGATCTCCTAGCTACCTGCCAACATGGGTTTCGCCCATTCCACAGTACTACCACCGCCCTACTATCCTTCATCGACTCTATCAACATAAATCGCAACAATAACACTACTTCTTCTGCATTCTTTGTAGACCTGTCTAAAGCCTTGACATGGTTAATCATCAACTTCTCCTACAACGCTTACGTTCCCTCTCTCTTGACAATCAAGCCTTAAGCTGGTTCTCATCCTATCTTGAAAAACGCGAACAGGCAGTTCTCTGGGATAACCATCTCTCAAATCTTCTCCCCACCTCTATAGGAGTTCCTCAGGGCTCCATCTTAGGTCCTCTTCTGTTTTCCATTTTTATCAACGATCTACATCTAGCCACTCCTCTATCTACTTGTATTCAATATGCTGATGACACAACCATCATTTGCTCTGCCTCAACCCAGACTGAACTTCACTCACTAACACAGCACACCTTCACCACCATTGAGCAATGGTTCTCTAACCACTGTCTCCTACTAAACCCCAAGAAAACCAAACTTCTGCTCTTTCCACCCACTCACCTATCACCCTCCATTGATTTCACACTTACATCAAACAATGGCACACTTATCACTCCTGACCAAACTACGAAACTCTTGGGTATTACTATTGACAATCAACTAAAATTTGACTGTCATATCAACTCCACTATAAAAACAACTAACAGGAAACTCGGTTCACTCTATAGAATCAAATCTTTCCTAACTCCTGAGGCTAGAACTACTATAGCTAGAACCCACTTAATATCAACCCTTTTATATGCTTCTTCTATATACACTAATCTGTCTAAGTACAACCTCAATAAACTAGCCACATCCTACAACAATATCGCCAGATTTGCCACTGCCTCTCCATACAGAACTCACCATTGCTTGAATCTCATAAAACTAGGGTGGCTGGAACTACCCCATCTCATCCAATACTATCAACTCACTATTGCCCACAAAGTCCTCTACCACCCTGAAAACACACCAATGCTCTCTACCCTCATAAAGCCCTACCACAACATGAGGAATCTACGTTCCTGTAACAAAACTCTTGTTAAAACCTCTAGAGCAAATAATGTAGCAGGTGACTCCATATTTTCTAACTCAATTGGCAAAATATGGAATCTACTACCACCAGACCTTACATCCCTGACTTCTATTCCACTATTTAAAACCAATCTAAAACTCTTCCTAACTAACCACTGGCTTTGCTCTTGCAATAACCCTGGGTAACCTTGCTCTCTTCCTTTCTTTCCCTCCCTTCCACTCACCTGATCTTCCTTTCCTCTCTTCCATTTACTCTAGGACTATTCACTTTCCCCTTAAAAAAATGTTTCTGGCTATAGCTCATTAGTTATATAAAATTATAGATTTTGTTACTTATGTCTATATTAATAACTTTCATAACCTAGTAAAGCATCTATTATAGACTCATGCTATTGACTCACATTGTACTCAGACACTTAGATAGCCTCTAAGAAGTTTATGAAAATGGTTTTATTGTATAACTTGTATATTCTTAGCTTGTTAAGTATTAGATAGTGGAGCTTTTCTCCTCGGGCCTCCGCTGAAAATGGACATGTATCCAGTTGGACTAGCCCGGTTAACAAATGTAAAATAAATAAAAAATAAATAAATAAAAACTTATCCATGTAACTGGCCATGTAATGTATCATGAAAATTAAGAGTCTTTTACACTCATCTCTATGAATCACAATAATACACAAATATGTAAGACAACTTATTCACATAACTAAGCCTCAGGTACTCATGAATGTTGTGGGAATAGTTGGACAGGTAACCTCAGTTACTCTCTAAGGTGATAATGTTTAGAAAAGGGAAAATGGATTCATATGCATGTCAGTTTGCACAACCATGAAACATAATCCTTGCCCATCGAACATCATATGGCACACCTTATCACCTCAAATCAATCAACATATACTAAACATTGATACTGGCACATATATCAAGATTTATTTCAGCAAAATTAAATAAACAAAAACAAACAAAAAAATAATACTGCTGCTGCAAAACAAAAGGAATGAATAAGGAAATTATTATTTTCTGACATTCTGGTATAATACTCCAAAAAGGTCGCAACAGCAAGACATGCAAGCATTATCAATTACAAGTAAGATAAAAACGAATGATTTCATTAATGACTTTTATCCACCATATGATTAAAATGTGAATGTATTCTATAAAAAAGTGTGAACTTGACAAAGCATTTTTGGTTAAACCAAATTTGCCAATAACAAAAGTACCAGATCTAATGCTCCTGCTGGTTAACTAGGTTTTGCTAAGGTGAAGGAAGACCCCAGAAGGAGTGATTCTAAACCTGTGAACCATAGCCCTGCTTATACTTTCTTCATTCTGGTAGTGGGACATTTAATGATGACAGTACTTGTGAAGGCATGAGGCCACACTCTGAGCTGGTCTTACAAAAAGACCAAGGTAATGTTCTACCTTCTTAGGGATGCAAACTTGTATGAGCTTGAATCCTGCAAAACAGGTTTAGACTGGAAAACGATTGACATCTGACAAGAGTTGTCAACCCTGACATGGATCACCTGCTCTTGCTCCCAGGCCCTAGTTAAGTTCAATGGTCTACAGAAACATAGGCCTGACCAGCTGGCTGAGTGGAAAGACCAGGTGATGATGACAAGGACAGATTTCTATAGTAAGTAATTGTATAAGTCATTTCTTCCACAATATTAACTGCACACACACAATGGCTGAACTCAGTCAGGTATCACACCTTAGTCAGTGTGGAGGTTGGGTAAGTGGGATGGAGGTAAGAGTATTAAGTGAATGACCAGCACATAGTTTAGGGAGTGATGGCCAATTGCATTACTTCTGTATATATATTTTTCACAATCCCCTTATATACTTACATTTATTAAGCAGAACATTATCAAAGCACACATTATTGTCATGAAGTATAAGTACTACTTCCATCTGTAACAGTAAATATGTTTTGTTTAATGAAGGTGTTCTGGAAGGAGACACTTCTTTTCAGTTATGCCATTTTTATGTGTGTATACAGCTTCTACCTTTGCCTAGAGAAAATTCACAGTGGGTACTTTAAAAGTATGCAACCCCTAATAGTTGAAAGTAGAACCTACTCAGAAAGTGTATGATAAGATTCCAAATGACAGCCCTGCACCAAACAAACTTCAAATGCATATTAAAGTGTTATATTACAGATATGAATATGTTTTCTTAATGGGCTAGTGCAGTGGTTTAGCAGATAGCAATGTCACCTCATGGCAAGAGATCATCTGATTTAATTCTCAGATGGGATGCCTTCTTTGTGGAGTCTGCATGTCCTCCCTGTGTTTGTGTGGGTTTGCTCCAGGGTCTCTGGTTTCCTCTCACATTCCAAAGACATGCACTAGGTAGACTTGACACTCTAAATTGGCCAATAAGTGTCAGTGTGCATGTGAATGAGTTGTATGAAAGAACATCCATGGTAAGGCTAGTGACCCAGGGTTGTGAATTTTGGATCTAGATTATTGCCACTGCTGAAGTCATATGGATGAATGGCTGGATATGAATACATGTTTAAAACATGAACACATATACTACCATTTCTTATGTTAAACCAGCATGTTTTGTTAGCATCAATAGACCACAATTGTAAACAATGCCAACACTTAATAGGAATAAATTGATTGTTCCCATCTATGCATAAGCATCTCCCAGACATTTTGTTTTAGTTTAACAAATATTTAATAAAAACAAAAAACACTGCTAATAAAGATTGCAACAATGTGTAATATTATGACTGAATTTATTGTTTACATTTCTTCTTTGTCTCTCTCCAGTCTTCTCTATTTTTCTTATTTTAATTGTGCACTACTTTGTCCTTTGTTTTCTTTCTGTTCTATTTCTGTTACACTCTCTACAGATCTAGAATCTTTTGGAGCAGCCAAGACACTTGCTTCCAAGGCTAGAGAGAGATTACCCTCTGCCTATCCATGGATAACCTCACAAGGTTGGGGCAGTGGCACCCATTCACTTTGGCTCAGAACAGCCTGGGAAACCTCACTGTCACTGAACATGGGCTCTGGGACCTGGTTGAGGGCATGGTGGAGTAGGTAGTGGACAGGCTGCTTTAGGCAGTTCAAAACAGCAGGTTGAAGACTCACTGCATGTCTTGGTGCTGATCATGGCACAACCACAGACCCCTGCCCCTCAAAATTGGGGTACTACACTGCAACAGCATCAGACATAGGAAACATTTGAGGTCTTCTGGTACAGGTATTCTTGCTGGTCAGAATTTCTATTCACTCCTCCCTTTTCTTGTCCTCTCACTTACATACACCCTCTTACCTATTTCCCACTCAAACTACCAAAAATTTGAAAAAAAAAAATTAAGTTTTATTCCCCATAAAAACATATTAGCCTTCCTCTCCCATCTCCTCCAGCACAACCATGTTAATGTTTTCCCTCTGTGTTCCCTTATTTGTTATGTGTTCCCTTTTTCAGTCTTTCCTATTTCCTTCACCAATCATCAGTGTGTCCATATAAGTATACTCCTTTATAAAATATTAATAATATAGCCTAACTGTTTGATGCTGGTCTTAAGTCTTTCAAGTGCCACTGCACATAGCCACATTCATACTAACGACTATGTAGAAAATCATATGAAGCCTAAGGTTTTCACATAGTCCTTCTTACATAATTATTGATTAACTTCAACTATTTTACAGTTTTTCAATAAGTGGGCATGATTCTTAAAACATCTTTGCATTTCCTTAGTCAGCAAGAGTACCATATAGGGGTCTTAATGGAGAGATGAAAAGTCAGCAAGCAATGGAGAGGAGTAGTGCTGAAATTGAATTCATCCTCAAGTCTTGGTGAGTACCTTCAAGAGGTGGACCCTGTTTTCATAAAATCTCACCAAGGCTACACTGATATATAGACTATTTATATAGCATATATCATAGACAGAAGTAGGTCAAAAATCAAAAGAGATAGCTGGGTGCACAAGACCCAGAATAAAAAAGTGCCCAGTCCTGGTAGGCGCACTGCTGGCAGGACTGGAATAAATGACAGTGTAGAATCCTCAAAATATGGAAACATTCCTACAATGGGGCCAGGCCAGGCCCAGGGGGAGGATGGCCACCTGTTGTAGAAGGAAGTAGCAGTCCACAAAGATCACAAAAACTGATAGACCAAAGAAGAGCCATAAAGATGATAGAGTGGACTATTGAGGATAAGAAAGAAATTATGTATTGTTACTATTCTGCAAAATGCCCAGAATTTGTAGACACAACATATACAAAACGATTAAGAGAGAAATTAGAAGAAAGAAAAATACTTCCGCAAGAAAAACTGTCAGAAACTTCAAATGAAAATTTGTGTTCATTAATACAACAGATTTGTGAAAAACAGTATATAGATCAAGACACTTTGATCTGTTTGGAAAAAGAAGCATTTGAGAAAGTGTGAAAATATAAACAACAAAACCTACAGATATTTAAATATAAAAAAGAAATATGGACACAGGAAAGAAAGAAAGATTTGATATGGTGCAATATTTATGCAAAGGAGAAAAAACTAATTAATCAATATAAAGAAGGCAGCCCCAAAGATATTTGAAGAGAAATACAGGCAAAGGCATCTGGATATGGAAAATTTTACAAAAAAAATAAATAAATAATATCACAAAGATGGAACGTAGAAAAGAAGAGTAGAAAAGTAGAAGTTAAACAGACTGAAGTTGAAGTTATGGAGTGCCTTTGTCTTGAGGATCTGGTGCAGAAGGTCTGATACAGGTTATATCACAACATGATGGAGTGAGTCCCCAAAGTAAAGAGAAACTAATGCAGGTTATATCACAGCATGATGGAGTGAGTCCCCAAAGTAAAGAGAAACTAATGCAGGTTATATCACAACATGATGGAGTGAGTCCCCAAAGTAAAGAGAAACATGATAAGATAAGGAAACATCTGAAGAGGAAATATGGACATGGGAAAGAAAAAAAAGATTCAATATGGTTTAATATTTATGCAAGGATGAAAGTAAAATTAACCAATACAAAAGGAGCAGCACTAAAGATATTTGAAGAGAAATACAGGCAAAGGAATCTGGACATGGAAAACTTTACAATACAAAAAATAAAAAGTCAAAGAGTAAAAGCAGAATAGGAAATTAGTAATGGAAAAGTTAAAGAAATAGAAACTGAGGTTATGGAGAACCTGCAAAGTAAAGGATTCAAATTAATGCAGTAATTAGAACTGCCCATAGAGATCCATGTGATATAACAGAAGTAAACAGGATACATTACTGTGCTGCTAAATTAATAACTGTTCTACCACAAGAACACAGGGTAGTGAGGGAAATGAAGGGGAGAAATTGAATACCATCATGGAATTATTGAATAGAGAAAACAATAAAGCAATTAAGACAAGAAGTGTCACTCTTATAAGGCTATAGAAGAGGGAATAGATCAACAAAAATACTGAGAAAGATAGATGTGATTAAAGCAATGCACAGTATTAGAACAGACTGGGATCTATCATGCACTATTGCAAATAAACTAAAAATTTCAGCACAGACAGAAAAACTTAAAAGATACACAGATAAATATAAAGGAAAAGTACAAAATAAGCAATTTATTGATGACCCAAAAAAGTTTTATAGAGGATTGGGAAATACGGTAAAAGTAATTGAAAGACCACCAAAAAAAGAGGAAGCAGATAAACTTTGGAGAAGTATCTATGAAGATCCTGTGGAACATAACAAAGATGTTAAATGGATAGAATAAGAAGCAAAAGAAAGTATGAGAAGTGTAAACGTGCAGGATATGAAATGGGATGAAGTAACAGCCAGAGAGAATAAGACAAAGTTAAGAAAAGCATCTATTTGGAAAACCTCAGGCCCAGATGCAGTATCTAACATTTGGTTACAAGTACTAACATCTTTGCACTACGATTTAGCCATGAGTAAGAACTATTTATATGCACACCCCAGACACCAACCTGGCTAACAACAGGCAAAGCATGCTTCTTCTTAAGAGTGAACTTGCAAGCTAACCTAAAAATTATAGACCAATAACTTTCCTTCCGACGATGTATAAACTATACACGGGAATTAATGCCAACAAAGTTTATAGTTATTTAGAAGAAAACTCAATTATGGCAGAAGAACAAAAGGGCAATAAAAGAAAGTCATATGGAACAAAGGATCATTTGTTGTTAAATAAAGACATACTGGAGAACTGTAAAAAGGGGAAAGAATTTAAGTATGGTGTAGGTTGACTATAAAAAAACATTTGTTATTGTCCCACATTCATGGATAAAAGAGTGCTTAAAAATGTATAAGATCAACCCTACACTGATCGACTACATTACAATGATCATGAAACAGTGGCAGACCACTTTGCAATTGAGCCATGATAAAGGACAGATTATTATCCCAGGGATAAAATTCAAAGGGGGGATATTCCAGGGTGACTCTCTGTCACCATTGTTATTCTGCCTTGCATTAACCCATTAAACTGTTTACTTAACAACTTAGGCCATGGCGACAATTTGGCTCCTAAAAAACAACAAAGTATAAAGACTTCTCATCTTCTCTTTGTTAATGATTTAAAACTGTATAGCTCATCAGATGAGGAACTGAAAGCACAACTTCAGGTTGTCAAAACTTTTTCAGATGATATAAGAATGGCATTTGGTCTTGATAAGTGTGCAAAAGCAGCCTTTAAAGCAGGAAAACTGCAGCACCAGGAAAACATCAGTTTGGGACAAGTATGTGATATAAAAAAAAAACTTCAGCAAGAAGGAGTGTATAAATATCTGGGAATTGATGGATCAACAATAAAACATGAACAAATGTGAATAAAACTTAGTAAGGAATTCTTTTGATGACTTAAATTAATTCTGAAAATAACATTGACATGTAGGAAAAAAATCCAGGCTATAAACCAATTTACTCTTCCTGTCCTAACTTACAGTTTTGGAGTGATTGACTGGCCCCAAAACATGTTGAATAGATTAGATAGGAAAACAAGAAGGATGCTTCATGCTCACCAAATTATTTATAAAAATCATTGTTTACCAGGATTATATATTCCCTATTCTGAAGGAGGGATGGGCCTCCTTGAAATGATTACATGTATAGATCTGCAATTGTGGGACTCCACACATATCTTCTGACCTCATAAGACCCAAACGTAGTGAAAGTCTTGAAACATGAGGAGAATAAATCTAAGATAACTTCTCTGCTTAATTTAACAGAAGCATATCGGCATCAAGCAGGAATGGAAATCAAACCAGAAGTAAATAAAAATCAGGCAGCAACTGAATGTGCCAAAAAACAAAAGAAGGAATATAAGGTGAAGGACCAGATGAGAAGGCAAGAAATGTGAAAAAAGCATAAATATAGTTGCAAGTATAGAAAACTTGTGGAAGAACCTCATGTTGATCATGAATGAATACAGGAATAGTTAAGGAGAGGTGAATTCAAACCAAGAGATGAAAGGTTAATACTGGAAGCCCAAGATATTGGGCTACGTACAGGCTGGTTTACAAAGTCCATTGAACATGTGGGAGAAACAGACAAATGTAGGTTTTGTAAAACTGAATTGGAAACAGTCGCACACCTCGTTTCTGGGTGTGACATACTAATGGCAGAAGGACTGTATACTGAAAGGCATAATAATGTGGCAAGACTGTTGCATTGGGGATTGTACAAACATTATGGTATTGAAATGGCTAATAAACAATGGAAACATAAGCCACAAAGCATCATAAAAAATGATGAAGTTTATATCACATGGGATCATCCATTACCAACAGTTCAAAAGATAGATGCTAGAAAACCAGATATAGTGGTCCAAGAAAAGAAGACAAAAGTAGCATTGATCATTGAAATTGCAACACCCAGTGACTACAATGTCTTCCGTACAGAGAGACACAAAGTCATAAAAATATCAGGATCTGCAGGCAGAAATGAGAGCAATGTGGAAGAAAGATACCCAGACAATTCTAATAGCAGTTGGAGCAACAGGTCTTAAAAATGAATTTACAGTTGTATTTAGATATGTTACCAATCCATGTAATGCCATACGAATTTCAGAAGGAGTCATTACTGGGCACATTGCGAGTGCTGCGAAGAGCACTTTTGGCTGACATCAAAGATTGAGACAACACTAATTTCATGAACGTTAATCATGCTTTGACTTAGGAATGGTGTCCATTATGGTCATGGTATTAGAAACTCAAAAGACTTGGAGAAATTAAGAGTACCGATGCTCTTCGTGGATAGTCATTAAGCAATTGTGAAACTCTAGGCTAGGAATAGCACCATACAAGTTACTAAGTACATAACATAAGAAGTATAATTTATTGCTAATTGTTACATGAGGTACTATTATTTAATGGGCATGGACTTTCTTATTTTTATCTATCTATCTATCTATCTATCTATCTATCTATCTATCTATCTATCTATCTATGTAACTATCTGGATCCCTATCAGTACAACAAACAGATGAGTTAACATCAGAAGATGAAGCCTAGAAACTCAAAAACATGACAGCTCAAATGAGCAAAAAACATATCCATACTTGCTTTTTGCAGGGGGTGAGCTCCCTGCTCCCCGTGTTAATTATATATACTGACTCTGAGATTGCACCAAAGTGGGGAAGGGAGCAAAACACTGATCCAGAATGTACCATGACCCCACACTATGACAGTCTTTTCCATTCGAGCTTCCAGGTTTTTGAGTTTCTGAGCTTGATCTTTCACTGGATTGCTCATATACGCATTTGATGCACTGATAAGAATCGATATATATTTATTTGTTTTGAGTTTGGACAGAAAGAAATGAAATAGAGATTTTACAGAAGCTACTTTCATTTAACATTTTCACTTCCTTTTTTCATGGTATATTTAATTTAACTATGAAGTGGTTGTATGTTTGTCTTAGATCAATATTCATTTTTATAGGCAGCACTGCTTTGTATCTCAGTAGTGTAAGGTATGGTACATACGCATTTAGGTTTTACTGCTCTGTCTAAATCAGTGATGTAGCCTATTTGTGTGATGTAGGTGAAAGAGAATTTCAAGTCTGCCACACCTGATTTGTCATATAACATGCATAGCCCACATATTATATTACTATTTAAGCCTGGCATCCATTCAAAAAGTCAACATCATAATTTTTCAAATGGTCCTTGTAAATGTAGAAACCTGTTAAAACTGATCTGTTAATAATGTATAATTTCCGGTCTCATAAAAGATCTGGCACTGTACAGCCACATAACAAGAAAATTTTACAATGACTGGCAATTAATATTAAAAAATGAGCACACTGATTGGCCAGCCCAACCAGTGTGCCCATTGTAAATCGAAGACTATATCAATGAGAAAAGGTCCGGTTGCCCGGACTTTTTCCTGTTAGCATTTCTTGTAATTTTTTTTACTTTTCTTTCATTTTTTTAATAAAAATAAGAGACCAGGAGACTTAAAGCAAACGAGGGAGATGGCAAAGACAAAAATTAAAGGATAACCAGGGAAGTTCTGCAAAATTAAAGAAAAGTACCTGATTAGCTTTTATTTTGTCAGTCCCAGCTCTTCCAAAAGTAAAACATCCCCCGATTTCTTTTTTTACTTTTTTTTTATTTTGAATAAAAAAAAAAATAAGCTACAGAGATCTTCATTTCTCCATTGCATCCTCTGCACATGTCTGATGTACTGCGTAAGCCTGTGAACACAAGTCCCATACACATGTGCAGTACATCAGAAAAAGCCCCAGGATAGCAGAAAACCATGGAAGGAGAGCACAGAGACATTATACAAAGACATTATTTAAGAAAAGTAAGTTTTTGTCCCTCAAATAATGTCATTGTAAGATAGCAATAACCCACATCTAGGTATGAGCAATGCTGGATTTAACCACCAGACAACACCAACCATGGGTAAATTCAGCATTACCCACACCCAGTCGTGGGTTATTGTTAATTATACAATTCCTCCCCTAAAACGTGCACGCTGATTGGCCAGCCCAACCAGCATGCCCGTTGTAAATCCCTCAATATACTAACGGAAAAAGGTCCGGTCACCCGGACTTTTTCCGTTAGTATAAAACACTGTCTCGCTATGTTAAAAGAGTTTAACATAGCGACACAGGTTTAAAAAAGCTGTCTCGCTATGTTAAACTCCTTTAACATAGCGACACAGTGTGATCTCCGTTGCTTTTTTTTTTTAAAGCTGTCTCGCTATATTAAATGGGTTTAACATAGCGAGACAGCTTTAAAATAAGCAATGGAGATATCCGTTGCTTATTTTAAAGCTGTCTCGCTATGTTAAACCCATTTAACATAGCGAGACAGTTTTTAAAAAGGAAATCTCCGTTGCTTTTATGTTAAATGGGTTTAACATAGCGAGACAGCTTTATAATAAGCAACTGAGATCTCCGTTGCTTATTTTAAAGCTGTCTCGCTATGTTAAACCCATTTAACATAGCGAAACAGTAAAAAAAAAGCAACAGAGATCTTGCGTTCTCCGTTGCTTTTACCCACAGCTCTGATGTACTGCATAGGCATGCGCAGTACATCAGAACTGCTGCAGAATACCAGACAGCTGCGGAAGGGCAGTAAAGAGACATTATACAATGCCATTATTTAAGAAAAGTAATTATTTCTTTTCTTAAATAATGTCATTATAATAACAACTCTGGGTGTGGGTAATGCTGGATTTACCACGGTTGGCTGTTTGGTCCCTCGGGCTTTGCCCTCGGACCAAACCATGCCAACCGTGGTAAATCAGCATTACTTATTGCTATAACATTACACATCGTGAATACCAATTAACTACTGAAAATGAATTATACAAAACTTTGAACTTCCACAAATGGACACGTGTTTTGGCATCTGCTAAACAACTAAAATGAGGAAGAGCAGTAATTTTCTGTTAAAGTATATTCTCATGTCATTTCTTTCTTTCCTTATTTCTTTTAGAAAGCACATATGAACACACTTGAATGCTGTGGATGTCTAATTTTTACCATGACTGCACATACCTTGGCAGTTGTTGAAATCTATTTATTTATTTGAAAACTGACAAATAGCTTTCTCTGTGGTAGTTTAAAGGTATATATAAAAAAGGTAATTTTCTTGTAGATTTCCAATGCATTTATAAGACAGCAGACACAGTAGAAGTCAAATTGCTATTAATTTTCTCTGAGCAATCATGCATAAATAACGATTGACACTTTGGCATCTGTTATGCCCATTGTAAAAAATAACTTCATCATTATTTTTTTTTTCAACTTTTAATCATACCACACTTATGGAGAAATACTCAAATGGACACATACAAAGACTGACCAATAAATCAACACAGTCTCACAGGTACATAGACACATACACAGAAGAAAATAAATTATAGTTACTGAAATTTGTAAAATCTTTAAAACATGATTGTTGTACTTGCTTCTTGCATATTTTTATTTGAAAGTCTTTCATGGGGCTTTTAACATTCAACAAAATAGCAAAATTTAATAAAGAGAAACATACTAAATGCTGGAGACATAAACAAATCTGTAATGGTGGCTGAGCACATATACTTTATGAATGTTCTTCTATGGATATCTTTTTTAACAAAAAAATTACAGATTTTTTTAAAAAAAAACTTTACAAACGATTTTTCTTCTTTAAATCTCTAGTTTTATTTAATATTTTAGAGAATGACAGAATTAATAATACGAATTGCTATTTAATGTGGTCAGTCTTGGCTGTGGCAAGCAAAAACTATAACAAAAGATTGGAAGAAGCCTTCTCCATCACACTACAGGATTTTTAGCATATCTCCATGAAACAACCTTCAGAAAAATTAACATAAAGAAAAGGAAGCAATTTCCAATTGCCTTTATCAAGACTCAAAGGACTAATGTTTTATCTCTTCTTGATGTTTATTTAAAATGTCACTTACATAAGTGGATTTGTAAAAATAATTTGCTTTATGACTGTCCTGTTTAAATTGTCTGCCCATTCGCCAAATAGTTTTTTATGAATTTAAATAATTTATTTTAACTAAATATACCTTTTTTAGGCATGCTTGTATATAGTGTAAACTGATCCTTAAATAATAATTTGTTCATGTTATTCTAAATTATTATGGAATAGTTCATTATGTTATTTTATTTGTAATATTTTTAAAAACCAAGCACACTTGTGTTTGTTTACATTTGTTGACTAAAGGCTTGTTTTTCCCATATTAAGCTATACATCCCTGTTTGCTACAACCCCTCATTCTCTGTTTCCAGCAAGATGCAGGCACACAAAAAAAATTCTAAAATGCCTAAAAGAATTTGGACATCCATTAAAGAAATCTTACATCCTGGTCAGAAACTCTACCCAAATCCCTCTCCCAATAACTTACCACTCAAAACTGTAATATAGTTCAGCTCTTTTTTATAGGCAGTATAGCATCTTTAACCAAAAATTTATCAACATCTAATCCCAACTCTGCCCAACAGACACTTATCACTACATCCACTTTCACCTTAAAACCTGTTCTCACATCCTATATAAAATTATTCTTAAACAAACTTAAACCGAACTCTTCTTCAGCTGATGACTTTCTAAGCAGCTACCTAAAACAGAAGTCAATAAGAGTCCCATCCTGTCTTAATCCTTATAAATAGGTCTATTGAGGAATCCCAAGTTCCCTCTCTCTGGAAAAAGTCGCACATTATCCTGCTGCACAAAAGAGGAAATTCAACAGATATTAATAACTTTAGGCCTATAGCAATCTTATCTTCCCTCATCAAAATACTTGAAAAATGTATTCAAAAACAATTGCTAGAGATAATGGCAAACTAGCCTCTTCCTTATTTCTAGACTTGTCTAAAGCCTTTGACACAATTTGTCACAGCAAACTTCTACTTCAAACATCCTCACTAGGTCTATCTCAGCCCATCCATCTGTGGTTCTATAGCTACCTGTCCATTAGGTATCAGTCAGTAAAATGGTACCAAACATTCTCTCCTTACCTCCCAGTCACCACCAGTGTACTGCAAGGATCTATCTTTTGTCCCCCTCCTCTTTTACATTTTCACTAACACCCTCTGTACTTCCACACAACAGACCACCCTAATACTATATGCAGATTATTCCACTCTCATTTGCACATCTGATAACATTGTATATGTGCATCTTTAAAAATTACTCAGGAAGCTTTAACAGCCACTGAAACATGGCTTCGTAATGCACAACTCATGTTCAACCCAAAAAAATTATAACTTTTTTCTCCAAAATCCTCTCTAATGAAAAAAACAAAATTTAAAGTGCTCTCTCTTGATAATATAACTATTGAAGTAACTTCTCATAGAAAATTATTAGAGGTGATAAGGGACGATAATAGTACATTCAACCTGCATATATAAAATTGCATAAGAAAAACTCATGAAAAACTAGGGATACTTTACAGAGCCAAAAACTTTCTCATTAACACAACTAAAGCTACACTTGCCACTACTTACCTACTCCCCCTCTTCTTTATGGTGTTTCCATCCTTACTAACCTTCTGGCATCACAAAAATTTAAATTTGAACAATGCTATAACAAAGTTGCTAAATTTGCAGCACATACCCCTTTTAGAACCCACCACTTTATAGCACTGAAAAGCCTAAATTAGTTAGAACTGCCACATCACCTAACATATATACAAATTCCTACCACCTATAAAATTCTCCAGCATCCATCTGTCTGTCCAGCACTAAAAAACATTCTACACAACTATGTTCCCACTCAGTCATTGTGATACAATGACCAAATCCCCTGTCTACAAACCAGTCCAATCTGCTGGGCATTGTCTGTACAAGTACAAGGTTGCTATAGCCTGGAACTCCTTACCTGTATCCATTAGATCTATATCCTCCCTCCCATCCTTCAAAACCACTCTGATAGACTTTCTACCTAAAAGTTGCCTGTTATTGCTCAAAACCAAGATAAACTATATCCCTAAATATGAATAAGTACCTTTTCATTCCTTATGCCTCCTTACTCTCCCATCTTCACTTACTTCCTTACTACTTTTTAATTCTCTTCCCTGCCTTTCTCTCTAATTATACCATAAACCTGTTTTCCCTCACTTCATATAGCAATTCCTATTTGTATTAGACTAACATACCTTTAATTTCTTTATAAACTGTCTACAATTTCTCTAAATATTAAATGATAGTAATATACCTTGTATCAATTCTTAACAAATGTTTATATTATGTCTAATTTGTTATAATTATTTAAACCGCAGATGTTTTTGTTTTATTTTTGAGCATTGCATAACTATTGTTCTTAAAAACTTTTGTAATAATTTCGAGTTTTTCTCCCAGGGTCTCCTCTGAAAATGGGCTTTTACCCAGTCGGGCTTTCTAGGTAATCAAATGTTCAAAAAGCAGGAAATGTAACCAAACCAAGTAACAAAAATCCAGACCAAGAAGCAGAACAGCCAACGAATGATTAGTAGAAGTCAAATCCTTTATTTCAGACAAACAGTAACACCAGTAACACCAGAAAATTCTGAGCTTTTTCAAGTAATAACACTGTGTTTTAACAGATAGCTTATATACTTTAACAGCCTTTCCATTAATTGGAAAACCTTGCTGTTAATGTTAATAAATAAATAAATACATAAATAAATAAATAAACAAAGACTATGATCAGAACAGAGTGGGTACCAGCTGGCTGCCCTGTCTGTAATGTAACACACCACCTAGTGATATATATTTTTCAGCAACCAAAGTTACAGGAAATGGGAACTAATATGCAATATATCTGTCAAGTCCTGTAGATCAGGAAAACAAAATACTCATTGATAGGATTATCTGTTTTTCTGAAGATTCTTTGAATGGACACTTGAATGCTATTATGGGAGAATTCCCAGGTCCTCTTTCATATTTTGTAGGCAAAGTAGAGAACTTCACAAAACAATTTCCAAGGAATACTAAGTATTTTCCATAAATTTTATGAATTCCAAATAACAAAAATTTGAGCAAACCCTGACCAGGTACTCAGAAAAGTACTATATAATAACATACAAAAAATGAGAGTTTCTATATGCAAAGTTCTCATGAGGCTATAGTAAGTCTGTTCAGTAAGAAACTCCTTAATGTATGTGCTAACAAACTCTAAATAATATACTTATGGATCAAAGTTATAGCCCCTTTACACTAAAGCAGAGATCAGATTATAAATAAGGATGTGTAACTCAGTATAACATGCACCCATGCAGAAATGCAGAGGTCCATTTTATCTTTATATACTGGTTTAATGTATCTTTAAGAAACTGCCAAAACATGTTATTTTTTCAGTTTGTAGTGGGTATAAGGTTTTACTGAGCAGTTGCAGGTGCTGGTCATCATAACAAACAGCTGACACTCAACTAAACTAATTTATGCAAATTACCTTTCATTCAACAGAAAGCAAAAGGAATTGTTAAACGTAACAAACGGTTGCTTTAGAAGAACAATGGATGATTAAAACAAATGAATCTTACGTTTCACAGTGAACATGATTAGGTGGCTTTGTGAATGATATTTCAACATCATCTTTTTTAAAGATGACTGGAAATATCCCTCCAATTTGCAGAGTTCCTTTACTCCAGTAGCTTTCCATATTCCACGTGTTGAGTTTGCAGTTCATCTGACTACCCTGAGTAACTCCACGCATGAATGCCAGCAGTGATATAACTCTGCACATCATAACTTCCTTCATGCTGTTTGCGATTTCCCAAATATGATGCTTAATGATTCTGAAAATCACAAGGAGCCATAATAAAAAAAAACTACATCTATGTAGCATGGTTTATATGGTCAAGTAAAAGAGACTCTTAATACTTGTTATAGCAGACAAAACTGAATCTGCCTCAAAGGTGACATAATCTTATCGCGGTATTAAGGCTTGCATCTGAAACCTCTGTGTTTGGTATAAGTGACTAAAACAACCATACAGTTATGATTGCATTTTGCCATGGGTTTGATAAGAAATAGGAGTATTTGTGTTTATTCCTATCCCTGCAAACCTTTTATAGCTCTGAGCACCAAACATGCAGAAGAGGAACAATGCTAATACTCCCGAACAAGTGTTGCAGTAAATAACTAATGCACTCTTGTTAGTTAAGCATTCATTTTGTAGCATGTTTACCAAGGACAACATACCATAGGTACTATACGTTATCAATTCTTATCCAGCAAAATTTTTGTCTATAAATTTGTAATTATTTTGCAGAAGAAATTCAGCTGTACAGGTGTTTGCATTCTATGAATTATTACTTGTTAAGATAATGTTCTAATCAAAGTGTATTAAATATCATTAAACAAAACAAGAAACATCTGAATATATTAAACAACATTTCTGAGTGTGTACTGCAATGGAAATAAAAACTGGACTCATTTTATTTCAAGTGTATATGAAGAAAGATGTTTTCTTCACTATACAAGGGATGTTTGCATTTCATTTCTTACCACTGCATTTGCCACATAATAGAAATTTTCCATAATATTAAATAAAGATTATTAAAGCAGTATTGCTTTAGAACTAAAACAACTAACCCAACCTTGTATCATATGTATATATTGGCCCCTTCCTATTATGCCTAATTCACTAATTCACTTTCCTCACTTTTAGATTCATTAAGTTTGAATTAGAACTGCAACATCATTCTAATTAGATATGTAAATCTTAATTGGAAAAGTCACTGAGAGGAAAATATTTTATACATAAGGTATATATACAAACATACATATCTATAAATATCTGTATATATTCTGATATACATATAGATTTTTTTTTACTAAAACTTTTGGGCCTAGTACTGGAACATAATCCCCAGGATTTAATACAATCTGTGAAGGCAAAGTGTAGAGCCTACATGGAATGGCACCGTGCCATTGTACATAGTTCCCCCTCAGCAGTGCATCATGCATATTAATCATGGCGCATTGCCAAGAGACAGCCAAGGACCATGATTATTGGATCAGTGTGGGGAGTGTAGTGTTATCTGTGTCCGCAGATGGTTAAGACACTCCCTGTATTGTCCAATTGCAGTATATCAGTGTATTTTTTTTATTTAAAAAGCAGTTTGTGCTATGTGGTACAGAGCACAGCAATGCTAAGCATTGCTGAGACACCTGCCAGACATCTAAAAATAGAAACTGGATGCATTTAGTTATTTACTTAAATGTCAGGTTTAAGCATAACTGACTGGGTTTGCGTGGCACGGCACGGTGCTCAGCAGTGCTTATATGTAGTTCAGAGGTATATGTAAAGGTATAGCAGAATTTCAGATATTCACATAGCCACATGGGTAGAGTTATGGCCTCATGAGCAGTAGGTGCACGGTATGAATATTTGGAAAAGAAAATAAGCATTTATTTTTGAAATACAAATTATGGCGATTAGTTTTAAATTCTGACTCGCTGTGATCCGCTAAGCTCTGCTAAGACCTGCTTAGACCTGCTAAGCACTGCATAAACACAATAACGGCTCAAAATGTTTATGCACTGCTCGGCTCTGCTTAGCTGGTTTGCACACCACTAAGCACTGCAAAGCATATGGGTTTTTTGGTTCTCGCACTGCTCAATTCAGCTGTGCTGATTTGCATGCTGCTAAGCGACCCACTGCATATTTAAATGTTTCCCAATGGCATGTAATGGCTGAAAAATAGGGTATAGTAAGCCCAATAGGTGGGAATACAGCATCTTTCTTTGGAGTTCTGTCCCTGAAGGATACTATGGTGGGTGTTGGTGAGGGTTTGCACTTTCGGGCACAACATTGGGCCATCCTGGAGTCCAAGGTCATGGTCTGTCTCCTTGTAAAAAAATCATGAAGGCTGGCTTCTGCAGGGAGGTTACCAGCACTCAGAGTGCAAGGCAGAGACCTGGGACTGGCTGGCAAGAGACCTCACCAGTGCAACTGGTATCCCCCACACAGGTGAACAGTATCATCACCACTACAATGACCTGAAGAGATGTAAGGGGGATCTCTTGAATGCCTGGGTCCAAGAATTTTGGGCAGGGGATGTCCCATATACATGTAAGTACATTTACCTGTGTACCACTAATATCTAATCTGAATTTCTGGTAAGCTGGTATGCATAATGGTGTTTTCTCACCCAACAGCTGTAGAGGAGAGGGCTTGCAACCTCAAGGTGCATGCCAGCACTTGGTCAGGTTGCACCTGGAATGTGGTGAGTACAGATGTATTTTGCTAACTATAGTCACATAAACAAGAAAGAGTAAAGCATTAACTGCAATTAGGTATATACATTCAAGATTTTATTGCAATGAATGTGGACATAGAGCTGCACTGCAATAACTGAATACTGCCAACATTAGTGCAATAAGCAGGGAAAAGTAAAGCATCAACTGTAAGAAAGTATTTACAATAAAGTTTCTAGTGCAATGTGTGGAATTACAGCTGTATTGTAACACCTGCATAATCACAACTGATGTGCTATAAAAACTCAAAACTATTCAAAGAATTGCGTGAAGGTATATCCATTAAAGTCTGTTGTGCAATAATTATGGATTCAGAGCTGTTTTGCAAGAAATAAATTATAACAGCTGTTCTGCAATAACACACCAACTAATGCCAATAACACCAAGGTAAATTGTGTTTATCAGGAATGCCTTGTTTTAGCCATTGCAGTTTAGCTATATGTATTCAGGTTGTGAGTTAGTGTGCTGTAGTCAAGTATAACATTGTAATAGCTGTAAACTGCACATATAATGGCTGCCAATGAATTGTTTAACACATAGAGTACCAGTCAAGGCTGAATCTAGGCCACTATTGTTCACATAATGCTCTGTCATCCACAAACAGCAGGTAAGCAAGTATATGGGGTGAGGTAGCCCACTCCATGATCTGATATTGTTTGTTGACTCCACAAATATTTAAGCCCACTAACAATTTATTGTGTAATCCTGCAGTCTATATGGTAATGTATAGTTACCTACTATCTCTGCCATGGTAGTACTTCATGCATGTGTGTTCTACTGTCACTGCAGTCTAGTATGAAACTGTAATTGTACTGCCAGGTCATATTTTGTTTCCAGGTAAGCTGTAGGCAAATAGCAGTCAATTAATAATCAGCAGTGACTCAGTTGCTTTGTTTGTTAAATGCACTGTATAAAGTACATTTTGGCACACACAGTCTAGAGTTTGAATCCAGTGCTATGTTTCACTACATAATGCTCACAACTTCTCTTTCCACAGGAACTACAGGTAAATGGGTGAGATTGCCTATATTATCAATAAATTATTGTGTGTTTAGATGTCACAGACTGTTTGAATCATTAGCAAAAATGTGAAAATACAGCATAAAATAAAAGAAATAAATATAATAATAAAATAAAGTGAATTACGTAATATGTGTATTCTTGGTATGGCTGTATGCCTGGGTTGTCTGGAAACATGGTGATGCAGCCAATTCATACATACCATGCAGATATTCTCTGCAGTCACTGCTATTGGGTTCTATCCCCATGCCTACCAAGTAAGGCGTGGTAGTTGTTTAGTTTCTGTACTGTACACATACGTTTCTCAAGTGTCATGCTGTCACATAATGTAATTAGTACTATATAATCCCTGTCACATGTTTATCATCAACATGATTACCTAAATAGCAGAGTATCAATACATCAGCCCACAATACACCTTGGTAGTTATATAAGTCCACCTGATGTGCATTTGTTCTGTGTAATTGTGTGCCTGCAGTTGTTACTATTTGGCTCATACTGTCCCATGCTGATAGCTTGAGAGATATGTATGGGCTACAGCAGCTGTAGGGGACTTGTACACATAAAGAAAGGACAAACCTGTAGAGTGGATAGTAGTACTGTTGTCAAGTATATAGCCAATAATAGTACTAATGCCCTGTTTTTCTCTGTCTCCTCACCCCTTATCTTTATTTATTTATTATTGTTATTTATTGGTTATGGGTCACTATTAACATATGTTGTTACATTAAATTGTATTTTGGGGCATGTGTTTATTATTGTTATGTATTATAATGGTTGCATATTAAAATATCTTGTTGAATTACGTATTTTATTGGCCTTATGCCGTAACTGTTACTGGCATGCTGTTATTATACTGACTGGTCTGTTATTTATTGTGGTGTTTCACATAAAATGCATTGTTAGGTACTTGGGCTATTTCCAATGTTCTGGCATGCTGTTATTACTAGCAATATATTTTGTTCATAACTAATCTATACTTATAGCTATATCTCCATCACAACAGCACATCAGGGAAGGCCATTTCCCGGTGTTCCACCTACCCTACCTCAACTGGCCGTAGCACTGGGTCCTGGCACAACTGAGTCTCAGGCCGGTGGTGCCCCTTCCACTGCCCCTACACCACCTATGACATTGGGTTGAACCGCCTTAGGGCACGGCCTCCTCCTGGGAGTGGTGGTGGAGGTGTGGTAGTCACCCATCAGCAACTACTGGCCATGGTGCACAGGATCATTCATTGGAGCTATGAATGTCAGCTGTGCCAGACTGAGGGCACACTGGCCAACCTGCTGGGGCAGGCTGGCCCTGGTGCCCAGCCTCCAGCACAGCCACCTTCAGGGCAGTGAAGGATCAGTGTTGATTGCCCATGGGTGAAGACCTCAGTCACACTGCTGTTGTCTGGAGTCACATGTGTTTCCAATTCCACAACATTCTCCCCATCCAAGGTGTTTACCCCTCATGTGTCACACACTGCCCCTGTCTGCTGTCTTGTCTGCCTTGTCCATCTGCTATTTCATCCTCTCCTACCCAACTGAAATCCTCACATGTACCTGTGTCCCTTCCCCAACATTCCACTCTCTCCTTAAATAAAATAAAAAAAAAAAAATGGGCACCTGTCCCACAAAAGAAAAAACATCACCCTATACATTTCTCTCCATTTCACACACTTGTCTACTGAACACAACTAATGTGATCCAATTGGCTTGACAGCACACTTATGTTGTCCTCACCCCTGTCTCGGGGTTTGAGGGCCCAAATTCATCTCAAAATCTGTCAAAAATGCACAGCTGTTGCTGTACAAGAAATAGATAGCTATGGTTCTGTCCTACTCCCTTCCTGCACATCCCTACCTGCTGTTGACTATCTTTTTTCCTCCTGCTTTCCCCATACCTACTCCAACCCTATCTCACCACCAGACCACTATGATCCAGCAACAAAAATCAATTACAGGTTACTAGAGCCAATAACACTGCTGGAGAAGCACTATTCTCCCGTGCTATAGCCAAATTATGGAACACCCTCCCCCCCACAATAACCTCTCTACCATCATGCACCCACTTCAAAGCTTTACTTAAAGTGCACCTAAAAACATGCTGGCTATGCCCTTGTACCTCTGCCCTCTAACTTTTCCCACTCCATCTACTCTCTACCTCTCTTCCACCCCACAAACTACCTTTGATTACAGCAAGCTGTGATACTTCCATGCCTATCTACTTATTATATGGCAGTAACTTCTTATTGTAACAATTGTTAATATCTGCTATGACTTCGTGGATAGAACAAATGCTAGTTATATACTGAATGTACTATGTTCTTCATCTGTAACTATGCTCGTAATATTTTAATTGCTGGGATTCTTCATCTGTAACTATGTCTGTAATATTTTAATTTGTGGAGATTTTCTCCCTGGGCCTCCACTGAAAATGGACCTGCGTTCTGTCGGACATTCCCAGTCAACAAATGTAAATAAATAATAAATAATAATAAATATCACCACTGTCCTATCACCCCCCTTTTCTTTTCTTTATATTTTTTTAGCACGGGTTTGCATGGAGCACAGTGACGCAGTGTGCCACTTTGCTTAGCTCAGGTTAAATGAGCTTTAAAGAGCTCTAATGTCTATATGTGTCTATGACAGTGTTACTCATGTAGAAAATAAAAACCTCTGCCAAGTCTCGAACCCAGGCCCTCTCAACTATAGCACAGTGCATTAACCCACCGTGCTACACAGTAATACATACTGACTGCTACCTACTGTCATTAAGCATGTAAATGATATATAAAAGGAAAGGGAAAAATCGGCATGTACCTTGGACCCTGGTGCAATAATACACCAGTGGACAGCCAAAGACATACCAGTGTAAGTACGTGAGGCCTGTGATAGCAGGTATATGTGGATTATTATCAGCAGCTTGAGGAAAGACACCTGCTTAGGCAGCTATGGCAAAGTACATGCACATCTGGTACCCTGGTGCAGAAATACAACCTTATAAAGCCACAGACATAGTCATAGATGTATAAAAGTCTCTCACAGCCTGTATATGTACACATATATCTTGGAAATACACATCCTTTTGCAGTGTCTCAGTAGTTCAGTCTGTTAAATGCCTGATATCCAGTACAGTCCTGGGTTCAATTCCAGTGCTATGACACACTTCAATTACATTATTGTGCAGACAGCAAGTAATGACTGTGTCTTGCAGTCTTAATCCCCAGAGTTTACTGCTACTTAATTAACTGCTAACTGCTACACAGTTTTGCAAGATAAAGATCTGCAGGCAGAGACACATTACCCATATCCATATCACCTAACTATATGTTGCCTACCACTTTGTTATTCGCACTGTTGCATAACAGATGTACCTTACACACATGCACCAGATGGACTGTATAGAATACTCTTACCCTGGCTCTGCCATAATGACAGCCCTGCCACAGCTGCCACAGTTACACATACATATTGCTGTTTAACACAAAGTGTCGATAACCCCCCCCCCATGTGTTGTAGGCTGCAGCAACAGCTGCAGCCTGCAGCATACTCAGCTGTATGTAAAGTTAGCTGCTATAGACCTACCATACCTCCCAACCACCTAGAGCAAGGGATCTGGACACAGCCATACTTACTGGGAGAGGGGAAAGGGGCAGAGATAGGGAGATGTTCAACAGTTCTCCCCTACAAAGATAGTAGGGTGATAGAATAACAGATACTGGATTAGCATGCACATTCTGAGGGGTATGAAGTGTGACACTCACATGTCTCTATTTCCTTACTAACATCAACTCACAATGTTTGCCAGAGAACTGCCAGATAACCACAAAGTTATGGGACACTGACCAAACATATGAGACAAAACTGTGCACATACTTCACAAATCTCTACAGTGACAGTAGTTGTACCTCCCCCCTGTGATGCTGTAGTCTCCACATCTCAGTAATGTCCATATCAAACAGTAAGAAAGGGGCCAAGGCCTACATGAAGGCCTTATATAGTGCACTGTCATGGCATGTCATTGGCTAATGATACTGCAATTCAGCTGTTTTGGCTGCAGTTAGCAATTCTGAGCCACTTATTGGTGAAGAGGCAATTACCTGCTAATGAGCATTACCTACAAAATGTAAACAACTGGTGCTTGGGAACAGGTCTGTATGAGATTTCGGGCACACAGACAGTGTATGTTACAAGCTTTTCCAGAGGAACGATTCAAAAAAGGAATACTGCACTCCACTAGGTATGCAATAAAGTTATGCATACAATGGGATGCAGATGGGAGGATGGAGGTATGAGGAATAGGGATTACACAGTAGGCTTGTCGTAGATCTATGGTATTGAGATGTCATCGATACTCTGTTGTCCTACACTTACAGGCATGACTCACACCTGTCCCTGCTTTCCAGCACATTTTGGCTCTGTCCCTATCATTCCCTCCCACAAAGGTCGACTGTTGTAGGAAAGCTAATGGATTACACGTAGTACATAGTGACAATAACTAAGGGTAAACACTCCTGTAACAACAAAGGATATGCTGTATGTACCTTTTCTCACTCTGTGAATGTGTCACATACATAGTTCTAACATTGTAAAAGTGTCCCTGAATGTACCTGTTGTACTGTGGCTACATCCCTGTGTCAAACGCCAATTAAATAACTTATAAAATACTATTAAAATAATATATTATGTATAACACATTATTTGTACATATTTTTATGTTTTAAACATTTCCCTTTTAAATAACTTTTTTTAAAAAAAAGTTCATTGGCTGGTTGATCATGTGATTTTAATTGTTCCTCTATTTAAATGATGTAAATTTGTATATTGTGTAATGCTGATGAAGGGTTGAGAGCCTGAAAGCTTCATTAAAGTTCTGTGTTTCTGTGACCACTGTTGTTCATTGATATGCATCCCAGTTTGGTTGAAAGCTATGCCTAACATACCTATCAGCCTCCTATAGCAAGAAATCAGGACAAAGCCATAATTAATGGTGGGCTCTCAACCCTTCATCAGCATTACACAATATACAAATTTACATCATTTAAATAGAGGAACAATTAAAATCACATGATCAACGAACAACAAAATTTTAAAAGTTATTAAAGAAATAAAATATGTACAAATAATGTTATACATAATATATTATTTAATAGTATTTATAAGTTTTATACTAGTAGTGTTATTTAATCCTGGTGGATTTTCAGCCTGTAGTCTTATTATCACTCTAGTTCTCTTGTTTCTACAAGGTTATTTATATCACCCCCCCCTCATACCCACTTGTATTGCATCTATACATCTGAATCTAAAAGTATGTGTATTAAACTCATGTATGTGCTTATATAGGGCATTAGTCTGTATTTGTCTGTTTATTTCAGACCTATGTTCAATTATACGGTCTTTCAACCTCCGTATAGTCTTCCCTACATAAAATGCTTGACAATTTACACAAGTGGCAAGGTAGATAATCTTTGTGGTATTACAATTAGCATTGACATGAAAATAAAACTTCTTATGCGTTATGGGGTGTATAAAAATATTGTCCCCTTCAAAAATGTCAGCACAGCAGGTGCAGTTATAGCATTTGTAGGTCCCTTTATTACTATAGCCAACATTGTGCCTTATATCAAAATCCTTATAACACAACATGTTTTTCATGCATTGGTTATTTCTATAGGCAAAACTAGGTCTGGATCCTACTATATCACTTAGCTCTGGCATGGCCATAAGTATAGGCCAATTTTTATATATTATGTTACTAATTTGATTAGAGTAACCTGAGAAGGTTGTTATATATCTTAATGTAGTGTCCTTCTTTTTAGTAGGCACTAAGTTACCATTATCTGCATCTATATTCTCCTCTAAAAATATTGGTTTATAGCTTGTTTTTCTACCCTCAACTATCATATCAATATTTTTCTGTATGGTAGTCTCAGAGTATCCACTTCTTAAAAATTCAGCTTTCATTATAGATGTCTCATTCAAATATACCTGCTCTTCTGTTGTTAATCTGCTTATTCTAATTAGTTGTGACTTAATTATGCTTTTGAACACATGTGGGGGGTGCATACTATTACTATCTAGATATCTTATTGTATGCACATCTTTTTTATGTACCATAGTATGTATTGTTTCATCCTTTTTATACACTTTCACATCTAAAAATACAATCTCATTGGAAGATGAACACATTTTAAAGTTAAAGAATTGTGTGGTGTTATAGATATATGTGACAAACAAGAGAAGATCTTCCTCTGTACCATCCCATATGAAAAGGCAATCATCTACGAATCTAGCATAGCTTTTCACATGTATAAACAACTAACAATATTTTTATTTTTGATGGCACACCATATAAACAGCTAACAGGAGTTGCCATGGGTACATCTGTTGCTAATACTTTTGCAAATCTTGTATTGTTTCAGTGGGAGAAAGAATATATTTTGAGTAACAAACATGCATTGAATATACATGTGAAAAGCTATGCTAGATTCGTAGATGATTGCTTTTTCATATGGGATGGTACAGAGGAAGATCTTCTCTTGTTTGTCACATATATCAATAACACCACACAATTCTTTAACTTTAAAATGTGTTCATCTTCCAATGAGATTGTATTTTTAGATGTGAAAGTGTATAAAAAGGATGAAACAATACATACTATGGTACATAAAAAAGATGTGCATACAATAAGATATCTAGATAGTAATAGTATGCACCCCCCACATGTGTTCAAAAGCATAATTAAGTCACAACTAATTAGAATAATCAGATTAACAACAGAAGAGCAGGTATATTTGAATGAGACATCTATAATGAAAGCTGAATTTTTAAGAAGTGGATACTCTGAGACTACCATACAGAAAAATATTGATATGATAGTTGAGGGTAGAAAAACAAGCTATAAACCAATATTTTTAGAGGAGAATATAGATGCAGATAATGGTAACTTAGTGCCTACTAAAAAGAAGGACACTACATTAAGATATATAACAACCTTCTCAGGTTACTCTAATCAAATTAGTAACATAATATATAAAAATTGGCCTATACTTATGGCCATGCCAGAGCTAAGTGATATAGTAGGATCCAGACCTAGTTTTGCCTATAGAAATAACCAATGCATGAAAAACATGTTGTGTTATAAGGATTTTGATATAAGGCACAATGTTGGCTATAGTAATAAAGGGACCTACAAATGCTATAACTGCACCTGCTGTGCTGACATTTTTGAAGGGGACAATATTTTTATACATTTTATTTTCATGTCAATGCTAATTGTAATACCACAGATTATCTACCTTGCCACTTGTGTAAATTGTCAAGCATTTTATGTAGGGAGGTTGAAATAATTGAACATAGGTCTGAAATAAACAGACAAATACAGACTAATGCCCTATATAAGCACATACATGAGTTTAATACACATACTTTTAGATTCAGATGTATAGATGCAATACAAGTGGGTATGAGGGGGGGTGATATAAATAACCTTGTAGAAACAAGAGAACTAGAGTGGATAATAAGACTACAGGCTGAAAATCCACCAGGATTAAATAACACTACTAGTATAAAACCAATACTAGTCAAACGCCAATTAAATAACTTATAAAATACTATTAAAATAATATATTATGTATAACACATTATTTGTACATATTTTTATGTTTTAAACATTTCCCTTTTAAATAACTTTTTTTAAAAAAAGTTCATTGGCTGGTTGATCATGTGATTTTAATTGTTATTTAAATGATGTAAATTTGTATATTGTGTAATGCTGATGAAGGGTTGAGAGCCTGAAAGCTTCATTAAAGTTCTGTGTTTCTGTGACCACTGTTGTTCATTGATATGCATCCCAGTTTGGTTGAAAGCTATGCCTAACATACCTATCAGCCTCCTATAGCAAGAAATCATGACAAAGCCATAATTAATGGTGGGCCAAAGGGCCAACCTCAGAGATAGAGTGTATAAATATTGCCATACAATGTAAGAACATGAATAGGCTAACACATATGACTGCAGTATAACAGTTTTCTGAGGGGTATGATGTGTGAAAGTCAGAATCTGACTGTATATTCTGACATGAACCATCAGTGATTGGCCAACCACTTGTCAGACATCCACAGTTTTGTGTGAATAGGACCACATTTATGAGGCAAACCTCTTGATATTCTGCAAACATCTGTATAATTAAGAGGTATGATGCCTACAGGGGACATATACTACAGTAGGTTTGCATTGCTTTTTGTCATTTTGGCACACTGGTGTTGCTGGACTGTCCCCATATAGTTGTAATAGCACACTGCTATTTGTCTGACAATGGCCGTATGACATATTAGTGGAAATTTGCCCATAGGGGACACACCACAGCAGACTGCAGTGATGGGTGTAGGGACATACAGTAGACTCTGTCTCTGCACACAGGGACATAACCCAGTATTGCTACTGTCTTGGTGATATCTACACATGTTGTGTATTTCCAGACTGTGGGGTATGACGTGTGAGGGGAGCAGTGGATTGTGCAGGCCATTATGGCCATGCAAGATCTGTACATAGTGGATGTCAACATATCTGGCCCCGTACTGTGTTCCCCTCTTGTCTTTTAGGAACCATGTATTGCAGGAGACATCCACCATTCACAACCGCAGAGAATGACGTAATACTGGATGGCCTCCACCATCACATTTTGCTTAGCAGGGCTTAGCACAATCATGAACAGTGGGCAGCATTGTTAGCAGATGTTGTGCGGGCTATTAATCAGATTGGCCAATAAGACAGAACCTATTAGCAGGTCTGACACTGGACCACAGATATGGTGAATGTTGCATGTCAAAGGGCAGCTGCTGTGGCCAGGGATTTTGCTGCCACTGGTGGAGGGCAAGCAATGGAACAACCACTCTCAGCCACAGAGGAATTCCTGGAGAACCTAGGATCAATCAACAGCTCCCAGGCATCCATCACACCATACATCCTAGAGGTGGGTGCCATAGCGTCCACAGAAGAGGAGCGTCCAGGTAAGCTAACTGCATTGACCAGTGTAATACTGTATCAGTCATTATGGTAGGCTGTACATAGAAATACATGGGTGTCACATAATGATAGATAGGGAGAGGCAGATATGTATACGTAGTTGTATGTATGTGCAGACATATTTCCACATAGCAGGTCTTTGGGCAGTAGGGTGGCCACGGTGGTGCAGTGGTTAGCATTGCCGCCTCACAGCAAGAGGTTCTCTGCTTCAATTCTCAGCTGGGGTGCCTTCTGTGCAGAGTCTGCATGTCCTTGTGGTCTCATAGGTTTCCTCTGGGTGCTCGAGTGTCCTCCCACATCCCAAAGACATGCTGTAAGTGGATTGCATACTCTAAATTGGCCATAGTTGTGAGTGGGTGCATGTGTGTAACTTCTGTGGAATGTTGGGTGCCGGGTTGGCAACTCAACACCATACAACTTCACTGCCAATCGTTCTGTGGACTGTTGTTCCGCTGTAATGACCCCTAACTGGGAAAAGCTGAAAGGAAAAGAAGAAGAAGGTCTTTGGGCAGTAGAGGCAACCAATTTAGGCTCAAGTTAGCTAAGTGTAGGATCATACCCAGTGTGACTGTCAGTACTTACAAGGTTATTCCAGACCAGAGCTACCTGTACTCCAGTCTGGGATTATGTGTGCTGCAGGGCATTGGCTGTTGCACCTATTACCACAGTACTGCACTTCCCTGATATTGTCCAAGGCATTCCCTGGCTGTTTGCTTACCTTACTATGTAACTCATGCTTCATGACTGTACAGAGCTTCACAGACTGTCCAGAATTTTGCCTCATATGTTTGGTCCATTTTACATAACATTGTGGTTTTCTTACAAATTAGTGGAAAATCAGTGAAGATTGAAGTCAATAAATAATGACATACCTTTGAGTTTCAGGCTCCATACACATCAGGAGATTCATGCTAATGCAAGACCTGTTACTCTATCAACATTTAAAACCTGTCCTTATTTGTGGGCCTTGGTCCCACTTTTATTAATAGCTTTGGCCAGATTTCCTGCTCTAAGAGGTTGAAAAATATGATGTGACTGGGGTACATGATGTACCACAATACACAGGGTGACAGTCTGCTTACCTGTCCCTGTACATGTTTTGGCAGACTGACTGTCCAGAATTTTTCCCCATATGCCTGCTCTGTTCCTCATACATTTGTGGTTTTCCAGTACTATACTGTAAACAGCTGTCACTGAATTTTTGTAACTACTGACAAATTTCAGTGATGACCTTTACAGCCTGCAGCTAAATCTGACCTGTTGCAGCCTGCTGTTATACTAGCCACCTGCTAGGTTACTCAGAGTGTGTATAACGTCTGTTTGTAGGTATGGCCCTTTGTCCCCCCATTCACTCTGGCATTATCCAGCTTTGTTGCAGTAACAGAATGAGGGGTTTTGACAGTCTGTAAGAATACCACCATATGAGTACCTTACATCCAAATGATGTCAGATGCTGCCATATTCAAACCATCAACACCATCGCCCATGCTACTGTCCCTGGCCCAGTGAGCCACACCAGCCACCAGACAGAGAGGCTTCATTCCTCACACTATTAACAACATACAGGAATTGTCTGGTCTGCTGGTATATCATTGCAGACTTACTGTTACAGCAGTTGTATGTGAAAACTGATGTGTTTGGGATGAGGGACTACCAGCCCACGTTCTGCTGGCACAGAAAGTCAAGCAACTGTCCTGAGACCCTATTGTTTGGTATCTTCCTTGAACAATATCATTGAGTTTCGAGCCATGTGGCCTAGTGAATTATTATGGGGCACATACTAGTAAACAGAGTACCTGCTGTCCCAAGTGGCTGTTAAATCTGTACAAGTAGCCCAGTAGCCCACTATAGATCTCTGCAAGTAGCCCAGTACCACACTATATATAGCCCACTATATTCCCTTGCCTACATGCACCAGATCCATACATATGCTACCATATTGTAGTACCCCTTACAAGTGGTGTATAGGAGAGTGACTTATCTTGTGAATGCAGCAGTTGACAGACCTGTAGTTTGGGGCTAACTCTGTCTGATGCATGCAGTCCACAGCCAATACAAGGTGAGGTACAGGTTGTGTGGACTGGCTGGCATAATTTTTACTAATATGTATGTGTGTCAGATAAGGTGTCAGTCCCTAGGGCCCTAGACTGTCAATGCATGTGCTATGCATTGTCTCTTGGCCAAGGACAGGGTATATTTGGCACACCTACATCTGCCTACAGGGATATCCTCAGGAGGTTCTTCCTCCGAGTACCCCCTATGTGGGTGGCTGTGGTGACCTGGGCACTGGTGGGGGGCTGTGTATACCGTCTCTTTGCTGATCCTGCTGCAGCTGTTTCCACAGGATCATATCATGTAGCATGGCACATACTGTGAACATTTGTGCACATGTGGCTGGAGAGTACTGCAGGCCTTCGCCAGGTATATTGATGCACTGGAACTGTGACTTCAACAGCAAAAACACATGCTCTATGACGTTCCTAGTTTTTGCATGTGCCTCATTATGGCATTATTTGGTGGGTGTGTGTGCATCTTTCATGGGTGTCATCATTCAAAGTTCCAGTGCATAGTCAGCATCCCCAAGTAAATGGCTGTGTTTGATGTTCCCCTAGCAAACATCTGGTACAGCTGTGATGCATGCTAGATATGGGAGTCATGATAACTGCCAGGGCTGTCAGCACACACATTCAGGATAATGCCCTGGGCATTGCACATGACCTGGCAGTTGATGGAGTGGTACTCCTTGCGATTGCTGTAGATTCTACCCTTCTCACTGGGTGGTGCCTTGATGTGTACATGAGTGCAGTCCTTGGCACCCAGTACCTCATGGTAGTGTGCTACATGGTAGAAGAGTCGCATACTGCTGGCCCTCTTCTCAGGGGTGTGGGGAAAATAAATGTGCTCACTGCCATGTGGTACCATAGCATCCAGGAACTTGTGTAGTACCCTGGAAGCAGCTGCCTGTGAGACCCCCATCATGTCCTCAGTTTGTCTTTGGAAATTACCTGTAGCTAGTATACTAAGGGCTACACATACCTTTGTTTCCACTGGGATGGGTTCCCCTTTGTTGGCTCTGGGTCTGAGTTGAGGTTGGCAGAGCTCAGTGAGTTCTTGTAGTATGTCCCTAATCCACCCTGTAGCACTCTGCTATCTCCAGCTCATGTAGTTCCTCATAGAATACCCTGGACCTGAACACTCTTCTCTTCCTAGGCTTATAGTCAGGATCAGCAGCAGCTGCATTGACCTCAGCATCTAGCACATACATATGTAGCAGACCTGCAGCAGCCCGTAGGATTTTCTCAGTTAAAATTCCCAAGTCTGTAGTCCAATGATGCAGAGTATGGGGGAAAATCAGATTGCAGGATGTATGCATACTTTATAGTGCTCTGCTGTAGGTGTACCCTGTGTGATTGGCTACCTATGATGCATTCCACCTGCCAAGTACATCATTAAGGGGTTTTAATGGCCGTAGTTTAAGTAAAAAAGAGCTCATCAGTAATTAATATATCATTGGCTTTCTCAGGCAATTTTTTTTTCTTTGACAGCCTTTCTTGCTGAGCACTGTGGCACACCGCTCAAACCCGCACAGCAAAGCAGAGCTTAGCAGTCCATAGACACACCCCCATGGAAGGTCACACTCAGCATGGTGGTATGCCAGGCAAACACGATGAAATGCATGCCCCAGAGGTAAACACATATTAGCAGTCAGTGTACACACCCCTCTGCTTAGCGCAGAGGTGTGCTGCGCAAACTGGTGCTGCTGAGCTCCAATGAGCTTACAAGCACTCAGACACAACCCCCTGTGATGTCAGCTACCTCTTTTGTGGACACCAACATGGTTCTGTGCCTACACAGATGGGATCTGCGGACACAGGTATAGTAACCACAGCTCATTTGCATGCAGATACATGCACAGAACTTGGAAACTCCACAGTTCCAGGCCCTATCTCGTTAGCAACCAAAGCTGTGTAACACTGTACGTACTTGACACAGGGTCCTATAATGCATTACTGTTACAAACTCACAAATCCTGTTTTTTACACTCTTTTTGTATATTTTTTTTCCATAAAAGCATGTTTGCACACTACAGGGCACTGAGCAAACATGCCCAGGGTATTAAAAAAATAAAACTATTTTTCATTATTTGGCATACTGTTTTGGACACACAGTGGATAGTTTTGCACATATCTGTGTCCACTATGCTATTTCTGACACTCTAACTGCACTTTTACAGCCCCTGGTGTAATTTTTACATCCTGTATACAAAATGTTTCCATGTACATTACAGACAACAACACGGGGTCTGCAGGACTGCCTGTCTACTGCTGGATCACTCCATCACCCTCATTTGCATGCATTTCACTTGCTTATGAGGTGATTTGCATGCCACAGACACTTCTGTGCTTGCACACTCGTGCACGCCCCTCAGCTCAGTTTACTGGATCGCACATCTGCTTACTTCTGTATAAGCACTGTGCCACTGAGCCTACACAGAAAATAAGTCTGGGTAGGCTTTATTGAATTTCTCCCAATGCCTTTTGTTATCAAGACAACTGGGATTCACAAATCAAGGTAACAGCAATGGGGGCCACATTTGCCTCTTACATGTTGACTTATTTATGGAGTCTCTTGAGCTGGAGTTGATTTATCATGAAAATAACCAATTGAAGGGCTATTTAGTTATGTGGAGATGTTTTTTAGATGATTGCTGATGTGTATGGGATGGCCCTAAAGAAATGTGGAATGATATTGTGAGCTATTTGAATCTGTATTTTTTGGTATTAAATTTATTGGTAAATTAGATTTATTTACCACAGATTTTCTTGATGTTAATGTCACCAGGTCAGTTGGTGATAGTATTGTAACAACATTGTATAGAAAACCGTTTACCACAAATTATTTGTTGAGAGCTATTTAGTTATGTGGAGATGTTTTTTAGATGATTGCTGATGTGTATGGGATGGCCCTAAAGAAATGTGGAATGATATTGTGAGCTATTTGAATCTGTATTTTTTGGTATTAAATTTATTGGTAAATTAGATTTATTTACCACAGATTTTCTTGATGTTAATGTCACCAGGTCAGTTGGTGATAGTATTGTAACAACATTGTATAGAAAACCGTTTACCACAAATTATTTGTTGAGAGCTGATAGTTGTCACCCTAAACATATCATCACTGATATACCTAAGGGACAGTTCCTGTGGCTTAGACAAATTTGTTGTTCTACTGAGACATTTGTTGAAGAAGCCAAAAAAATGAAACATAGGTTTTAGGCTAGGGGTTATGATTTTGATACCATTATATGTGCTTATTAGAGTTCAATATGATAGGGAGGAATTATTTGAATATAGGCCAAAACAGGATGAAAGGTTGAATTTTCAGGATTTTACAAGATTGATTGCTACCTATGGGACAGCATGTTTAGGATATGTCAAGTTATTAATAAACATTAGCATATTCTTAAAAATGATCCATTTTTTGTGCTTTGGTAGATGTCTATTGCCGTTTTGGCTACAGAAGGTGTAAAAGTATTGGAGAGCACCTTTCAGCCTTTAAAAAAGGCAGAATTGATGTCAGGAACAAAATGGGTTTCAGGAAATTATGTGGTTCCACTTTTTGTGGTAAGTGTATGTATTGTAAAGTAGTTTCTAAAACTAAATAATTTACTTCTGTCAACACTTCTAAAGTATATGATATTAGACATCTTATTACATGTGATACTGATTGGATTCTTTGCATGGCAGTTTGCCAGTGTAGTGCTTTTTATGTGGGGCAAATGTCTCATCCATTTAAGCATAGGATATCTACACATCTTAGTGATATTAACTATAAATGAACTAGGAGTGCATTATATGAACATATTGTTGAACATGCAACTGCCCATTTTATTTTTGTTGGTTTGGATGTTGTGACAGACAATAATTTATCCAAACCGACTAAATATAAATTATTAGATTACAAAGAAAGGCTTTGGATAATAAATCTATGGGCTATTTATAAACCAGGCCTTAATGAATATTGGTAGAATATGATGATTTTGGTAATTTCTGGCAGTTATATGCATGTATACATGCTTATTCATATACATATGTACTTATTTTTATGTGCATATGTATTGACTATATTTTTCTACATGTTGTAGCCATTGACTGATGGTCATACATTTATTATAAATATTTCTTTGTTATACTGGGCTTTTTTTACATATGGTTAATGTTTAGTTTCTGTTTTATCCATTGATCTATATGTAGTGAGGTGTGATTACTGCTACTTTAAACCATTATTTATGTCCTTTTGGAAAACATGCTGCAATACTGCCCTGATGATGGCAGCTGGCGAAACCGGTATGCTGTACCCTTGAGCGGTGAGCTGTGAGCTGTTGTGTGCTGTTTACTTCATTGTACTGACATGAAGCAAAGAACATCAGTAATGAAGTATTTTCTGCATTTCTCATGGTGAATTTATTTTCTACATTATCTGTACAGCACTAAACCAACAATCAGGCAAGTGTTGTCCATCAGCCACAGTGATAATCATCCCACCTCTTTAACATGGTTATATAAAATTCTTGAAATCCCAAATATTTCTTTTTGGTGTCTGCTTTCTCTCATAGTTACTAGCCCAACTCCTGTGCCCTATCTGTGCCTGGCCTACCAGTTAACTCCTTATCCTCCAGGACTTATTCTGGTATTGCTGGTACTGGTCAAGGATCCTAGGCAGTGGAGGGTTAGTGGATCAGAGCATTTGTCCAGGGGTGGTTTTGTTGCATGACCTACCCATTTCCCCATCTGCTTTGTAACAAAGTAGTTTGGTCTAGGGTAGGCGTGGAATGTAATCAAGCAGTGTTCACCCTGCCTCCACAGCAGCTCAGCTAGGCCCACTATCTATCCACTGACCACACCTCCTTTAGCAATGTCCCTGACCTTCACCAGGTATCATCACCAAGAGATGGTTATGTACCACCCTCCCCCACCATGATGTGCACACCCATCCCTCCCTGCTACTCTGTCAACTGCCCAAGTAGCTAATTGAACCTCAAATCTCTAATAGTTAATTTTAGTCATTTCTTTACATATATAAATAAGATAAAGCTCATAAACTAATTTAATTTTATAGACTGTCCCCATATACAATGTACAGTATCACTAATGCCCAGAACTTTTTATTTATTTGCTGGTTTGACATTTGTTAACCGGGTTAGTCCAACTGAGCTAACAACTCATTTTCAGTGGAGACCTGAGGAGAAAAGCTCCAGTGTTAAAAAAAAAAAAAATTACATTCATCAACACACAGAGAGAAAAATAGCATGCATTCCGAGTTTTACATAGTAAAATATAAGAAAAATACAGTAGTATAATATAATTGAGCACGCAGATTACAATTAAAAAAATTTTACAAATGTGTGAAAGTGACATCTTAGACAGTATAAAGTGGAATACTATATATATAACTGACACTGGGTCACTAGGTCACACTGATTACAATTAACAGTTTTTACAATTGTGCAAAAGTGGGATTATAGACAGTATAAAGTAGAATATATATATATATATATATATATATATATATATATATATATATATATATATATATATATGTATACAAATGTGTTTGGAGCACTAGGTGGAGGGAGTTAAAGACAGATGAAGAGTTTCAGTAAAAAAACAGAAATAGGATACTATTTAATAATAAAAATAGGAAAAGGCAAGACACTACGTTGTTGAGAGAAACAGTGGAAAAGATTGACATCAGACATAAACTAATGTAAGAAATACTTGTAGAGGGAAGAGTTGGATACTATACAAAAATACAATAAGCAAATACTAGAAATTACACAAATAAGAGGAAGTAGCAGCTTTTCATAGAAAAATTAATAACAACCCAAAACCCAGAATATTGATACATAGATAACTACTTCCCCAAGCTTAATATTTATTTTTTATTTATTTTACATTTGTTAACCGGGGGTGTCTGACTGAGCCGAAAAGGCCCTTTTTCAGCAGAGGCCCGGGGAGAAAAGCTCCACAAAGAAAAATTACAGACACATTTAGTTATTTAGACATAATCAGTATACACACAAATTACAAGAGACATGTTTTTACAGTGGTATGCGGCACAAACAGTTACAGTGGAGAGAACAATCAAAAAATATATTAATTTTAAAAATAAAGGTAAGTAATAGATTTGTGGTGTACAGCTGAACTTTGGAATGTAGGTAGAATACATACATAGTACACAGGTACAGTACATACATTGTAGATTAGCCAGTGTTTGTGAGTAAGATTGAAAAACTATTATCAATTGCTCTAGATTTAGTATGCATATGTTATCCGCTTTCACTAGCCTGGGGAGCAATCATGGCACTGCCAACTTTGCTTGAGATGTTGCCTGATGAGGTCTTTAAAGGAGGCTTTGGATGATGTGTTTTGAATGCTAGTAGGGACAGAGTTCCATTTTTTAGCCACCGAACTACTATATAGTGCATCTCCAAAGCTATTGTAGCTGTTGGTGACTTCTAGTAGTAGTTTGCTTGATCATCTAAGAGGCCTTTTGGCTGAGTGATGTTGTACTAGGTTTTTGAGGGCAGGACACTTATTGGGGAGGTAATAGATAGAATGACAGAGGCAGAGCTGATTGTAGGTTAGGAGGTTGGGCAGTTCAAGCCAGTGGAGCTGTCTCAAAGCAGTACAGTGATGAGTTCTATATGAGCAATTTGCAGCAAAACGGGCAATTCTGTTATAGCAAGCTTCCATTTTGCTTAGTTCAGTTTTGTTGAGATTAGTCAGAATGGGAGATGCATAGAGTAGGGTGGATAGAAGTTGGGAGCGAGCAATGGCTGATCTTGTGTTGTTGGTAAGAAATGGTTTGATACGGTAGAGTGACCCCAGTTTGGCATGTACTTTTTTAATAGGTAAGTTCAGATGACTATCAAATTTTAGGTGGGAGTCTATGGTTATTCCCAATAGCTTAGCCTGTGTCATTGGAGCAATTGGAGTAGCATTTGTGGAGTAGATAGTGAATTGACTGTTAGTGTTTTTGTTAGAACTGGTTATAATCATAAGCTGAGTTTTCTTTGGATTGAGGATAAGTTGGGCTTTGGTAAGGTAGTTTTCAACGTCAGAGAATGCTAGTTGAGTTGTTTGCAGGAGGGTGGGAATGTTTTGTGCAGCACAGATTAAGGTAGTGTCATCTGCATACTGAATTATAGATGCATGCTGTGTGGAGGTATGGAGGTCATTTGTGAAGACTGTGAATAGTAGTGGTCCTAAGATAGAACCCTGTGGGACTCCTATAGTTGTGGGCAGCTGAGGAGAGAGAATTTTCCCATTTCACAGTTTGGTACCTGTCAGTTAAGTAGCTTTGGAACCAGGTAAGAGTGGAATTAGATAGATGATATTGGTTTAGTTTGTTTAGCAGGATTTGGTGTGAGACTGTGTCAAATGCTTTGGACATATCCAAAAAAGAGTTGACACTTGCAGGCCTTCATTTTTGAGACGGTTTACTGTGTCTTTGAAGCAGAGGAGAGCTGTAGTGGTACTATGGGCAGGTCTGAAACCATGCTGAGTAGGTGACAGGATGTTGCAGTCTAGGAGATAGTTTAGCATCTGGGTATGGATGCATTTTTCTAGGATTTTGGCCAGGGGGCAGAGTAAAGCAATGGGTCTGTAGTTATTAAGTTCAGTGGAGGTCCCGCCTTTATGTATGGGTGTAACATAGGATATTTTCCAGAGTTTGGGCACATAGTTTTCAACAATTGATCCGTTTATGAGAGTGGAGACTGGGATAGCAATAGCATCTGCTGTAAGTTTCAAAAAATAGCTGGGGAGTAGGTCGGCTGCTGTTGATGAGGTTTTTAGTTTGGAGAGCATGCTTTTGATTGAAGTGGTGGAAACTGTTTTGAGGGTAAAGCTTGTATTAGTGTTATTTGTGTTGGGGGGGCTTGTGAGGAAGGAACTGTCCTGTGATACTAAGGATAGAATTGAGTTCACAAAGTGGGAGTTGAATTGTGTTTCGATGGGAACTTTAGTGTCAGGGGTGGTTGGTTTGGGGGTAGCCTTTTGGGTGGACTTTAGTAGCTGGTTTACATTTTGCCAAAATTTTTGCGGGTTGTGTTGGTATTTAGTTTGTAATGTTGTGTAGTAGGATTTTTTGTCCAGCCTAATGCATTTTTTGCATGGTTGCAGTTCTTGGTACTTAGTTAGGCTTTGTGTTTCTTTGTTTTTGATAGTAACGCCAGGCAGTGTCTCTGGACTTGAGGATTTGTTTGGTTTCTTTACTGAGCCATGGGTTTGTAGAGGTTCTAACCTTGATTTTGCGCAATGGAGCGACAGTGTCTAGGTGTTGTAGAAATGTTTTGTTGAAATATGCTACAGCCTGGTCAAGTGGGAGGGTTTTAGGGGGTCCAGTCACAGTTACACAGTAAAGTGTTGAGGACCTCAGGAGAGAATTTTTTGTGTTTCTAGTGGATATATAGTTAGTGGTTTTGCATATGCTTGTTCTACTACGTATAAAGTATATTATGTTGTGGTCACTTAAGGTGTCTGTGAGACTGCCTGTGTGAGGGTACAATGTGGGGTTGCTAGTTAGGACCCAGTCAAGGATGGATTCCCTTTTAGATTTTTTATCACACCTAGTTGGAATTTGGACTAGCTGCTGGTAGCCATGGAGATTTATTAGATTACTTGGTGGTTCTGATATACAGGTGAACCAATCTAGGTTGAAGTCCCCCAGAATAAGGGTTTCTTGTGAGTATGTGGAAGAACACCAGGATAAGAAGTCTTCAAGGCTAGCAGGTGTATTACCAGGTGGAATATAGATCACAATTATTGTGATGACCTTTTTAGGGTGAAGTTGAAGTTGTGAGATAAGTATGTCACAATTATTGGGGGAGGGGCAGGAGTTTGGTAATTGACGGACAGTTAAGTTGGACTTGTAGAGTAAGGCAGTTCCACCCCCTTTACGAAGTGGTCTGTCTTGTCTAATGATATTGTAGCCGGTAGGGAGAACTTCTGAGTTAGCTATGTTTTTATTTAGCCAGGTTTCTGTTAAAGCAACTATGTCTGGGGAGTTAGAGAGAATAAACAAAACATTCAACATAGAGATTATTCAAAAACCAATACCAGATTTCATTTCAATACTGTAAATTCACTTTAATTTGAGGAAAATAGAAAATCTCAACTAAGAATGCAAAACTATTCTTCTGGTACCTAACATTCATCTTGGTACTCATTAAAACACTGCCACGAATTTTAAAGACAACCCTAGAATTCACAGACAAGTTGATGCAGCATTATCTGTGCAACATCAGTGAGTCATGTAGTACATCAACATTTAGTGATTCAGAGACATCTCATTAGTTGCTTGATATTATGCCTCTGAATTAAGCCTTAGAGCAGTTTCAAGTATTTAAGCACTTCTTCTTCCTATAGTCTAAAAAGTTTTTTAGACTCTATCCTCTTCCGGAGGTGAAGACGACCCTTGATTGTGCCTCAGTCAAGTGCAGGGATCACCCCATTACATTCCTTGATCTCACTCTAAATCTTTGGTGTCAGTGATTCTAGATGTAGATGCATTGGTATCACTGAGTTAAGGTGTGAGAGAGTAAAACAGAGTAGTATAAGTAACTCCAACCAATATAACCTGTCAGTACTCTCTGTATCTTTGCTAAATGTGAGTTATGAAAGTTAAGTAACCTTGACTGGTTCCTGAAATGTGAAGTCACATGTACAAGACTCATAGCTTTTAACATCATATCTTGATTAAGGAAGCAGATAAAATGCATCTTATGTATCCTTATATTTTAAGGTTTACAGTGAATACAGGTATGCATGACAGTACACACGTGACTTAGCCTGGGAAACACTGAAAGCACAAAATGTGATGCAAATGTACACAAATGGACTGTGTTTAATAACACCGCATTGGAAGGAAGAAGACAACATCCAACTATCATAAAACCAATTTGTTGGGGCACACCCGCATGAGCACATTCAACTTTTTCTTGGTGTGATTGAGTAGATTTAAGCATAACATTGGAACCAGCTACCATAAGCAGCAAATGGTTTTATTCTCACTCCTTGTGACAAGTCAGTGGCTATACAGGAACTTCAATGCAAAATAGGGACATGAGGTGCAGTAAAACAGAAAAGTGGTTGGGGAAAGCCAATCTAACATCATAAACAGTTTTTCTAATGCAGATTTTCTTGATTACAAACTAAGTCTTTATTGTCTGAATTTCATAGGCAGTTAAGGTCCAACCCCATCAATATGATGTCCTCTTCTGTTCAGCACAAAAAATATACCATTGGAAGCTTAATGGATTTTGGGGCTGAGTCAGGTAATGTATATAAATTCAAGTTCATGTTCAGTTTTGTTTGAGTACTTTCTAAATACTATTACAGAAATGAACAAAATACAAAAGAACAATATAATTAACTGAATATAAAATATTATTATGTCAGGCAACATGACAAAATAGTCCCAGAAATACATTACATAGTAATATAGTAAATTAATGCAAATTTTTTATCTGACAAAAACACTCTGAAATGCCCACTTGACAAAAGCATAATAAATTCATTTAATGGATGGGATGATAAATCACTTTCATACAAGCTAATAATCGTCTAATGGTTGTATAAGTTAAATGTTGGGTAGAGCAGTTAAAAGCCAATTAATTAAACATACAACAATAATGATACCATGTATAATAAAAATGTACATCACAGTCATACATTTAGTAGGCCATAATCATGTATATAGACAACAGGCCTATATACTGTGGCACATTAAAAGTAGCTTTCATTTGTTTTAGATTGTTACTCTGAGAAAAAAATCATCTTTTAATAATGTTCTTTCTACCACTATTTGCATCAAACTTTCCGTACAATCACTGAAATGTTGACAAGAGTGAGATTAACATCCAAATAAGTGCTTGATTTCAGTGTCTAGTTTCAATGTAACACATAAATCTAATCACCCACACTAAGGCAAACTGGACTGTGCAAATGTGAACAGATATCTGCAAATTAAAAAAGATGGATAAAGAATATACCTCCTTTATCTGACCTATCTCTGTAAATGTAGTTGCATTTGAATTCCATACACTTGTGGTTTTTATCTTTCTTATTTTGTGTTATTTATAACAAGGTTAGGACAACAGATAAATGAATGTGGCCCTTTCACCTACCCTCATAAATAAAATGAAATTAAATCATGCTGTACTTCTTTAACAAAATCCTGAAAAAATGGCATATAAGCTTTCTCTCCTATCTTTTTGACTTTGAGTTCTGAAACAGGATGAATGAGGAAATAAAGCACAATTTTTTTAAGTAAATCATACCATAACAGTAGGTTTTCTAATGGATTACGGCCTATGCCATGAGGGTCCTATCCATACTACACTCTGTCAGCATCAAAAAGCTAAGGGCACCTTTCACAGGGTCCAGTTTTCAGGAGCTCAAGCAGACCACAATAAAAGTACAATTGGAACACACAAATCTCCATATCTTTGCTTTTTGGGCTTTTTTCTTTCTTTCTTTTTTTTTTGTCCAGGATGGGGGCAAGAGCCCTAAAGACAATGCTAGGAAACAGAACAAGCAGTAATTATATGCAAAAAAAGAGAGGAAAAAAAAACCCCACCTTGGCAACACCAAAAAAATTGCCAATGAAAGCTGGGACTGGAGGATGGGGAGGCTAATACAACAGTGATGTATTAGGGCACTTACTGCTATGGTAACATTTACTTACACAACTGTAATATGCTCAAACGTAGATCATTGTTGCAGTAGCCTAAGCTAAATAGATAAATTACCATGGTTTAATGAAGAAAAGTGAAAATGGAGGAGGCCAATAAAGTAAGATCCAAGCAGTCCATGGAGGATGGTCCAAGCAAAGCCTGTTCTGGACCTGGAAAAGGAATCCTGTTTGCAGTGCTTTGTAAAAGTGTGTACAGATGACCATGTTGCTGCCTTTACAATACTTGTGGAGTCCACTCCTTTCCAGACAGCAAACAGAAACCAAAACCCCTGTGAAATGGCCTGTAACCCTGCCTGGAAGTAGCTTATTTTGGTGAATATAGCAATAGGCACTAGCATGAGTCAATCACCAACATGGTGTGTTTTAAAATGGTTATTCTTTCCTCTAACCTTCATATGTGCATACGTTGAAGGTTGCAGTAAGCAATGACTGGAGCAAGGCATTTTGTAAACTTTTGGTGCAGTGGAGAGTCCAAAGGGTAAAACAAATAACTTATAAGTGAAACCAGATCCTACAAATGTTAAGAACCACCTGAAATAATTGGCAATAGGAATGTGATAATAGCTCCACCATTACCATAAAAGAAAGAGGAGGAATCAGAGGCAAAAGAGACTGAAGACATTGAAGAGATAAACTGAACTTTGGAAACTTGACAAAAAGGTTTAGAGAAGAAGGATCTGGCACATACCTCCAGGATCCTTCTCTTTCTGGGAACTAGAAAAATTCTTGAATAAAAATCATTGTCTAGAAGATTGGGAAGCACAGGTTGCATGACTCCAAGAGTTACCATGCAGTGCAAAATGGGATTAAATAGAGGTATCTGATTCTGTAGATAAGATGGAATCCCCTGGCAAGGAAGGAGGGAGGGAAGGATTCCCATTGCCAGGTGTACTCTCAGTGGATTACATTCAGAGCCCAGTTGTTTGAAACAATCTGATGCCACAAAGGAAGATGAAGTCTCAGACACATTGAAAGGATGTCAGTGAAAGAGGGGAAGACCTGATCAGCTGAATAGTAATGAAAACTGAGAGGACTATTATTGAACTAATAAATAAAAGGCAACTCTCAGGATAACTACAAGATTTCTACTTCTTACAATCCCGTGTGACAACAGCCAGAAGGACAATGGTATCAGGTATATATAAAACCTATTTATTAAAGAAAAAAAGTTGAACGCTTTCATTCCTGACCATCTGATAAAGTTCCTATGGTCAGAAATGAAAACACTCAACTTTTTTCTTTAGTAAATAGTTTTTATATATACCCGGTGCTGTTGTCCTTTTGGCTGTTGCAAAATGGGACTGTAAGAATTAGGACTGTTATTGACTTTTAGTGGATTTTCCTTTTTTTTTTTTCAGCCGATCTTCAATTGCTTTTTAAAATCCTGGTTGCTTGTTTCTTGTTTCTTGTTGCCAAAACTGCATATTGGACAAAGAAGCTGAAGAGGAGGGGAAATTACTATTTCTGAAAAAGGATGGTTGAAAAATCTGAGTCACACCTTTTATCAAACTTCTTAAGCACCTCAGCTGCAGAAGGGCTAAACAGAGACTCCATCTAAAGGAGAATTTAAAATCTCAGACCACTATCAGGAAGATTTTGAAAATGAAGCCAAGCAAGTCTCATCAAAATGATCCAGAAGAAGGCAATTTGGAGAGAAAATTATCAAGATCACAAGCACGCTTTAAAATATGCTTCCTCACCTGAGACACAGTTGTCACAGAAACATTTAATGAATTCTTTCTCTCAGGAGAAGGAAAGGTCATCATTAACATGTGCAAGTTTGCAAGAGATAACAATAATAACTTCAATATATGAACTTAGTTTAAAATTTAGAAAGTTAAAGGTACTAAAAGAATACATTTTCTTCCCCAACTTATCCACTGCTTTTGTGTCATTGTCAGGATAAATTGGAATGGGTATGGCTTAGCAGCTGTAACCTGTTTAGCAAAAGCAAATATAGATACACAAATAACTGCTGGATCTGATTTAAGATTAGAAAATACGCACTTGCATGTCTGAGATACCTTGTATAACTTGTCAAACTTTTTGGAAGCAAGAGGCTGACCATCTGGAAGGCTAGAAGCAGTAAGAAAGTGTTTCTCTAAGACAAGCAAGACAGAGGTAAAAATGCAGATTTAGGCATCTCTTAAGTGTAACACATCACAAGACATTTTTGTGCCACATACATCTCATTCTTATCCCACTGAAAATGCTTCTTATCTTATATAATGTCTCAGTTAAAGAAATACCTTAAGTAGGGAAGTATGATTATAGACTAACCTCTGAATCAGATTGCTCAGACTGAGAAGAAACTCCTGATCTACAACCATCCTTATGCCATGTCTGTTCTTCTCACTAAAATTCCCTGTCAGAAAAAGAAGGTACTTGTTTCCTTTTCCTACCTGAGACATCAGAAGGTGAAGCAAAAAAACATGAATATGTTCCCTGGAAAATTACAGCAAATCTGCCCTATTCATAGAAATAGAAACAGGAGCTTGATTGTTTTTCTGTCAAAGCACACTCTGAAAACAGACTGACTCATACTAGACATACTGGTCCCATTTCCACCTACCCTTCCCAGCCAAATGAAAACCCTTTACCTGTCCTTTCCTTAACACAAACAAAAGTGGCTTTCACTTGCCCATGAAGGGCATCCCTTTAGCCACACAGGATGTAGCTACTCCTATTCTTTATTGGCTAAAAAAGCTATACCAAAAGGGCTGAGAGAAAAAGACGAGCTGTCTAAAGAGCACCGAATGTTCACAGCACAATCACCCACCAGTGGCTGAGTCAGGGGATTCATGTCATTTTTTCAAACATTTTGAATGTTGAATGACATTAACACCAACATAAAAAATGTCAAAAATGAAATAAAATAAAAAAAAACATTAAAACAGCTACACCTCCACAACTCCTGCTAATTTTATATATTAACTAGAAACAGACCTCAAACAAGCAAACCATGCACAAACGCAAATATGTAAAATTAAAAGAAAAATTCCAGCTCAAGGTCACAACAGTAGCAAGTTTATTAAACACATTTGATAAATTTGTTATTTTTGTGGTCTTGAGCATTAATTTTTCTCTTATAATTATAAATGCTAATTCCAAAGCTGCACAGCAGTGGGGGAAAATTCCAATTCCCTAATCCTCACTATACTGTGATCTCCTACAGCTGATTTCCCATTCATTATGATGCTGCGGCTGTTTCAAATTCAGTCCTTTGGATATTGGTCTTGTGTCATTTGACATTTTAAACATTTGACTAAATAACAAGGATCCAAGTCAGGAGAGAAGCCAGACTGACACAAGAACTCTTTTTTTATTTTTTTATTTTTTGTGTGCAGGGAAAGGTGTTACTGCAGAGACCAAAGGTTGCTCCATGAGATGTTGAAAATGGGGAACACAGCCTGGTCAAGCAGTAAATGCATTTTCTTCATAACATAAAAGTTGGTAGAAAGCTTTCCTTAGTGGATAGTTATTTGCTCAGTTTTTGAAGATTCATGGGGAGCACCAGAGGAGCATTCTCTTCGGTAGGAAAAAAGCTCTGAAAATATTTTTACCCTGCTTATACTTTTATGGAGCTCTCCACAAGCTGCTGACAGCTGGAATATGTGAAATTACACAGTTACAATGGGTAGGACCTATATAGCTTTAGATACTGCAGCAGCGATCTATGTTTGAACATCATATATGTTTTTAACACATCAGTTATCTATAAGCAGAAAACCCTTAATAGGCCCTATGACTGGGTTTATCTTCTCCACCAATCAGAAGTCAGCATATTCTCCAGTATTTCCCACACTCAGTCAATGATATACATCTGAAATGTTGTACCTAACTAGGCCATGCTTCACCTACATATGCATAATCTCCATGATGGACAGCTTGTCCCCTTGCCACCAGCAGGCAACCTTCTGCAAATCAAGAACAGTGAATATTTTCAACCTCATTGCTAATAAGTGGAATACAAGCATATGCTTGTCCAACTTACAAGGAAATCTAATATCCAGCACTATTGAAGAAAGTACCTGGTTGCAGAAAGAAGTACCTAGGATGTCAACGTACTTCATGTGAATGGAATAGCTCTACCACAAGATCCACTGTCTAGTTAGAGCCCATACGATCACGTTAAAAAAAACACAGAAAAGATAGGTCTTCTGCAGGGAAACAGACAAGTAACACTTGAAACAAATGTTTTCTGATCAGAATAGATATCTATGAGAGAAAATCCTTTGAGACCCTACAGCCTGAACAGGTTATTTTAAAGGACTGTCATATAGAAACTATGATGATCTCCACTGAGAATACCCTGCTCCCGGAATCTTAGATATGGCAACCCATGACCACTGTCTTAAGAAAGAAAAACAGAGGGGATCTTTCTTACACGTCCTCACCTTCATCAACTGACATCTGGCAAAGCTGTGAGGACTGAAGGTTCTCAAAGGTCCTTTCTCACCAACAAGGTGTCAATCCCACCAAAGCCATTGAAAGACCACATGGCATTCATAGAAACAAGAGGATAGCATCCCAGATGTCCAGTGCCAATGACACAATGGAAATTGTGATCATGGATACGTTATGGAATGCAAAGTGAAAGGTTGTTTTGGTACACTGATATCAATACACATTTTGATAGAAAAGTTTTGCTTTATGAATATGATACAGTATCTTAATAAGTAATTGGTAACGTAGCTGGAGAGCTGACAGTTTGCACAGCATATTTATATCTGGCAAACACGTCTGACATGATCCTACATGAAGGCAAGTTCACTAAAAAGTTAATAATTAACTGCTCATCAGCTAATTGGGTCAAAGTCTACATTCCTAACATAACACAGAATAAGTATGATGGAAATACTCTCTGACATAACACATGTGACAACTGTAGTACCATAAGGCTCACTGTTTGACTCATTTGCATTATTGACAGAATATGTATGACTTCAGGTGAAAAACATTATGACCTCTGACACAGCATTGTGAGGAAGAGGAGGGTACTACACACTGTATTATTGTGATGTTTGCCTCAGTCTTAACAGATGCAGCATTCTGCACTTCTGGAAGGATATTGTGAACTTTTCTGACAATAGTAGAAGTCCATGTTACACAGTAATAAATATGATCTGCAAATGTAAACCACACAACCCACCATTGTCTCCTTCTGTGGAAAGGAAATTGGTTACCAGAAACAACGAAAGCTATACTAATGCTCAATACCCTAATCTACAAACTAATAAAACTTGAACATTCTTCCCCACTAACAGCAGTATTATGAAACAGAACTTACAGCTACTCTCTCAAAACCTAAAAATATAGATTCGTCACTCAGGCAAGACCAGCTTTTGGATCATTTTTTTGAAAAGGCTATTTTGTTTTCAAATTAGGTCCTGCCTGTTAGTACCAGCTAGCAGCAAAAATTAAAAAAAATCTTGTTGGTTTCTTACAAAAACTGACAGAACACAGTAGCTTTATAAATGAGTGCAGTTGCTCATAAACTTTAGCTGATTTGCAAGGGAATTAAGATACTGTAAACACCAGTGTACATTTTTCAGGGAATGCAGCATTATCTACATAAACTGAAGTGAAAAGTAGTTCATAATCCTGGTAAAAATTTGTTTTGCAATTTGTGTTTTTTTTTTTTTTTACTTTTGTTTCCTATTTATGTTGTTGCCCTTTGTTTAATTATGATGTCAAGTTTTTGTAATCAGTTGTATAAAATAATATGATTTTCTCTCTCATTCTATAAAATACATTCTGTTCTTTCATAGACTTCAGTGGTGGATGAAAAGAATATTTGGACCAGCCCATCTACCTATTTAACTGAAAGATAAAAGGCACACTTTCATTGTAAAATTGATGGTCATATATAAAAATGACCACTGTCATAAAGGGTAGCATAGCACATTTGGAGATCATAGTCTTAGCTATGATGTGAATGTTTTCCCAGTGGTTATTCAGTCCTGCAGGAAAGTCAGAAGAGCTAGAGAGAGGTCAGCCAGAATCACCAGAACAGATGACAGGATAATGGAAAGAAAGAACTGTGTCATTGTTATGGTTGCAATTTGTTCAAAAATTTCTGCAACAGTCAGCAAATCAGAGTCTCTGTCTGGACATCTGGCTTTGGTGTGTATTTGTTAGGTGTTTGGAGTCATTCTGGGAGGCAATACATTTCTGACAGACATTTCCCCAGGCTGTTTACTGTTTCATTTGACTTTCCTACATGCATTTAAAATCTAGTTTTAGGACAGAGTCTTGCTTGCTATAACTGCATCCTGGAGGAATATTATCCTGGCTGTGAATATGGCAGATAACCACCCCCTAATCTGTGATGTAAAAGGAATTAATAATGTCTTTGAATCTTTCCTCCAAAAACTACATAGCAGTCTTCACAACTTTCTTAGGAACAGCCCTCTGCTAACTTAACAGTGTCTAAGCACTCGGAAGCGTCTATCTCTAAAGAGGAAGTTAGCAAAGCTCTCAAGGTTATGAAACTAGGTACAGCCCCTGGGCCTGATGGTCTGAATGTCACCATACAGCAGCAGCTGTTACCAGGATGAACACATTTCTTTGCTCACTACCAATGTGCACATAGTGTCAGTGCTTCCTGTCAGACATCTTTAGTTGCAATTCTTCTTAAACCAAACAAAGGTCCTTTCAATCCTGAAAATTATAGACCCATATTCCTCATCAACATAGATGTTGAGATTTATGCAAGGGTACTAGCCAAAACACTAGAAACAATTCTACCGTCCTTGTTAATGAGAACACAAGTAGGTTTTCTTAAAGGAGAAGCAGTGCAGATCATCTTCATACTTTGATGCCGTACGTTCAAGGGCTTAAAATTGTGGTCAAGTTAATTTTGATTATGACCTTATTTGTTAACTTGAGAAAGCCTTTGACTCTGTTTATTGGCCTTATCTATGACTAGTTATGGATATTATGTATTTTTCAAGCAAGTTCAAGGATATGGTTAAAGCCCTATATGCTAGCCCGATGGCTACCATTCTAACAAACAATACCATCTCCCAGTCATTTTTCTTTGGTAAAGGCATCCACCAAGAATGCGTTCTAACCCTCCTTTGTTTCTACAGTCCTTAGAGCCTCTTAACAAACTGTTAAATGTGGACCTTTCCTTATCAAGCTAGAGTATTTTTGGTGTTGACACAAAAGCTCTTGTGTTTACAGCTGACTGCTTCATCCTTACTAGTAACCCACAAAAAAAGATATCCCACTCATCCATTCTGTGTTAGGTGAATTTGGTAGTCTGTCAAGTTTATGGGTAAACCAATCCAAAACTGAAATCTTCCCAGTAAATGCATCTGCTAAGACCCTCTTATTTGAGAACCACCAATTACCCAATAAATGGACTACAGAAACTCCCAAATAGCTCAGATATTTGTTGTATCTCACTATTTGTAAAATGTTAAAAGTAGGCCTGCAGAATTTATGGGATAAGGGTTCACTTGGGTTCATGCTTGGCAAAAGTTACATCTTTCCTTGATGGGTTGCATATCAGCCACCAAACTGCTCTTTTCTCCCTTAGTTTTTTATATACTTAGTCACATCTTCACCCCATAAACCAAAAATGAACAAATCACCAGTAAAATCCAAACGTCCAGGAAGGCAGGAAGAAAAAAAGGAAACTGCTATAGCGTATACTATTTAATTAGCCGCTTTCATAACAAAAACTTCATCAGAATAGTAACATTAAAACATCTGAATCCTTAAATACGTTAAAAACAGTCATGTGATAAATAATCATGTGACAAATTAAACAAATCAATTAAATTGCTTCTAATCTCCTGCATAAACTAAAATATTCTAAAATTCTAACTAAAATGAGTAAATATTGAATGTCCTGCTTTATTTACATTTAACCTACTAATTACTAATAACATTCCAAGGGGTCAATTTATACGGGCTAGCCGTATGACCTCCAATGACCTCCAATGATTTAGACCTGGATGTTGAATTTATGTTACATTTACATTTATTTCATCTTTATTTACTATCAGGGGTTACGACACGGACCTTTTGGAACGAACCAAGAAGGAGGTTTTGTCCAAGAGGGCAACCAAATATTTCCCATTGTTAAATCTTATTATGGAAGATGTTGATATAGTTGGTAGTAAGGGAACAGTTAATAAGGTGGATCCAAACTTGATATGTTCCTTGGAAATGAGTTCGGACAGTAGGGAGATTCAAAATATTTTGAGGAAGAACTGGAGTATCATTAGAGGTAACAAAGACATCTTTCAGGTATTAGGTGAGAAACCTGTTTTTGTACAAAAGAGTGGTTTAAACTTAAAGAGGATGTTTGAGAAACAGCAAAATAGTGCTGTTAAAACAGGGGCTCAGAGTAGGGGAATGACTATTTGTAATCATTGTAACTTTTGTCGTTTTATTTCTACGGGACCTTATATTTCCATTAGCACCTTTAATAGGACCTTGGAGGTCCCAGACACCGTTAATTGTGGAACTAGAGGGGTTATTTACATCGCCCAGTGCTCCTCTTGTGATGCCTTTTACATCGGGATGACCACCAGGGAATTAAGGGTCCGTGTAAGGGAGCATATTTACAGTATTAAGACAAAGGACGACAGGAATGCTTTATTTAAGCATTCATTGTTTTGTCCTCATTTCAAAAAATTTTTATTTTCTGTGTTAGAGGTGGGGAGGAAAGACATGAGAGAAGGTGACTTCAGGAATTTTCTCTTACAAAGGGAATCTTTCTGGCAAATTAAATTAAAGTCCGACAGTCCCCCTGGATTAAATGAAACTGTTAATATTAAATGTCATTTGAAACAACGTAGGTTAAATGTAAATAAAGCAGGATATTCAATATTTACTCATTTTAGTTAGAATTTTAGAATATTTTAGTTTATGCAGGAGATTAGAAGCAATTTAATTGATTTGTTTAATTTGTCACATGATTATTTATCACATGACTGTTTTTAACGTATTTAAGGATTCAGATGTTTTAATGTTACTATTCTGATGAAGTTTTTGTTACGAAAGCGGCTAATTAAATAGTATACGCTATAGCAGTTTCCTTTTTTTCACATCTTCACCCCACTTGCCCACCCTTGGCTTAGGAAAATCAAATGAGCCAGAGTATTTAAGGCAGTCTGAGTCACCCCTCACCAGCTTTTGGTATTAGGCATCCCTGTCTGGGGAGAGTTTGCAAGAGCTTTTCAGATAGAGCATGTATTTTCAATCGACCACTATGGTCCCCTGCTATGGGTTGTTGTTGAAGACAACATCTTGGGGTCAATCTCCTTGTGAGACCTCAGTTGGTTCCCTAAAAACCTGCCATTGCACATAAAAGGTTGGGATACCTTTCATTACAGCCACCTTGCATTTAAAGCATTCTCTAAGAACACTCAGCTGGCCTGTCATATGGGGCTCTTCTATAACTCTGTGGTGTAACTTCTATTTTATCTTGGAAGGAAAAAATGGTTATCAATGTAGCTTGAAATGCCTATGGGATGGCATGGATATATGATGTCACTACTACAATAGTTGGGAAGCAAGTTCTATATAGCTTTAAAAGTCTAAGGAATTCATGGGAATTGCTCCAACATGTTTTCTGGCAGTTTCTATAACTAAAATATATGATATATCGGTCACCATTCTCAATCCATATGGATAGGCACTGCTCCCCTCTAAATAGGATGGTACTTAAAAATGATTCAAGGCAGCTACTGCTTCGTAAGGTCAAGGCCTCCCAGTTTCTCTTCTGCTATTACCTACCTCAATAATTATGACATCCAATACAATCCTAAATCCAGGAATGTATTCTTAAATGAAATAAATTGCCAAAAGTATATGCCTTATGTCTATGAATAAAATAGTGTATTTAGTCCATTGTGGCTATTGGGTTCCTCAAACCAAAGAAAATGCTACAACAACTGTGTTATCAGGTAGTAGGACATGCAAATCAGACAATGCTAGCCTTTCACATAAAATGTGGGATTGCATGTGGATCTTCCTACTCTTGCAGTTGGTGCAAAAGTGGATAAAAGAAGCCTAGGTATGGAAGTTTCTTTAAGCAAACTCAGCATTTTGATGAATACTGACACCAGCTTAGGGTCCTTATCAATCACTCAAAATCACTGGTCAATACAGATGTTTACAGTTGTTAGTACATATACATCATTCGAATGGAAATATCCTGAATGCCAACTTGTGCAGAATTTTAAATCTTGGATCATACAAAGGCGACACACACTAGGAAAAATTTCACTCAACACGTTTAATGCTGGGGAGCTTAAAATGAGTGATGCTCAAAAAGGAGCTGCAAAGACCCATTGGTGTAACCTTATCTTAAGGCTTCAGTCCATATTATGAGATATTAATCCATTGAATAACCCTATGTATGCTTGTATATCTAGCGAAACCCGTAGAATCTGCTATACCGCAGATAACATAACTTACCTCTAGTTGAATTTTAATGCTAATCACTTCTCTTTGTCTTTTCCTACATAAAATATTTTTTGTTGTAATCATATACAATTTATCTCTACTATTCTGCTTGTAGTATCGCTGGATCAAGGTTATGTTTAGACCTCTACCTATATATACAAATACTGTACGTAGTTTTAGACTATAGCTGTTGTACTTTTGTATAACCAGCTAAATTCATACTACCAATCCTTTAATCTGTATCTTTCTACACATATCACACAAATACTGTTAACTTCTGGTAGGATACATAATTTGTCAAATTCTGCTTATACATTGTTACTTCTATGTCCGTCTGTTCTCATGGTTTCTACTTAACTGCTTCTAAAAAAAATGTCCAATAGCTTGATAATTAAGATATGTGCCACTAACAATATTTACTTGGTCAGATGTGTCAGCAGCTTTGCAGCTCAATTGTGTTAAAACATTTTAGAAGAATATTACAAAATACTCAATGGCATCTAACTGCCTGTATAACCACTGATATCATGATTTGATTTTCAAATGTCCTTCAATGAAACAATTAGCACAGTTGAAACTGATACCCTTATTGACCGTAAGACAAAAAAATTCTTCTACACGTTAAATAATCAGCCTTATTTTCCTATTAGACATCAAGGTTTGTGCTGCTATTAATTATGCACTTACCTGGATAAAGTTAAGTATTTTCTCATACAGATTCAAACTTTTTGAGATGTGTTTCATATTAACAGAGAAAAGATCCTTAGCCTATGTGGCATAAGAACAAATCATTGTAAGCATTTTTCACAAGAATGTATTAAGACATTACACAGGTTTTAGTTGTGCAACAGGAATAGAGTTTTTAATAAAACTGTGTTGAATCTGAATTTATAGTTCATGGGTTTATTTTGGCTAATATAAGTTTGCTGCAATATCAAGTTAACTATTTATTAACTCTTCAAGTTTTCACAAATAATGATAACAAATTATTCTTGTTGAAAATTATATACCATTTAGAAAAAACTATATTGTGTTTGTGTAACAGCTGTTGTAATTAGGAAGATCAGCAGAGTAACAAAAATTGCTACAGCGGGGGAATTACTGGTCCCTTATGTAAACGTGGTATAAATATATGCACGCATATGGGTATACATCAAGCTTGATAGGCATTATTTATTTAGTTATGGGTACCTCTTATATTGTTATTTAATAAACACATGAACGGAGGTACAACTGCATTGAAGTGGCCAGGCCACAAAAATATCTAGTACTGGCTGTCGGGAAGATGCCATGCAAAATGTAAGATTATTATTGAGAAAAAAAAAAAAAAAAAAATATATATATATATATATATATATATATATATATATATATATATATATATTTACACTACTGTTGAAATTACAGGAAAGTAAGGTATCTTAGAAATTTTACCCATGCTGAAAATTCATTGTACAAGAGTGTAGCTATACTTTATTCATACTTCAAGAAAGAGCTGAGACACTTGTTACAAAAGCAAACAAGGCTGTTGCAATTACAGCAACTAGAAAAGCAGAAACAAATAACATAGGGAAAGCTATATTAGCTCTGTGAAATCTGAGGAGTAAGTCTATGCTTCTTCTCTGGAGATTTAAGCCAAAATGACCATGTACCATATTGTAGTCCCCTAACTAGCTTGAACAAAATATAACCTTAATTCATTACCTTAAAGGGACTTATGAAAAACAATTTTGATATTCAGGTAACTAAAATGTTATTGTTTTGAGCTGTCTCTGTGGCATAGCTGGACAGAGTGCTAACTATGAGCCTTATGATCAGGGATTGCTAGTGCTCAGCTGACATGCTGAAGTGCCTGCCAAACATCATGACCGATATAGGTGGGCAATATGTGTGAGAGAGACCAGTAGATGTAAGTGTGCATAAGTACTCTTTATAAACACGGCAGCTGTCTGTACCATTCCACTGCACATGAGACCCAACATTTACATAACTTTCATGACAATTTCTATACCACTGGACTTCCATTAGCAGCAAACAGCTGCAAGTATTACAGTTGTCCTATCCTTTCTACAGCACATACTCTTGTCTATTTCAGCATGAGAGTGTCCCCATTATCACAGTGCTCACCAGCTCAAAATATAGACTAGCTTGACATATTAATGAAATTAAACTTTTAATTATAGATGTAATAAACCAATATTGTTATTATGGACATTAAGACATTGGGCCAGATTCAGGAAGCCTCCGTGTAAGAGTTATAACTCTTACACGGAGGCTGCAGTTAAACGGTGTGATGTCAGCATGTCATGCATATGCATGAGGTGCATGAGGCATGCTGAATCACACTGTAACTCTTACACGGTCCGTGTAAGAGAGTAGGGGGCGTGTCCGTAGGCTAAGCCCTGCATGCGGACACGCCCCCGTAAGTGTATAATGGCTGAAAGTAAACAGCCACGAGAGAGGCCATGGAAATGTAAACAAACACACTACACAACACATTCCCCCACAGACCATCAGTGTACAAAGTGAACAGAGGCTATAAAATGAAAATAAAAACTGTTTTATTTTTTTTAAACCCCGTAAATGTTTGCTAATGCGTGCGCTCGTGTGTGCGGGTGTGTTACTAGCGCAACTGCAGTTAGCAATCAGTGGAAAAGGATATGAGAACTAAATATGCAAAGAAATCCAAGAAGAAATAGCTTAGTGGTAGAGTTGCTGGCTTAAGAGTAGGCAGGCAGGGTTCAAGCCCACACAACAACCTTTTTTTTTTGTAAATAAGCACTAAAAAAGTCCCTGACAGTATTGTCCAAATGTAAAAGTATACCCATTTGTAAAATGGAATGAAATGGAGCATATATATTGAAGTAACACAATAATAAAAATAATTAGAAATGTACTGATAGCTAAACTGCTGTGAGACACAGTGCCCGTAGCTGCGTAGTGTTTAAAAAGCTGCAATCGGTATGCCCGTTGCTAAGCACTGGTTTAACAGGCTGAAACTGTTTGCAACTGGCTGTGCTTAGCTTAACATGTGTGTCACTAGCCAATTAAGGTTTATCGCAGCGCACACTGTTTGTGCGCCGCTCCCACAAGCTAACTGCCAGTGCGCATGCGTTACCTCCGCGCAAGCACAGACCTGCTTTTAAGTGCTTAAAAGTGCTTATGGCATGTTTGATTGACAGGTCCTCAACTCATTTCTGTCAGGAAAATTAAAAATCAGTGTTTAGATTCGAACCCAGGATACCATGCACTAGAGTCAAGGTACTAAACCACTAAGCCATGACAGCAATACCTAGAAATGCAGAAATAGCATATATATATGGGATAAAATACAGAATGGAGCATGATAAAGCATTTTCAGTGAAGTAGATACAATTCCAAAACGGCCAATCAGAGAAATGTGCGGGAAAAGCAGCATATATAAGCCCCATAGGCGGGAATACACACCATAACCGATTGTAGAACAGACCTGCAGTCAGAATGAGTGGAGTAGGTGAGGGACGTTGCTTTCGAGCACAGCGTTGGGGCGTTGAGGAGTCCAGATACATGGTCTGGCTCCTTGTCCATCATCACGAGGCCCAACTCATGCAGGGCCAGGTCTCATGGGGAACGTACAGGGCGGAGGCATTGGACCAGTTGGCTCGTGATCTGACCAGTGCTACTGGCATTCCACGCACTGGTGAGCAGGTCCGTCACCACCATGCGGACCTGAAGCGGCGTAAGCAAGACCAGTTGACCCAATGGATCCAAGAGGCCCGGGATATGCCCAATGCCCCACTACTGAGTAAGTTACATTTTACTCATGTATGTAAGGATTTCAACTAGCTGATACCATGGAGATGTGTAGTCCAATATTACTTCCTTTGTATTACAGCTGCAGGTGTCCGCTCTGTGAACCGTGAGATGCATGACCGTAGACTGGCGCGGCTGCGCCACCATGCAGGTTAGTAACCCCATCTAGTACTTGTAAATAAATATTATAGTGTAGCATGTATCAGAACACTGCAGTGTATTGATTAAAAGTAATCTAATGTGCAAGCAAGAATTGAAAGTTTGCAGGTATGGCTGCAACAAGTTCATCAGTATGCAAGTGTGACTGGAAAAATAATTTATAGAAATAAATAGTGCTGTAATACAGATGTCCCACCATTAATTAAATGTAGTATAACCTGCAGTAGTCTCCAGAGTACAGCTTCAGAATCTGAGGTAGTCACATGTGTGATTTATCCCCTGTTGAAATGCTGAATCATGACAGAAGTGAGGCTGTTGGAAAGTGTTTGAATCACCACAGGTCTAATATCTGAACAAAGCCTAGAAGTACCAACCTGAACTGTGAAGTTGCAGGATGTGTGAAAGTGACAGAAAGGGTCATGTATGAATAAATAAAGTAGTAATAACCCCTGAATATATTAGCCCCAGTGTGCTTCCACAGAACTAAATGCATGTGTGAAGTACACATTAACATCCCAAACTGATTTCAGTGTGTATGAATCTGGAATGTCAAGGCCAAAATCTGTATATGGTGATAACAGTAAACAATTTGCAGATACAATGAATGATTATCTGACAGACTAAACAGCCATAGTTGTCCCCTGTCCTGTCATCAAAGTGTAGCAGGATGATGTATCTGATCAAATTAAAAATAAGTAGGATAGTGATGTATTTGTAACAGGTGTAGCATGACAGTCAAATAAAAATCATTTTGAAACATCAGCCTCAACTTAATTGTGTACCTATTACAAATGTATATCAATGTGTAACTTATGAATGTGTCATCACTTTCTATCTCCACCCAACCCTATAATTCCATATAACAACACCCAATAAATATTGGTATGTGAACATTTCATTAACCATGGACATTTGTCCGTTCCAAACATATATGCATGTCTGTTCGTGCATGTGCCCTGTTCATACCTGCAAATCTGATGGCCTGTTGCCATTAATCAACCCTGCATGTTGTTTGATTTTGTATTTCCGTTCAAATAATGCATGTGATATTGATATGCCCCTTGTTCAATGGTGTTAATATCTGGGTGTTTGTTTAATGGGAATACCAATGCATTCTGTTACAACTAATCTGAATGGAATAATATGCCACTAAGCCAAACTAACATAACTACTCACAAACCTAGAACGCTTGGGAAGGCAGTTCCCAGCGGACCCACCTCTCCCACCTCAGCTGGCGACTGCACCTGGCATTAGTGCCCAGGCCGGACCCTCCTCCAGTGGCCCTGTGCCACCTTCGGGTTGAAGCGCTGCAGGGGATGGGGCCCGTCCCCCCTCTGCAAGCGTGGCCGGAGGAGTTCGTCCACTCACCCTCCAAGGTGTCCGGTCTGTGGTGCGAAGGGAGATCCAAGACTCCGTTCTTGGGCCCCTACGCCAGCTCGAGGCTCGTGTGGCACAGCTAACGGCCCCAGCCGTTGTCCGCCTACACAGCCCCAGCACAGCCCATCCTGGGCTGTGAAGGAACAGTGGCAACTGCCTATGGGTGGGGATATCAGTTCCACTGTTGCCATCTGTGGGCTCATGCGTCTTGGATATCCCAACCTCCGTCCCCGTCAATTGTGTAACCCCCCCACGTGTGTCATACACCGCCCCTGTATGCGTCTTGTCTGTCTTGTCTGTTAACCTACCCAACCTACCTCCCCAGCTATACCGACTTCCTTCACTTGACATACCACTCTCCCCTGAAAAAAAGGGCACTCTGTACCCACAAAAAAATTACGCCCCATACATAGCTGTCCATGTCGCACACATGTCCGCTTGACATTGAAACTGTTAATTACAATTGGCTCTACAACAAACATTAATGTTGTCCTGACACCTCTCTCAGGGGTGGAAGGTTTCAAATGTCTCACCAAAATACATGGAAATGCACAGCTGTTGCTGCTAAAGACATGGGCATCTATGGGCCTTACCTACATCCCTCCTGCAAATCCCACGCTTGATTCCCTACTGTCTTACCCTCTTTGTGACCCCTTTTCACCACTTTCCTGTCACCCCTTTTCTTTTCTTTCAAAGAAAATAAGCTGGTGTGCGCTTGTGTTAGGGGAGCTCACCGCCAGTGCGCATCGTGAGCTCCAGCAAACGAGCGCAGACCTGGTTTTAAGTGCTTAAAAGTGCCTTTATGGCACTTTGATTGACAGGTCCTGTACTCATTCTGAAAGTCTGGAAAGAAAAATAAATCCCTACTGCCAGTCTCGAACCCAGGACCTTGGTAACATTAGTCTGTATGACCTACCACTAAGCCACGACTGCCATACAAGAGCATAGTGCTAAAATAAATATAACATGTAATAGTAGGAATCAATATAAAGGCACTATAGGAGGTGTACTACCCAATACATCTCAGGTAGAGTTTTAATGTCCGAATTACTGGATTCCCACACTAGTTCAGTGTTAACAGAAACAGCCCTACTAATTGTTCGCTTGTACATAATAATGTAAGGTAATGTACACAGAAGAAGATATGTAAATGTACACATACATATATATAAATATATAGTAATACATAGAAATATATTCGTAGGTGTCAGTTCCATACACACTCACTACAGGAGACAGTGAAGATAAATGCAGCATCCAGAATCTGCAACACAGCCTGACTCCTGTGAGACCTACTAACCCCTTAACTGCTGGAAGGTGCCTCCAGCACTTTGATTGATAGACCCTGTACTCAATTTGAAAGCAAAATACAAGCATACTAGTAGGCCCTACCACAAGACCATTGTAACACTAGTCTGTACGACCTACCAGCAAGACATGACTCTCATACAGGAATATAGTGCTAAATAAGTGGAACATGTAATAGTAGTAATGAAGATAAAGGCAATATAGTATGTGTACTACCCTAAGCATGTCAGACAGACCTTCACTGTCCCAATTACTGGATTCCCATACTAGTGTGTGTTAACAGAAACAGCCCTGAAAATTGTTAGCTTGTACCCAATATTGTCAGCTAATGTACATATATGACAGTATGTATATGTACACATATGTATATATAGCAATACATAATAAATATAGTTGTGGGTGTCAGTATGCATACACACTCACTACAGGGAACAGGTGGGAGAAATGCAGCAAACTGAATTCACAACACAGCATGAAGCATGAGAGATGTACTAACCTTCACACTCACAGAACATTTTCCAACAGCATACCAGCATGGTCCACGCCCTTACAATCTGAAAGGGCAACGCCTATCTCACATACCTTTTTATAGCACTGTCCTGAAATCACAGTGAGACATGCAATCAGTACACAACTGGCTGTATGCAATTAGCCAATGCTGCCTTACAATTGGTGCAGAGGCCATCACATGGGCCTATGCAGATACCTACAAAAGCATTCAGTACCCACACTCCACACATGCAATACAATCATTGCACAAACCTGAGAAAGAGAGAGAGAGAGAGAGAAACAGAAATACGAAAATAAACAGACTGACAGCAGCAAAACCAGCAGCAGAAGCAGCAGCAGAAAACTGCAAGCAGCAAGCAGCATCACTGATACAGCAACAGCTGCCACAAACAAAGGTAATGCAAAGTAGCAGGTTAATACTGTGTTTACTGTGACACCACCAAATATATCATAGTTCACTATCTATAGGTATGTCCATGAGATAGGTTGTGTGTACATAGTCCTGAAATATATACATATGTAATATTGCTGTACATGTTGCCCATACTTAAAACTTCTATAGCTGAGAACACAAGGCCAGTTGTGCATATGATGCAGTAGTTACCAGGGTCAGTAGAGGTTACTCCTCATTGGTGTGTGACCACTGTGTATGTATGGCACTGTTCAGGTACATATCCCGTAGTATGGCCAGTGATTAATATCAGTCTGTCATGTGGTGCTATGTCCTCCAGGGGTGAATGTAGCACACATCCAGGGATACCATTTTGTAACAGTGATGCTATGTGTTCTGCAGTGATGAGGGTGGCTCTCACCTGGACATGTGAGAGGATAGGGAGGTTACAGTCATCTGGGATAACTAATACCACATGTGTAGGAGAATGGGGGGGGATACCTGCACCTAAACTGTCTGCAACAATGTTGCCAATATCTGTGCATTTGGTGAATGTGAAGCATCTTAACACTGCTGACCACAGATGCCTTGCCGTCATGTGAATTTGCCCTGTGCTGCAGTAGCCTCCTACTATTGTTATACAATATGCCTGTATCTGTAGTCCACTGGTCAGGATTAATAAGTGGTGTGCAGTTGTTCTGGGTTAGATATGTGTGTGCACAGTACATGTAGTATGTGGGATGTCTGTGGTAAGCATATGCAAAGGTGCTGGCGGTGTGTGTTGTGGCTTCCACTGGCCCAATGGGCTGCATGGATAGCATCACTGTCATAACTAGTGAATAACTGTGTAATTACATGCATACATAGCAAGGTAGTGTACTGTGCTTGTGGTGTTGTTCGGATATGTATATCCAGGCTGAGTAATGTGTGTCCACATCACAGGGTTGGATGGCAACACACATCTGGTATGTAGGGATGAACACCCAGAGTGTGTCAGATGTGTCACCTGTGCAGAAATATCTGGCCATTACCTGTGCATCCCCCACAACACACACACATGCAACATATGGCAGAAGTACTATAGCAGTACACACATGTTCATAGGTTCATACTAGGCTATTTGCCCTAGGGCATTGGTAAGCCTAGTAGAATGTGTTTGTCTTTTGCCACCCAATTACAAGTTATGCTGCTATGCCCTTGTCCGACGTTAGTATACTGTGCCTCTGTCTAACAGTGACATAGAAGTGATACCTGGGGTACAACTATGATCTCCAGCCACTCATCCAGATTCCTATGGAAGAGAGTCAATGAGGGACTCTGCCTAACCTGTAGTGTGAGCTCATTACAGAGTGAAGGGAGCCTCTCGGTTAGGAATATGTCCCTCCAGCATGTCCATGTATGTCAGTGCTGAGGTCCAGCTCTCCTGAGCATGTGGCTGTATGGGACTCTGATTGCCTGAGGTGCAGCATGTTCATTACTGCTGGGTAGGACATGGCTGTATATGGCACACACAGATTGCCTCTGAACAGGCAGTATGCCACTGAGTCCAGCTGGATTTACTTTACCTGGGCAGCATATGACATCTGTATGAGCCATTGCATCCCCTTGATGAGGTACTGTTGTCCTGTACCAGTTGCTGTAGGTGTCTGGTTAGGTACATCCCAAAAGGTGCATTGTACGCAATTATAGGCCTGATGATGGATGAGTAAAGAGGCACAATGACCTCCCCTGCCATACATGTGAATCCCTCATCATTAGCTGGGCTATATAACATGTCTTTCAATCCATGTTGGCCATGTGGTTGACAAATGACAGACCGCTACCATGTTACTTCCCCAGGTCCCCAACTACGTCTTCTGTACTCAATGGTCTAACACCTATGTTGTACTTTGCCACCAATGTGGAGGCGTGGGAATCTGCATTGAATACTGATACTCCCCCTCCCTTGTTCAAGTGTTGGGGCCGACAAGAATGGTAACAGCTATAACTTGGTAGTACTGGTGTGCTCCTGTGAAACCTGAAACAGGTTCATGTTACTGCACAGATATCGATGTCCAGAATGCTAAGTAGGGTTTTCAGTGCGTGCATCCTGAGGTTTAGACTTCCGGTGTTGAGTAGCATCACTCTTACTTCCTCATCCTTTGCGATACAAATGGATGTGGGTTTGCCTTATGAGCCTTGCCCAATACAGGCACTATGGGTGTAGCAAGAGGCTCCGCCAAATTCCAATAGGACAGGGGTGACAGGTGCAAGCTGGCCCTAGTAAAGCATACCACCCCAAGATGGCAGGCATTGGCACACCTGTGAATGACACCAGTATGTCAGTCAATTGATGGAAGGGATCATCGTGCCTTGATATTGTGGCATTGTTCTTGGTGAGGGTAGGGTGCTACTCAAGGTCAGGGTCAAACTGTCTTGGGCTACGTGCTCAGAGAGCTCTGTACTGTCTCATGTCATGTAGTCCAGGGAGGTATGTGTCAGGTCACTCACACCAGCATGGACATTGACTGAGTCATACCTGTACTTGCCTTGGGGTTACCTGAGTGTTTGTGTTATGTGGCAGGTCATAGTGCCCGACAGGCTGCACACCGTTACCCTCACCTCGTTAAGCCTGGTGAATGTGATGTTAGTGTGCCTGATGATAGAGGCACCTAGTACAGGTGTATGAGGTGTGTTGTGTACTGTTAATGGCTGTGAGTGTTCAGCACATTGGCTTTGTGTGATATGTGTTGCACGTGTTAATGCGTTTCCGTGGTAGTGGTTGCCTGAGTGTCTACTTAGGAGGTCTCTGCTGCGTAGGCAGACCTGTAGTCCGAGCCTACAAGTATGTTCATGTGTGATCATGTGTTAGTTCTGCTGTCGTGGTAGGTCTATGTGAGACTGGAAGTGTAGTGAGTGTGGTTTTCCTCGCCACCTGACTGGTTATGGCGGTATTGAGTAGACAGAGCCTAGCCTCCAGTTTGGTATATGGTTGCATCACTCACATGAGTTTGAATTTGTTGTCAGGAGGAGGGGTTGTCTGTGTACATGCAGCTGTTCTAACATTGTCTCTGGAATACCACACTCACCAGCTGGACTGGGGAGGAACTGACAACTGACCTCTGGACATGCTAGAATACTATTGTGAATTCCGTAATAATTGAAAACAAGGTCCAGTGAGGAGTGAGGGTGCACTGATATTACCTACAACTGCTGACTGATATAAAAGCGTCAGTGAGCAAGTGCCAGGTAACCTAAGTGCAATGTGTCACAATTAAGTAAATGCAACAATGACAAGCAGTCACTTGCTGTCATGTGTAACATGGAAGTACGTACAGTAAGCAATGCAGATATCAGTAGTGAGTCACAGACGTGTTGAGAAGCTGTGTATTATGTGGAAGTAGCATACCAGTGAAATAACAAGCTAACAAATAACAAGCATATAAACAAAGGTAGATCCAGGAGGCCTGGATGTAGTGTTTGCTACAGCAAACAAGGTGTAGCAATGTCAGTAAGTTACAGCTCAGATATGCAGGCACTATAAACCTGAAACCAGATGTCCCCAGCTATGAATGGCAGAGTACAGCCTATTGTCACACACGAGTGCAGACCACAAACCTTGTTAATGTTAAATAACTGGCCTGAAGGCCAACTGCCTATACCAGAACTAATACACTTGTACACTGGGCCCTCAATCAGCAGTTCCCAACTTCAATGGATGAAAGATATGTGTCCTGCCACCACAGTGCTTGCCACAAACCTCCCTAATGTAAAACAACTGGCCTGAAGGCCAAGTGCTTAGTCAAAATGACTTAGAATAATAGCTACACTGTAACCAAGTTACAACCAAGCAGTAAAAAGTACAATTTAATACTCCCTGTATAGAATGTGTACCATGTATTGCTGAGATACTATGCTGATAACCTGTTTGTGTACCTTTCCAGATCAACATGGCTCCAAAAAGGAACCCAGCATATTCTGCTGCAGAAGATGACGTGATTCACCAGAGCCTGGTGCGTGACTATGCCATCCTGCTCTCACGCACCACCCAGAATCAGCAGGAGAGGTCTGCACTGTGGCAAAACCTACTTAGCAGGATAAATGATGTTGGCATGCATAATAGGACATATGAGCAGGTGAGACATCACTGCAGTGATTTGATTAGAAATGTCCACCAGTGTGCTGCAGATATCCGCAGGCAACAGGTTGCCACAGGTGGGGGGGTGGCCACACATCCCCCCCTCACCAGACAGGAGGGGCTACTGCTAAGTGTTGTGGATCCAGCCCCAGAACAACAACAGCAACAGTCATGCATCATGATGGAGGTTGGAGCCACACAGCAGCAAGACACTGTGTGCAGGTAAGATGCCATATTTATTTATTGTTATTACTGTTACATTTGTTGACCAAGATAGTCTAGCTGGATATATGTCCACTTTCAGTAGAGGCCTGGGGAGAAAAGCTCCACACATAACATAATAAAGGCAGACAGACAAGTTGTTAATACAGACAGCCAACAGAATAGAAATATACACCAGCCTGTTAATTAAATCAACATACATTTAAGGAACTCAAACAGTTTAGAGTCATACACAATGTACTGTCGGTTTAAAAGCAATTCTACCTAAAGCATAATGGTTATGCAATAAGGCAAGAGCCATATAGATAATACTTAGGGCTCAGAAGGGTAGAGAAGTAGAAGGAGTATGAAAGATAAAATAATAGGGAAGAGGCAGGGGTCAAGAAGGGAAGTGAGGAAAAGAAGGAAGACAGTCAAGATGAGGTGAGAGGGATGGGAGAAGTAGGTCAGAGCATAGAAGGACATCAAGGTGAAAGAAACAGGGTAGAAGCTAGTTTTTATGCACAATGAGGGGTTAAAGGTAAAGAGAGGGTGGGGAGAGGGACATTAGCCTGGAGTCCAACAAGAACAAAGCCAGTGGTTCTGGAAGTACAGTTTGAGTTGTCGTTTGAAGAGAGGTAAGGGTGAGATTAGAGTTAACTCCTGGTATGTACATATGACTGTTCTGTACACTGTTACTTCATGCACGCATAAGGTGTGCATGTGGTATGTATATGTCATCATGATATGTAATTGTGCATGTGTGATACAGACATTATGAGCAGCTGATGTGTATAAGGGAACTAGTGTACTACTGTACTGTATCATGTGCAAAACAAATGGCACACTTGTGCCAACTGACATTACTCTCTTCACACTTCCAGGTCCTTCCCATCTAGCAACGAGGCAGGCCATACATGCTGGTGAGTGTTTTTAACATTACCTGAAAAACAATTTATAATACTAGTAAGAGTAGTGTAACGCTGTAGTAGACATGCTGGTGAGTGTGTTAATAATAACTGTAATAACCAGTTGTACTAAATTAAGAGTAGTGTAACACGGTACTGATGTGTGTGTTTACTGTGGGGTGTGCATGTGTGCGAGTGTGCCTGTGCCCATGTGTGCATGTGTGTTAGTGTCCATGAGTGCATGTGTCCATTTCTGAATGTGTGCATTAGTATTGAAGTGCATCTCTGTCAAATATGTGTTGGGACTGTAATCTGTGTTCCCTGTTTTCCTCCCATAGGTTCTGGTGCTGCTCTGGTGACCTGCAGCAGGGAACCTGAATCTTGTGCCCCAGGTACTGATGATGATGAAATATCTGTAATGGTGCAGGAAGGTGTGTCTGGGTCCACCATTGGTCAGCCAATTGACAGTACACAGCTGTCAACCCCGTCAATGCGCACAGTCATCCTGCCGTTACATCCTTTGTCACCATTGTCTCTAGGTGATGGACAGTCTGCAGTGGGCATAGATCAGGGTAATGTGGTACCTGTGGTACATGCATCCCCACAAGGCAGCCATGAGCAGAGTCCTCCAATGGTACCACACAGACAGTCACCCATGGGTTCTCGTGGGGGCATCCATGGCCGTACTGCCTCTGGCCGACATGCCCAAGGTGGTATGTCAACCTCCACTATGTTCAGAACTGTCATGCAGGCACAGGCACATTATGAAAAGGTACACCAGACAGGGTCTGAGGGAGCTGAGAGCATGTCGCACAGCCATGACAGACGGCATGCGTGACGTTGCGAATGCTATACGTAACCTCACAGATGTCGTTGACAGACGTTGTGGGGGCATAGACCAGCTGCTCCACAACCAGATGTCCATGGGCCAGGGCGATGGTGTGCGTTTGCGATGTCGACGTGGCCGTATGCCAGCAACAGCACCAGCTGGCAGTGGCCGAGGACGACAACAGGCCCACTCACGCACCTCAAGTGCCAGCACCAGCCCCAGCAATGCTGGGTCTGTGCTGTCATCAGGACACCCCAGGAGACCACGTGCACGTGGCTCTGGACAGTCCCAACAGGGAACTGTGTCCAGTCAGCACACCCCTGCTTCTGACGACAGTACCCAGTCTGGGTTAGTACCGGATACGGCCCGTAGCACCCCTGCCAGGCACAGGTACCGTGTCCGTGCCCACAGACACTGATCTGGATAACCTGACAGGTGCAGTCTGTGGCTGTTCACAAAACCCTGTACATGGCAGCCATTATGTGTGACTGTGTGCGTGCTTACACACATGCAGAAACCTAACACCTAGGGCAAACACATACACACACACACTGCACCAACACTGGTCCACCCTGTACTGCTGCTCCTCACAAACACACATACACACACATGTCAACTGGTGTCACCAGTGGCTGGCTTGGGCATACCTAACCCACACCCTGTGCATATGATGACACTGTGCCACCTCCTGCATACTACAACATTGGTGCAGGAAAAGGTATACACGTTGCTGATGCACAGGGTGACTACATAGATGTGTATAAGTAGTAACATGTTTGTAACTGTTCAGTGTTCCAGTATGATTGTGTGTATATCCCAGCAGTCCTGCTGCAGTAACTGTATGAATGTCCTCAATTGTTATCTGCACCCATACTACTTACCAAAGTGTACCAGCTGCACACCATCACATGCTAACATTGACCATGGGAATGCGCATCATGTGCTGTTATGTAGATTCAGCTATATGTATCTGTTCTGTCACACATGCATTTATACACACCCTGCTACCCACACACATGCACACGCTCACCTGCCATTCCCATAATTTATTACCCTACATGAGTAGCTGTCGATACATGACAGGTACACATTTGAGAAGTGCACTATGTTGTTTACTACTCTTCCTCTTCTCTACCTGTACTCACAGGGTGCAGGCAACCTCATCAGTTCAAAGATGTAATGTGCATCAGGTACTGTGGTGCCCTGATTGCCACATCAAACATGTTTCCCATACGGAAATGCACACACAGACACATCCCAGATCCACACACTTGCCACATACAGGCTTCAAAACACTATCTAGGTATATTCTGGTACATGTGCGTGTTACAGTAGCATGTGACACTATACTGAGTACTGGCAGTTGTCTGTTGTCATGTTGTTTGTATAGAATAAAAGAATTGTTTGATTATCCTACTTCGTTTTGTGGACATTACTTGAAGAAGTGTTACCTTACATGTGTTATTGGTACCACCACCTTCTCTTTTGTAGTTTTGTTTGTATAGGGTGCTGTCAACATCACTGCTTGTTAAGGGTAATGAGCACCCTGCAGTGCATAGCCCCATGTGGCAAAAGCCACATCCCACCCCATCATTGTGCACACACACTAACCCCACCCACAGTAAAACACATACTTTCCATTTGCAAGATTCAAACCCATACCTAACTGTGTTATGTCAGTAGAAACAGACACATTAGCAGAGTGTGCTATATGCAGTAGTTGTGGAAATCCTTTCTAATGCTGTACTTAGAGGGTGCTGACATCATCTGTGTGTAGGAGGAGGGATGTGCACCCTGTAGTGTGTTCTCACAGTTGGCAAAAGGCACTAATCCCTCACAGCATAGTGCACACACATAAACCCCCCTCATATTAACACACATACATTCCCTTTGCAGGATTCAAACCCCTACCTTATTATGTTATGACACTGGAGAAAGATGCATTAGCAGAGCGCGCTATGCGAATTAGTGGAGGATTTTAATACAGGTAATATAGTTATAGAGTCCTGACATCATCAGTGTTTCAAAAGGGGGATGTGCATCCTGTACTGTACTGTCACAGCTGCTAATAGGGGCATTTCCCACACACACATCGATGTGTTCGAGGTTTGCATATGTGGGGGATCCAGTACTCCAGTGTGATTTGTATATGGTTTGATTGCAACAATGAGGGATATACTCCCAGTGGTGAGCATTTGGTACTCATGTTTGTGATGATCAGGTCTAGTATATCTGCCCCTCTTGTGGGAAGGTTGATTATCTGTTCCATAGCTAAAGAATGCCTGATCTATGTGAACCCTAGAGCTTGGGTATTGTGGCTTTTGTAATGTTCACAGTCTATGTTTGGGTATCTGATGTCACCCAGTATGATGGTGTTTGCAGAGAAATCTATACTCTCCTGTGTCAGCATGAAGGCTGTGTGGGAGTCCTGAGTTTGAGAGGGTGCTGTAAGAGCTCCTCTGTGTCTCTTTCCATGTGGTCCAGGGAGGTACATCCCAGGTTGTTTGCACCAGCATGGACAATGACTGCCTCATAGTTGTACTTGCTGTGGAGTGACCTGTGTGCCTGTGTTATGTGGCACATTCTATCACCCGACAGGTAGCTAAATGTGACCCTCACCTTGCTCTGTCTGGGGGGGGCGACACGTCTGTCAACAGCTCATGTCAAGCAAGTTCACACCCCTCATAAATGATGTGGAAACCTTCAAAGGCCCCAGGCCTGTTGAAAATATGGACCAGACTGCAGATACCTGTATAAAGGCATTCTATGGACACATTCAGGAATGCATGGATCATGACACCACATATGAAAGCATGACCCAATTCTCCAAAGGCAGATGTCCTGGGTGCTGGACACCAGCCATAAACACACTATACAATAGAAGGATGACGCCACCACATGATACAACAACCTCCCAAAATCTGAAGGCACCACTGATGGTTATTGGAAGACAACTACAGGCACCCATACAATTGTCTAAGGCCATCTTTGAGAGAAGATTCCACAAGCCACTGAGGATAATCGCAAGGCTGTCTGTAGTTATGTTAGGAACCTGGGTGGTACTACCCAGATATGCTCAGAGGTAATCCAAGATGTCACACAAATACAAAACACACAGACATTGCCATCATCCTAGTGGACAGGTTCACTGCTGCCTTCTCCCCACCACACCAAAGGGCAAATATGTCTCGCAGAGTGCTACCCCCCCTGACATCACAGATGCTCAGGTAAGAGATGCCCTTCCCAAAGCAATAAACACTGCATCAATGGGACCAGACAGTGTCCCAGGCTGTGTCCTACATGAACCACAAGAAGAGCTACACCCAGACATAACACCACTGTTCAATCCCAGACTTACTACACAATATGTGGCCAGAGAGTGGCATACAGCAACAGTGGTCCCTCTACATTCAGGTGGTGCCTTCACGGATCCTGGACACTATTCGCCCCATATGTCTGACTAGCTTTGTCTGCAAAGCTATGGCAAGGATCAACATGAACCTCACATATCTAGATATTGTGTACCTACAGACATGTCACCATACACAGTTTGGCTTTGTTAATGGCAGATCCTGCCTCTCAAACCTGTTTGATTTCTTTGAAACAGTCACCAAGGCCACTGTCAAGGGGAAGGAGGTCTATACAGCCTACCTGGACCTTGCATAAGCCTTTGATACAATACCCCACTTGTGCATTATAGGGAAGCTCAGCAGTGTACATATTAACCCGTATGTCACTATGGTTATTGCACACTGGCTCAAGGGCAGAACACACATGGCTAGACTTGCTGGAGCCATGTCAGCCTCCAACCTGGTACAAGTGGTGTCCCACAAGGCTCAGCCCTGGGAGCTGTCATGTTCATTATATATTTACCATAGGTACAGGCCAACATGGAAGTACTGTGGCTGAGCAAGTCGCAGGTGACTGCAAACTCTACTCGGTGGCATACTGCCTCTTCATAGGCAATCTGTGCCTGACATAGAAAGCCATGTCAAACCCTCACTTAATGGCCATGCTAAACCTCAGAATATCCAGATCCCATCAGGATACATGCTGGAAAGACTTGAACCTCAGGAGTGATATACATAGGACATGCTGGAGGGGCATTCACAACTCTGGAGGCTCCTTCATTCTTGAATATTATCCCAATAGAGGTTAGGCAGACTGACTCAGTGACTGTCTTCAAGAGTGATATTAATGACTGGATGTGACAATGTAGGGTTACCCTGGGTATCACTTATGTGTCACTGTGAGACAGAGGCACAGTATACTAACCTTGGAAAAGGGCATAGCAAGACAGATTTACAATGCATGTTGAAAGCCACACGCATTCTGGCTAGGGGGATACATGCCCTGGGCAGACATCCCTGTATGAACCTATGGACCTATGTATCTTGTTCACCATTGGCCCTATGTGCTGTTAATCACCAATGCAATCTCAATACTATGGTAGCATGTGCAAAGGTCAGTTGTCAGTCACCTCTATGGTACAGTTGTGGGATATGTGTGTCATGTAGTAATGTCACAGCTGCCACATGTACACAGTCAACCCTATCCCCTGCCCATGGATGTACAACACATGTATGAGATGGAAATACATGGCCGAACTGTGGACTAAGCACTCTGAACCCAGTACTGGCATAACCTGTCTGGTGGCATGAAATACTACAGTGACAGCAATACCAATCTGATGTGGACCTACACGGACAGCAATACAAGCATGGAAACACACCAGGTCAGTTGTGGAGCCTAAGGATAGCATCCTGCATGACTGGCAGACATCTCTGCAGCTGGCACAAAGGCATACATTAGGCCTGCACACAGCACGCATAACACATAGCACACAAATCCTGTGTGTCAAACAAGCACAGTCTGTACAGCTATACAACACTACTGCCGCAGTTGTGTTAGGTACCTTTATTGTCCAGTACAGTGAGAACATGCTCACCAGGCTGGACAATGTGTAGGTCACAGTGATATGCTCATGGAGCACTGTGGTCCACCACATAACACAAACATACAGGTCAGTCAGATGCATGGACACATATGACTCAGTCATTGTCCATGCCACCACAGCTGATGTGGGATGTCCCTCACTGGGATACATGATAGGGAACATGGAAGGGATCACTGAGCAAGTGACACAGGCTGGTAGACCCCTGACCTTGGTTGGCATCAGACCCTCACCAGGGATTCTGACATATTACTGAATGCTAATGAATTAATGTAGCTACAACACCCTGGCTGAATGGTTCTTAGCATGCTGTCACTGCATTGCTGTGGAATAACGTCTTACCACTCCCACAACAGGTGAAAACATGCAGCACCTGTACATCAGCAACATGTAGAATATATGCCCCAGACCAGGTGTGTATCCCTCACTACTAGGCTGATAGCATCTACATCTCACACTGTATATACACATCCCACATGCAGCACCTGCACAGAAGACCACAGTCATAATGTTACCCTGTGCAAATACCATGTATTCATGTGTCAGGCATCACACATGGTAACTATTGAAGGTCACAGGTACATATGTGTATTTGGCACACACATACATCATGTGTGCATTGCCATAACTGGTTTAATCAATGTCATGCATTATTGTGAGGGACAACCCGCACACATGGGTATTCTGTGTGGGCAAAACACACGTGGCATGTCTGTACTCAAAAGCCATACATAATTGTGATATCGTTTAGAAAGGGGTATGTGCATCCTGTAGTGTGTTCTCCCAGTTGCCAAAAGGGGGATTTCAGTCATACATACTTACCCCCCTGCACACACACTTGCTGGATCCAAACCCCTATCTAACTATGTTATGACACTAGAGACAGACGCATTAGCACAGCGCGCTATTCGCATTACTGGGAGATTTCCTTTCACATGATATACTTATAGGGTGCTGACATCATCAGAGTTTAGAAAGTGGAATGAGCATCCTGTGGTGTGTTTTCCCAGTTGCCAAAAGGGATGTTCTTTTCATACACACTGACACACACACACTTACCCCCCTGCACACACACTTGCCACTTGCTGGATTCAAACCCTACCTAACTATGTTATGACACTAGAGACAGACGCATTAGTACAGCGCACTATTCGCATTACTGGGAGACGCCCTTTCACATGATATACTTATAGGGTGCTGACATCATCAGAGTTTAGAAAGTGGAATGAGCATCCTGTGGTGTGTTTTCCAGTTGCCAAAAGGGATGGTTTTTCATACACACTGACACACACACTTACCCGCCTGCATACACACTTGCCACTTGCTGGATTCAAACCCCTACCTAACTATGTTATGACATTAGAGACAGACGCATTAGCGCAGCGCGCTATTCGCATTACTGGGAGATTCCCTTTCACATGATATACTTATAGGGTGCTGACATCATCAGAGTTTAGAAAGTGGAATGAGCATCCTGTGGTGTGTTTTCCAGTTGCCAAAACGGATGTTCTTTTCATACACACTGACCCGCCTGCATACACACTTGCCACTTGCTGGATTCAAACCCCTACCTAACTATGTTATGACACTAGAGACAGACGCATTAGCGCAGCACGCTATTCGCATTACTGAGAGATTCCCTTTCACATGATATACTTATAGGGTGCTGACATCATCAGAGTTTAGAAAGTGGAATGAGCATCCTGTGGTGTGTTTTCCAGTTGCCAAAAGGGATGCTCTTTTCATACACACTGACACACACACACTTACCCCCCTGCACACACACTTGCTGGATTCAAACCCCTACTTAACTATGTTATGACACTAGAGACGCATTAGCAGAACGCGCTATTCGGATTACTGAGAGATTCCTTTTCTCCTGATATACTTATAGGGTGCTTACATGATCAGTGTCTAGAAAGGGGAATGAGCATCCTCCGGTGTGTTTTCATATTTGCTAGGAGTAACATTTGGACCAAGTGTGTGAGCATGCCCAGTTCAGCCTTCCCATGGCATGTTGTGTGAAAGATGTCTCATTTATCTAAGTGTGTGAGCATGCCCAGTGTGGGCTTTCCATATGTTGAACTCTGCAGCACATCACATTTGTGGATGAGTGTGACCTTCAACAAATACCTCCAGTTTATGGTTGTGTGTTCTGTGCCATGTTGTGTAGTTACTGTCCAGATGCTTTTTGTGTGAACACAACAGGGAGTATACTGTGCCTGCAGGTTTTGCATGGGATACTTTGCACACAATTGTCAACATCCGTTCATACTGACCTAACACTGTAGTACTGTATAGTGTAGTGGTTCAGTACTTTCACTGTGGTGGTCAGTATCCTGGGCTTTAGTCCTATCACTGCTTTACATTTCCATAGTGTGCACAACAGCCTGGTTAGGGTCCAGTTGTGCACATCTGCACAAAGGCAGTGCCTCTACAGACCATGGTAATTACTGCCCCATAAGCTTAACAAGTGTAGTCTGCAAAGCTATGGAGAGGATCATAATTGAGCTCATAAACAAAGATATGGGGGACATGCAGACATTGTACCCATCCCATTTTGGCTTGGTCAAGGGCAGATCATGCCTTTTGTACTGGGTTGACATCTTCAAAATGGTCACTTAGGCCATTGTTGGGGAAAGGCAGTCCATACAGCCTACCTTGGCCTTGCAAACACTTTCAACACAATACCCCACACAGGTGTTGTGGAAAACCCTAACAACTGAAATGTAAACCCATATGTTACAAGATGGGTTGCAAACTGGCTTAAGGACGGGACCCACAGGGTTAGAGTTGCTGGCACTATGTTAGACTCCAGGCTGATCACAGGTGGTGTCACACAGGGCTCAGTCCTTGGCCCCCATTGTTTGTCATGTACTTCCCAGAAGTACAGGCCAACATGGGAGGACTTTGGCTGACAATGTTTGCAGATGACTGCACACTGGGCCATAGTGGACAGTGCATCAGACACGGATATCCTTCACAAGGGACTCACGGTAACTGATAGCTGGTGCCAGAGCCATGGCCTGAAGTCAAAGTGCACAACATGTGGCTAGAAAGACCTTCTACATTGCCCACCTGATCAGGATGGGATTCACATCCAGATCTAGTGGGTGATTGTTCCCCTGTACTCTTCACTTATCAGAACGGTGATCAAGTAGAATGCACTATTCTGGATGTATCTCACCCAACATCTGCAGCAATTGGAGACACCCTAAATGTCCCCCACCTAAAGGATCAAGGAACCCCAACAGCTGTCATATGCTGCCAGATTGAAGACACTCCCACTCTATTCACTCACATACCGTCTGCTTAGAGGTGACATGTGCCTGACATGCAAGGCCATGTCCAAACAGGGATTAATGGACATGCTCCACCTCAGAATCGGCAGATCCACCTGAACCAGTAGTGCAGGTGACTTACACCTTAGCAGGGATGTACGTTGGACATGTTGGAGGGATGGAGTTATCACCCGGAGACTCCCTATGCTGTGGAATACAATCCCGGTCCATGTGAGGCAGAGCACCTTGCTGGCTGTGTTCAAGAGGTATCTTGACCTGTAGATGGAAGGTCATACGTTTAACCTGGGGATCGTCACTGTGTCACTGCTGGAGAGAGGCATGACAAAATGATGGGCACAGTACTGTTTCCATATAAGGGGTGGTGTACGCCAACGAACTCTGTGCTAGGCTTATACCTGCCTTAGGGAAGATAGCCTAGTATAAACCTATGTACCTATGAACCTATCTGACCATGTTGCATTATGTTCAGATGTGAACTACTTACAACAGCCTCATCCAACATCAGTAGTGTATTCCACAACATGGGTGTACATTGGCAAACACTACCGATGTGCCCTAGGCCATTTCTAATGCTAGTCGGAGAGTGTGTTTGTCCATCAACACATTGTAAGTGTAGTTTGCCATGACATATGTCTTGTTTAGTATACTGTGCCTCTGTCTACCTGTGACATAACATTGATACCCAGGGTAAACCTCCCATCTCCCATCCACTCATTAGGATTCCTGTTGAGGGACTCAACGACTGTCTCTGGACAACCTGTACTGGTAGTTTACTCATGCATGGGGGTGGCTTCTGTGTTATGGATAATGCAGTACAGCCTGTCCTATGTATGTCAGTGCTGGGGTTCAGGTCCCTCATGTGCATAGCTCCCTGCCATTCAGATTGTACAAGGTGCAGCATGTGCATTGATTCCAGCTTGGACATGGCTTTCTACGTCAGGCACAGCTTGCATCTGGGTGGACAGCATGGCAGTGTGTGGAGCTGCACTCTGTTTAATCAGGCAACACATTACATGTGTTCCAGCTCTTTCATACTCCTGGTGAGGTACTGTTGTGGACTTTACAGGTGCTGGATGTGTCTGCATGAGGTACACCCCACAGGGGCTGTTGTGGTAATTTCTAATGCTGATGAAAGATAACTGCAGAACCACAATGACCTCCCCTTAGCTAGATGTCAGACAGCATGGACCATGCAATCACAAATAAAAACAGGACCCTCTCCACAAAGGGAAAGGTACACCCCACAGGGGCTGTTGTGGTCATTTCTAATGCTGATGAAAGATAACTGCAGAACCACAATGACCTCCCCTTAGCTAGATGTCAGACAGCATGGACCATGCAATCACAAATAAAAACAGGACCCTCTCCACAAAGGGAAAGTGTCCTGTCTGGTGGACCCCAGCCATAAACAAACTGTATGACAGATGAGGGTTACTAATGCAAGACAGAGCTACATCTCCAAAAGGGAAGACAGCTGTGATCAGCACTAGTAGAAAGCTACATTATCTCATAAAGACATGCAAGGTTAACTTGGGGACATAAATCACCAAAGGCAATGAAGGTAACCACACTGCTTTCTTCAGTTATGTCAGACACCTGGTTGTGAACCCTCAGATATGCTCAGAGTTGGTACACAACAACATATATTCCAGTGACCTGACAGATATTGGCAACATTCCGGCGGACAGCTTCAGTGCGATTTACCCCCTCCCTCACCCCCAAAAGAAGATAGTTATCACTGCTGTATGTAACCTCACTGTCATCTTGGATGTCCATGTGAGAGCCGCACTCAGCAAAGACAAGTACACAGCATCCATGGGACCTGCTGGTATCCCCGGTTGCATGCTATGTGAACTCCAGAAGGGGCTGGACCCGTATATACAACTGCTATTTAACCTTAGTCTTGCTACAGGATATGTACCTGAACACTGGCGCAGGGCAACAGTGGTCCCACTCCACAAAGGAGATGCCTCCACAGACCATGGCAACTACCACCACACAAGCTTAACCAGCCTTGTCTGCAAAGCTATGGGAAGAGTCATTATGGAGCTCTTACACAGACACATTGCTGACCTACGGACCCTTGTTCCCACCCAGTTCAGCTTTGTACAGGGCAGATCCTGCCTTTTGCACCTAGTTGACTACTATGAAACTGTCAGTAGGGCCATCGATGAGGGCTACGCAGTCCACACAGCCTACCTGCACTTGGCTAAGGCCTGTGACACAATACCACACTCAGGCATCATAGCCAAGCTCAACAGCTGACATATAACAGCATATGTCACAGGATAGGTTGCAAAATGGCTAAGAGACAGAACCCATAAAGTCAACATTGCAGGTGCCTTGTCAGATTCGAAGCCAGTCACAGGTGGTGTCCCACAAGGATGTGTCCTGGGACCCTCTTAATTGGTATTTACTTTTCAGATGTGAAAGCAAACATAGGGGGTTGTGGCTGACAAAGTTTGCAGATGACTGCAACCTAGGCACCATAGTGAATACATCAGCCGGCACACATACTACAGAATGCCGTCACAAAGGCGGATAGCTGGTGCCAGGCATGGCCTGAAACTGAATGCAACTGATGTGTATTCATCCCCTTTGGGAGGAACAAAGTACCCACAGATCAATACATAGACAGCAACCCACTGAGCACAGACAACAAATCAGACACCTGGGGACACATGTAGATAGTGACATCTCTTTGACACCCCTGTTGCCAAAGTGGTTAGGAAGACTTTCTATCTTGCCCATCTTATCATGGAGGGTTTTCCATCCAGATCATAGGAGGTCATTGTTCCACTATCCTTCTCCCTTATCAGGCCCATGATTGAATACAAAGCCCCATATGGTATGTACCTCGCCCAGCACTTGCAACAGCTGGAGACACCCCAAAAGTACCTACCATGAAGATCAGGGTTCTTCAACACATGTCATATGCTTCCAGAATAGAGGAAATCCAGCTTTGTTCAGTGTCATACCGCATACTTACAGGTGACCTATGCCTGACATACAAGACCATGTCCAATCAGGATTTGGTGGACATGCTCCACTGCAAGCAATCCAAATCCACCAGAGCCATGAGAGCTGAGAATTTGAACCTCAGCACATACATGTATAGGACATGCTGGAGGGATAGAGTCATAACTGAGAGGCATCTCACACTCTAGCAGAGTATCCCAGTTCATGTTTGACAGAGTCCCTCACTGACTCTCTTCAGGAGACATTTGGACAACTGCATATGAGACAGAGGCACAGACTAGACAGAGGCACAGTCATGTTATTCAATTATGTAAGGGGGTCATAATGTGTCACTACTACATCAGAGGCACAATATTCAGAATCTATTCTGTACACTTATTACCACTATAAGGGGTGGCAATAGCCACATCACTATGGGTAGGCTTATACATGCACTAGGGCAGATAGCCTAGTAGTAGACTATGACACTATGAAACACTGGTGTATGTGTAGGTATTGTCAGTCAAACACTATGATGTGGTTTGGGGGGCTTGATATCTCCCTGTATTCCAACATTGTTTTGTCTATTCCTTCTAGCATGTCTAGGGATCAGTTGCTAGTGTCCTCTCCTGCTCAGCTGGTGAACCTGTGAATATTGAGGCAATGTTACACTTGCCTCATGTACACTGACAACCCTCTCCTTCTCCCATAAAACACACATACATGTGAGAGATGCAACTATATAGCCAAGGTGGAGGCTGAGCTTTCTCAACATAGGACTAGCAAGACCAGAGAGAAGGTGAAGGTAACCACACACATCACAAACCCAGTCTCACATGGCACTATCACAACTTAAAATCATACACATAGACATACGAAGACATACTCGGAGGCTCTGATCAGGAGTCTACCAAAACGGCAGTGGCCACCACAGCAGACACTCACACAACTGCCTCCACAGGGCACAGCACATGCAACACATTGACCACATAGTCGGTGTGCTAAACAGTCACAGCCCTTGAGGCCAAACACAATGCCAGACACACTTGTCATAGGTGACTCCATAGTCAGACACACTGACGTCCCACTCACCAGATCGAGTACGGAGGAGGTCACAGTAAGCTGCCTATCAGGCACTGCAATCCACCGCATAATGCAAGCACTCAGGTCACTCAACTGCAAGTACAAGTCTGACCCAGTCATTATCCATGCTGGTGTGAACGACCTGAGATGTACCTCCCTGGACTACATGGACAGAGACATAGAGGATCCCTCTGATTATGTAGGCCAGGCAGGTATGACCCTGACCTTGAGCAGTATCCTACCTTCACCAAGTATGATGCCACATAAACAGAGACAAGATGATCAGCTGTAATAATTTGCTTAAACTATGGTGTCATTCAAAGGGGGTCCAATGTCTGTCTGCCTGGGATGACATGCTGGACAGGTCACGCTGATTTGCAAGGGACAGCTTGAACCTGTCACCCCTGGGCTTCTGGATTTCAGCTGATGCTCTTGCCAACCCCATTGTGCCTTTTTTATGCAAGATTCAGATTCTACACCTACCACCCTAGAACACAGAAAAGGAAAGACACTAAGGGTAATGCTGCTCAATGCCAGAGGTCTCAACCTCAAGCTGCACACACTCGATGCCCTTCTCAGTATGTAGCACATTGATGTCTGTGCTGTGCCTGAAACCTGGTTCACAGCTTCTGACAGCACCCCGGCACTATCGGGTGTTACCTCATATCATGCGTTCCTGCATCGGAATCCGGACAACACCAAGACAGGAGGGTGGGTGTCCATATTCATCAAGGACACCCTCACCTCGAGGTTGGTGGCAACACACGATGCATCGGAGACCATCCAGGTGCCAGTAACCATAGGCAAGACTGCTCTGCAGTTTGTAGCATGTTACATGCCACCCTCTCAAACTCAGGTACCTCACACAGCTGTCCTGAAAACACTGGAGGGGATATATGTATCTCCAAACACCATCCTACTGCGTGAAGAGTTCATACACTCAAATGCCATGGAACAACTGGTCACCATCCCCACAAGTGGAGACAACATACTAGAACTCATCATCACGAACATGGGGTCACACTGTTCAACACCAGCAGTATAACCATCATTGGTGAGATCAGATCATGGACTAATCTCAGTGGGGGTCCACATCCCACCCACACCCCAGATAGAAAAACAAACAGTGAAGACCTTCTCAGATGCTGACTTCACATTTTTACGGACTGGTGTGGTCTCTTTCAAGGCCCCCAGGCCAGCGGACACCATTACCCAAGCCGCTGTATCACATACAAATGCATTCTACCAGCACCTCCAGGACTGCATGGATCAGGCAATCCCAAACAAGACAAAGACTGTTTGTACCACAGGCAAGCATCCAGTCTGGTGGACCCTAGCCATAAACAAGCTCTACAACAGAAGGAAGGAGCTACTACAAGATAGAGCGAAATCCGTGAAGGGAAGACACCCTGCTCATTGTGAGTAAAACACTGGGTTCCCCATACAATCATCCAAGGCGAGTTTTGAGAGTAAACCCACTCAGGACTCAAGGGACAATCATGAGGCCTTTTTTACATATGTTTGAAACCTGGGAGGGAATTCCCAGATATGCTCAGAATTAGTTGGGAATGATGTAAATATCACTGAACCTACAGACATTGCCAACATACTGGCTGACAGGTTCAGTGCAGATTTCTCCCCCCCTTCACAACTGGAGGGTATCTACACCAGAGGATTGTAGCCCCCGCAAACATCTCCAATGCTGGGGTGAGAACTGCTCTATCCAAGGCGGAAAACACTTTATCCATGGGACCAGATGATGTCCCCAGTTGTGTGCTCCATGAACTCAATGAGTAATTACACCCGCAGTTAGGGCAGCTGTTTAATCTTAGCCTCACCTCAGGATATGTGCCCAAGGTGTGGCATACGGCAATGGTGGACCCACTTCACAAAGGAGGTGCCTCCACCAACCCCGGAAACTACCATCCCATCAGCTTGACAAGCCTGTTCTGCTAAGCTATGGAGAGGATCATAATGGGAATTATAAATGAAGACATAGGGGACTTGCAGACATTGGATCCAATCCAATTTGGCTTTGTCAAGGGCAGATCATGCCTTTTAAACTTAGTTGACTTTTTCAAGAGAGTCACCCAGGACATTGACATGGGCAAGGCAGTCCACACAGCCTTCCTTGACCTGGCAAAGGCTTTCGACACAATACCCCACTAAGGTATCATTGAAAACATCACCAGCTTAATTGTGTACCCATACATCACAGCATGGATCGCAAACTGGCTAAGTGACAGAACACACAGGGTCAAAGTTGCTGGTGCCATGTCACACTCCAGAGCTGTCACAAGTGGTGTCCCACAGGGCTCAGTCCTGGGCCCACATTTGATCAGCATCTACTTTTCAGAAGTACGAGCAAACACAGGAGGATTATGGCTGACAAAGTTTGAAGATGGCTGCAAACTGGGAAGCATAGTTGGAAACCTATCTGACACAGACATCCTTCAGAAGGGTCTCATAGACACAGATAACTGGTGCCAGAGCCATGGCCTTACGTTAAACGCTAAACAATGCATAGTCATACCCTTCGGGAACAACCGGGTTACCCCTAGTTCCCATCTAGGTGGCAATCCTCTAAGCACAGACGAGGTTATCAGGGTCCTGGGCACCCAGGTTGACAGTAATATTTCGTTTGACACTCACATTGCCAGAGTAGGCCTGGGGCAGTTCCTGCTATTAGGACAGAGGTGTGACCTGGTAGTGTCAGGGTGCTGATGTGGGCTTTGACCCTGTTTTCTATTACAGCACTGATATCTACATTCTCTATACTGTGTGCGTTTACACTGCACGCATTTATACTTCTGGCATTGGGTAGCATTACATCTAGGTAACTATCGCTTGTGGTACCTATGAGGTAGGCTTGTGTTTTTTGTGGTTTATGATTGGTGTGGGTGGATGTTAGTCGGGTCCTCAGGTGTGCATATGGTACATGGTATTACATTACTTAACACATGGCATTGATGCCTCAGGTGGTGCTGCAGGGCTGCCTCTGTCGGATGCACATACTACACTCCCTGTACATGTTTGAAAGCAGGTTGTGTCATGTTAGGCATCCCTGTTACTATATGAGTGAGTCAGAGCAGGTATCAGTCCCAGTGCTCCTACTGACCAAGTGTATGTGCTATGCGTTGCCTCTTTGCCAAGGCCAGGGCATACTGGGCACGCCTCCTTCTGCCTACTGGGACAAGGTCAGGTTGTTCCTCCTCCGAGTCACCCTCTGCCTGTGGTGGCCTTGGCAATGGTGGGGGGATGTTAGGCCCAGCCCTGTGCTGGTCCTGCTGCAGCTGTTTCCACAGGATCATATTATGAAGCATAGCACATATCATGACCATTTGGGAACATGTAGTTGGTGTGTACTGCAAGGCTCCACCAGATGTGTCCAGACACCGGAACCGTGACTTCAGCAGCCCAAACACACGCTCTATGACATTACGTGTTTGTGCGTGTGCCTCATTATGGCGTTCCTGTTCAGGTGTGTGTGCATTTCTGATGGGTGTCATCAGCCACTGCTCAAGTGCATAACTTGCATCCCCCACTAGGTGTCCGTGTGGGACGTCCCCACTGGCAAATGATTGGTACAGCTGCATCAGATGCCAGATGTGGGAATCGTGGTAGCTCCCAGGGCAGCCAGCACACACATTCATTATTATGCCCTGGGCATCACACACGACCTGGCAGTTGATGGAGGGGAATCCCTTGTGGTTAATGTAGACTCTACCCCGCTCACCAGCTGGTGCTTTGATGCGTACATGCATGCAGTCTATTGCACCCAGCACCTCAGGGTATCCCGCTATTTGCTGGAAGAGACGCATATTGCTGGCCACAACCTCACGGTCATTAGGGACATATATATGATCACCGACATGTGCTGACATGGCATCCAGGAACTGGTGCAGTACCCTGGAGGCTGATGCCTGTGATATCCCCATCATATCACCAGTTGGTCTCTGGAAGGTACCTGTTGCTAGTATTCTTAGGCCAACACATACCTTGGTTTCCACTGGGATGGGTTCCCCTCTGTTGGTTCTGTGTGTGAGATGTGGCCTGCACAGCTCAACAATCTGCTGCAGAAGGTCTCTGTCCACTCTGTAGCGCTCTACTATCTCCAGCTCATGTAACCCATGGTAGGTGACCCTGGGCCTGTATACACTTCTCCTTCTCCTCACTCTGGGTTGTCTGTCAGCATCTGCATTGACACCACCCTCAGCAATTTGCCTTTGCCTGATTATAACAGCTATGGCAGCCCCTAGCATTTCTGCTCTGAGTTCAGCTTTTTCAGTTTTCAATTCTGATAGCTTACTTTCCTGCAGTATCTCTTGTGAGAAACACCCTGCACTGCTCTTTGCAGTGTTTTAAGTGCTGGGTTGGGCTTCTAGTCTGCCTGCATAATTGCCTGCTTCCAATTGTTTCCAATTGTATCCTCTGGCAGTTTCCATGTAATTTAGTTGTTTCCTGTTTCCTCTCTGTTTCCTGAGGGGGAGCAATATGCACACCAGCTTAAACACGCTCACAGTCATTTAAACGCGTGCACACATCCCTACACGGTGTTACACGCGTGCACACATCCTTACACGGTGTGAACTAGGCTGATTCATGTTAAAACGCACGCACACTGCCTTAAACACGTGCACGCCCGGGCAAACCGTTGTAAACAGTTTGCAACACGCTCCCACATGTTGAGCCTGCCTCACAGCGCCACTGGCGCCAAGATGCACGTATATCAAGAAACTTTGAGTGTAGTGATAGCGTAAGCCTTCAGTTTCTTGACTTTCCTAGTGTTCTGTTGGGACACACCTCCCTCCCTGAAGTCTGTCTGTCATCTTTCACCTTACATTGCCCTCCAATCTGGTACATTTGTATCTATCCTTCCCCCCCGTGATGTCACCTACCTCTTACTCTCTTTCTTCCCTTCTCTAACTCTTACACTACTCAGAAAGTGCTCATTACCTATGCGGCAGTGTGATTCAGTATTGTAACCCTCATTTACATAGGATTGCCTAGTAATGCTTAGTTACATGTCTTACATGGAGCTTCCCCCCTTGACAACCACTAAACGGAGGCCATATTGTTTTTGGTCTGCAAGTCCCTCCATTGACATTACATGTAATACATAAATCCCACAATTGTGGGCTTATAAGCTTCGGTTTTTAGTTTTAGGTAGCGCACCCCGTTTGCGTGGGTGTGCGCTGCAGTTAAACCTCAAAATCCCGTGGAAAAAAAAAAAGTTATATTACATATTTTTGCAACACTTTTTCATGCCAATGGCCACATATTTGGCTATTGGCATGCTTAATGACACAAATGCACCCTTTATTTGGAGCTGACATAGCTCCGTTTTTAATTTTGCAGAAATGTACTCAGTTGTCAGCTGAGTACATTTCAGCAACACGTCCGTTACACGGACTGGTTTCTGCTTCGTGGATCGCTCAGATACCTCATTTGCATATATTTCAGCTGCAAATGAGGTATTGAGCATTTCCATGCCCAGTCCGTGTAAGAGACGTGTTAGCTGTCTCTTACACAGAGATTTGGGCTGTTCCTGAATCGGGAGGCTTACACGGAGGCTTACACTACTCTTGAACTCCGTGTAAGCCTTCCTGAATCCGGCCCATTATATTTTCTGGGATTCTGGAATGATTTCCGCAAGCTGACATGCACTCACAATGAGCCATTCACTCATTTTTATCATATAAATTTCTGACAAGAAACATTGATATTATTTGAGAAATAATGGCTGAGAATTAATTCAGTTCATGCCTATAATTAGAAATGTCATAATTTCATTTCAAAAATATAAACCGATACTTTAATGTAAAAAGCACTGTTTTGAATAACTGGAGAAAGTTAATGAAGCTTCAAACTCTAATATGTGATGAAACAGAAAATTTAAAAAGAAGTATGTCACCCATAAATTACATTTATGGAAAACAGCTTATTTTAATGGCTTAAGCAATTCAAGATCTGACGGATCAAAGAAAACAACTGTTCACTACCACAGTTTCTCAATACAAAACAACTGACCATCTCAAAATCATGAACACACACACACACACACACACACACACACACACACACACACACACACACACACACACACACACACACACACACACACACACACCAATTATGCATAAAAAGTCAGACATGGAAACAGTACAAAAAAGTATAATCCAAAAAAATAAAATCAGCATCTTAAAGAAAGAACTGAAAAGAGTAGTTAAACAGACTGACAACCAGTAATTTAAAACAATTGGGCTGGATTCAATAAACCCTACATAGCTTGCTAAAACAGTGTGTGTAGTGATTTGTATTCAGTTAATGGCCCTACACAGTATGTCAAGCTGCACAAACACAGTAAACATGATGGCATGCTGATTACAGCATAAGCAGCTGAATTTCATGCTAATTAACCAACCCAAGATGGAGGAGCTGTTCAGCAAGCTATAAAGCAATTGTGTACACTTGGAGCAGGTTTTGGCCTCAAATTCCAAAACCTATTGGAATACAGCCATGGAAACCACTCTACATGGAAAGAATGTTAGGGGCTGCTGCTGCTCTTCTACATGTGTATGTGCAACAGGCCCAAGTTTCTGCTGCTGCTGCTGATAGACTTCAGCCAAAAAAGAGTTGGCTGTTTAGACCCTGTTTGGCTTTTCAAGGTCTACATGAGGTGGGAATACTAGAGAGGTACAGGGTGGATAGAGACACACTACAGGAACTCTGCAACCTTTGTTGTCCTCAGCTGAGAGTAAGGGCAAATCAAAGGTATCCAATACCTGTGGAGACTAAGCTATGTGTAGAGCTTAGAATTTTAGATACAGGAACTTTCCAGAAGCCAACAGGGGGCATGCTGGGGGTGTTACAGGCATTGGCATCCAGGATCCTACATCAATTCCCGAATGCTATGGTACAGCATGCCAGTAACTATGCACCTTTTCCCTGTACCTCTGAGGACAGATCTACAACTATGCAGGATTTATACCCTGTAGCTCACTTCCCTGAAGTCTTACATGTGATAGACTGCATGCACATTAAGATCAAGCACCACATGGGGGATACGGAAAGGTCTACATAAGCAGAAAGGGCTTCCACTCCATTAAATCCCAGGTCATGTGTAATGCTAAGGGAATCATCCTGAATGTGTGTGTAGGCAACCCCGACAGTTACCATGACTCCCATTTTGATATAACTCTCAGCTCTACCAGAGGATTTCCAGTGGGGATATCCCAGTAGATCATTTACTAGGGGGAATGCAGGGGATGCACTCAAACCATGGCTGATGATGACCATCAGAAATGCATGTAAACTCACCAAAGAACGCTATAATGAGGCACACATTCAAACAAGAAATATCACAGAGCATGTGTTTGGGCTGCTGAAGTCATGGTTCCAGAGCTTATATACATCGGGGGGAGGGGGGCTGCAGTACAGTCCCAGTACTTGTGCTGAAATGTTCACTTCTCTGCTATCCTTCACAGTATTATACTGAGAAAACAGCTTCAGCAGGAACACTAAGGGGAAGGGGCATTCATCCCACCACCACTGGCAAGGTCACCACAGCTACATGCAGATTAGGACTAAGAGGAGGAACCCCCAGCAGATGTGGGTGTAGATGAAATTATGTGTGCACAATATGACCTCGCCCTGGCCAAGAGGCAATGGATAACACACGTGCTGACCAACTAAGGGGAACTACTTTCATCCAATGCACATACATACAGTAAAATTGATGCCAGGCAATTCTCACAACTTTTAATTAACCAGGTAATGGATATGTACTGCTAGCATTACAGACAGTCAGCCCAAATTAAAACAGTTGAAACAGTTGTAACTGCAGGTCTATCAAGGTTAGTATTGAACCTGGAACAGGAAAATAAATGGGTAAGAACTCAAATGAATGGCAGATGCTTACATATTGTTGCATGCTAATTTACATAAGTAGAAGGTGTGTGAGTTTTACAGTAATGACATCAATATGTGACAGGACTGACATGCCAATAGATGTCTGCTCTTTATCAACTAATAGGTCTCATGCATCAAAGATACACACAATACAAAAACCTGTAAGAAAGCAGTATAATTTTCAAAATAGCATTACCAACACATATACTAAGCACTCAGTCAGCTATGCACCCTGTGCATCAGAAAAAAGACATATGTATCCTTGAATTCAAAAGATACTAACAAGGAGATGGCATAGCCATCATCATTTACATAGGGTGTTGTTTGAGAGGGCAGGTGGCCAAGCCTGACACAAACGGTAGTGAGTACGTGTGAGTAAGAAAGATCAGCAGGCAGAAATTTAGCTAATTATTGAGTGGCCAATAAGACAGAATGAGTTGCAAGCCTCACAAACAACCCATGTGCCTGCTATGTGTGTGCACCTGTCTGTATGGGCACTTGAGGTGAAATGTGTGTTTGAGTACCTGCAAGAATACAGCCAAGCTCTGTGCTAGCTATACGTCCTGGCATGTTGGACAGGTGTGAGCAATGAATGATAGAGGTAACAGTTCATTGTCATTGTCCCCAACCGTGACAATTGGCTCTGCCAGGCATTACACTGGCATGTCCATGCTCATGGTTAGATGGGCTGGTGCTACCCAAATGTGATTGATGTCTGCTGGAAGAGCTCCCATCATGACTACACCCAGGATAATGACCCTGTGGCCTACCACATCAGGGTTTAGACACCTCAACCACTGATGGAGCAGTGGAAGTGCTGCCACTGCTGCAGCAAGATCAGGTACGGGCACGTTCACTAACAGCAGATGATGATGCTGAGCTACATCCACGTGGATTCTGTTCCTGTTCCAGCAGATATTCCACTGCAGACACTGCCCATTCCATCGTGTCATTCATCCAACCCTTTGAATCAGCCACATAGTGGAGGCAGACACACATGTCAGCCTGAGCCACATCTACAATCCTAAGCATGTCCTTGGAGGCCCTAGTGGAAGGTGCCTTTGCCTCCATGTAGCCCTAAACATACATCAAGTGTCACATAATGACATACCAGGATAAGGTAGAGGGTGTACAGCAGGCTTTCCTGAAGAACCCCTAACAACCCTCCTGCATGGCACCTTGCCCACACTTTGACTACAACCAGAGTCAACTAGCACTGAAGCTGCAGTAATCACATTATTCTGATCAAGTGTCTCCCTCTCCAGCTATTCAATATCTGAGGGCACAGTGGAATAGGTATGCATAGGCATACTGACTGTGTCTGATGGAATTCAAGGGGATGGCTGAATGTCAAATTCAGTGTCAGATTCAACTTCTGAACCCATCGACTGTGCCTCTGTTTGGCCACTATCATCACCAGAGTCTACCGATACTCTCACATCAGGTGGTAAGAGTTGTACACTACCACTGTCAGGATCATCTGTGATAAACAACAAATACAGGAATGAACTTACTACTACACTAAATATTAAAGCAATATAATTACATGATAACAAACTAATACTGATCCCACTATCACAGATGGTACAGCAATACAGACACTTATTACACTTACCTCACACATGCAGATAAATGCATATATCTGACAAATGGTAATCAATAAGCAAAAGAAAACATTTGCTTACCATGTGCAGATGAAACTTTGTAGGGAGGATGGTCCTGGAAGAAATGAAGCAAGGAAAGGATGGCAATTAAACATCACAATTGGAATAACACAGTGGGGATTATGAATACACAATTGCCTATATGTTTGGTAAGAATAATTGTAACTGAAACTTGGCTGACACATCCACCTGCAGACCATGTGTGATGAACTGTGTCATATAAGTGCTATTAATAGGTACAGGAAAACAATTTCCCAAGGAAGTATTACTCAAATTATATATTTTGTTATTCAAGGAAATCTAAAAATTGCCATATGTAAGCTTACCTGGAAGCTGCTTCTGGGACACATTTTTCCTCCCAGACACATCAGCACTGACATTAAAAACATGTTGGTGTGCAGCTTCCACTGAGCTGTCTGGATCTCTAACAGTGGACAGGAGCTCTTCATTTGGTGTTAGTGGGGGATCAGTAGCAGGCCCCCGGTAGCCAGCTGTTCTCAGGCAACTGCAGCTGCTCTCATATGGGCTAATGAAATCATATAAGAGGCCCAATCGTTCACCAGATCATAATTCCTGGCATGACCCCCTACTGCATTGACATAGTTCACTAACTGCTTCCAGAGCTGCATTCCTCTCTCAAGCAGAAAGGTGCCACAGCACCTGAACACCTGGATTATCACTTAATTTTCAGAGTCAATGAAAGGGGGTTTACATAGATTTGTAAGCTTGCATGTCATAATCCTATGTGATGTAAAACAGAGAATGATGTAACATATAAATGTCAACTAACTAGAGTTTTGCTTACATGCACATTTGGCAGCATTAAGCACTGGAAATGCACTTTTCAGTTATTAAAACTGAAGCTTATGTGATATTCCCACTTCACCCTCACACACAAACCAAGATTTGTCCAAAGCAAAGAATACCACTTTAGTAATGTATTATGTTTCCCACTGACATTTCCAGATGTCTACATATTTTCAAGGGAAAAGTACTTGAAACACACTTTTGTTTTCTCAACACACAAATTGTAGGTTGCTCCCCCACCCCCAAAACAACAAGCAAATGAAGGTTTGTAAAAACCAAGGAATACCAGAGTTAAATCAGTCTATATGCATTCCACACAGTTATTAGAATGTGTATGCATTTATAACAGAAACAACAATTTATAATTGCCAGTCACCTCTCACTGTGCCTACCACTTCCCTGGAGGTGTCTCTGGGCCATCTCAGAAGCATAACACCTGTGTTGGTGACATGTACATTACTATTTCTCCCCAATAACATAGAAAGATTGTAAAATAGAATTTTAACAATAATACTTGTGATGAAAGTTATAACCTGTTTATCTGAGAACTGTAAATGCCTGCGAAAAGTAGCTATGCCAACAATGAAGTATAACAAGTGTATATAGATAAAAGTTACATTTTCTCCTGGATATATAAATTGATTTGTAACATGTTATAAACTCTAGAATGTACTTGAATAATGCAAGCATACCTTAGAAAAATTGGAAGCCTTCTCTGGAGATAAATCATCTTCAAAGGAATAGCAATCTTCTGTTTTGCCCAGATACACAAGTCTTCTCACCTTCAAGTTCCCTAGCTACATGATAGCCTTTTTATAGTGTAGACTCAGCCCTCTGAGCACTGTGAAAATGCAAATAAGGTTTGAACTTATTAGAATTGCTGAATACCAAACCTTTGACTTCATGCATCTGATGTAAACATAGTGTAGGCTCTACAACACTGTTTCTAATGGCTTGCAATTTTGAATGATTAGTGGGAGAGAAAAGGAAGACACAACAGCAATTCAGTCTGCTTTACCTACAGTGGGAATAAACAGCATACATTTATCATTTTTTTAAGTACTAGACAAACTCTACTGCCTGTGCTGTTAAATGTTTTTCACTGCCATGTATTTTTATAATACAGTTAAAGGAGAATGATACACAATGCACTATACAATGCTTGTCTGAGATTACAGTGCAGAGATAAGTGAAGAATGAACATTATAAAAAGAGAAAGAGCTGTATGTGTCAAACATATTCATAAATGGTTGTGTGACTGCTCATTGCACAAAATATGCAAGCCACACATGTACAACCAGCTGATAATGTACAAGTGTATGTCCTGTTAATACTGTAGAGGAAATGGGAATTGCTTGTAATCACATGATTTGCTTTCCTGCTGCAAAGTTGTGTCTGTGGCAAGGGGAGATAACACACTTTTCATTATTATGATAGTTCAAATCCAGAGCTGTGTAAAATTCTTTAACATGTCTTTTTTAAGTATTAATATTTGCATCACACAGGGCTTAATGCATACACAATGAAATGCATATGTATCTAAACTCTAATGTCCGTTGCCTTAAAATAGAAATCCAGCTTAGCAGTATTGAGCATTACTCAGCAGCTTGGATGACACAGACAACATAAATTACACCTGGGAATCAAGTGTGTGTGTAGCACACCTTGTAAAGATGTTGAGGCACACAATGCATAAGACAGTTAGATCATGGTTCAAGTCCTACATTATTTTTAAGGATGAATGACACTAAACATTTTTTACAAATAAAATGTCTTTTGTCCTTTGTCTCTTTGATTGCATGCTGCTGACCTGTGTGCAAACATGGCTTACTGCAGACAAGAAAGATAATAAAAAAATAAACACTGTTACTTGTTTTGCTTTCCTTCATGCAAACATGCTAGGCAGCATTGAACAGAGGCCAGGATTTGTGCACAGCACCTGAAAATAAAAAAGAAACATTGTAACTTGCTAAAATGAGACATTGTTAGTTGTTTTGCCTTCCTTTGCGCAAACTCGCTAAGTGGTGTTGCATGGCTGTCAGCACTCTGGACAGTACTGAGTGTAAAATATACATCTACTGCCCACATTTCCCTATGGCACTAAGAGTAAGTTCCTGCTCACAACACATGTGAGGCAAAGTTCTAGACCAACACATTTCAAATTTTATTAATGTTGTTCCATGGTAATTCATATGCAAAATAGCTATATAAAGATAATTATACTTAGCAATAATTATGTATAAGAGTAGGCATCATATGAATTATATGTGTAACTGGAGGTATTCTGACAATTAGATATTGTGTTATCTGACCCAGTGCTCAAAAGTATACTCTGAAAGTAATACAAATATATGCATTTCCCTTATATTGTCACACATTACCCCTGCATCAGATATGAAAATGTATAAACCAGGACCTTGTCCAGTCACACACATGCATGGCTAACTGAAGTGTAGCACCACTCCCTATTTACTGTATCTATATAATTAATGACCATTTATGGCAACCACTTCTTCTGTGGTAATGAGGGGAAAAAACTATGTGGAAGTATATGCATTCTCTGTTTTTTATATGTTTGAATCCCACATTGTACAAATTACTTTTATCAGTGTGTAAGGCCCCACAAAATGTGTGTCAAGTCATAAACTTTATCCTCCCACAATTGGTGTCTTAAATGTCAAGTCATTTAACAGGTATAGCAGCAGACAAACTATGTATTAATGCCAACTGTGACATTACCCTTCCTATTTCATAAACTGCCTTCTTTTCTGTTGGGCAATGTTGTTCTCCATGTACCATCAAACAGAAGCAGATGGCATGATTGTGTGGATTTGCACACTGACCATAAAATGCATTATCCTGAATTGGTGGTAAAACACTTTAATTGTTGTTGGATGACCTGTGCAGACATGGTAGGAGATGGCAAGGATGGTGCCCAATTTAGAGATCAAAGATGGGGTGTAGAGGAATCAAGAATACTCACTGCACTCATCATAAAGCACTACAGCAATAGGCTGCTGCAGGGCAACTTATAGGTTCATAGGTGTGTACTAGGCTAATGGTCCTGGAGCCTTTACAAGCCTAGCCCATAGAAGGGCCCTGGCATCGTGCCACCCAATGTTAGTTCCCAGTGCCTCTATCAAGTAGAGTCAGTGGAGTGATCCCCAGGGTGAACTTTCTATTTCCCATCTACTCATCACGATTTCTCTTGAAGAGGGCCAGTGAGGTGATCTGCTTGACATGTATGGGAAGTCTATTCCACAGCATGGGCAGTCTTTGGGTTATGAACCTGTCTCTCCAGCATGTTCTGTTGATTTTGGTAATGAAGTTGAGGTCCCTGGAGTGTGTGGTGTGGTGCAACTGGGATTTTGTTAGCTGTACCATTTCTAACAGAGCTGGGTCAGACATGGCTTTGTAAGTCAAGCAGCAATCACCTCTTAGTAGACGATATGAGACAGAGAATAGCTCAAGTTTTTTGAGTCTCTCCATGTAGGACATGTGTTTAAGGCCTAGAATACTCTTCATGAGGTACTTTTGTGACCTTTTCAGCTGCTGCATCTGTCTAGTGAGGTACATGTCAAATGAAGCATTATATTCGATGATTGGCCTAATGAGGGAAGAGTAGAGAGAGAGTATCACCTCTTTCTTCCTGGATGCAAAACCCTTAATAATGAGATGTGCCACATAGAAGGACTTTCTGACCACAGTGGCAATGTGGTGGCTGAAGGAGAGGTTGCTGTCAACCTGTGTCCCCAGATCTCTTATAATGCCTTCAGTGTTCAGTGAGCTCACATCAATGTGGTAATCAGTGGCAACTGAGTTTTTCCCAAAGGGGATAATGACACATTTTTTGGCATTAAGCTGAAGGCCATGGTTTCAACACCAGTCATTGGGCAGAGTGAGCCTTTTCTGTAGGATGTCTACATCACTTGGACAGTTAATAATGGCTCCAAGCTTGCAGTCATATGCAAGCTTGGTCAGCCAGAGTCCCTCCATGTTGGCCTGGACTTCTGAGAAGTAGATGCCAAACAGGAGAGGACCCAGGACTGATCCCTCTGGGGGTCCACTCATGACTGGTTGGCAGTCTGACTTGGAGTCTGCTACTTTCACACTGTGGGTTCTATCTATGAGCCAACTTGCAACCCACCTAGTGATATAGGGGTTGATGCCTAGTTTGGTGAGTTTATCAATAATTCCTGAGTGGGGAATGGTATCAAAGGCCTTGGGCATATCAAGGTAGGCTGTATGAACTGCCTTGCCCTCATCCACAGCTCTGGTGACTGACTCAAAGAAGTTAACCAGGTTGAGCAGGCAAAATCTACCTTTCACAAAACCAAATTGTGTGGGATCTAGAGTTTGGAGATTCCCTATAGCCTTGTTAATTAGGTCCATAATGATGCGGTCCATAGTCTTACATATCTGACTCATCAGGCTAATGGGGCAATAATTCCCAGGGTCTGTAGGCACTCCCCCTTTATGGAAAGGGATGACTGCAGCTGTGTGCCATTTGGTAGGGACAAAGTCTGAGGTGAGGCTGTGATTGAACAGGACACACAGAAGTGTTACCAGTTCATTTTATAGTTCATGTAGAACACATCCAGGGATATTGTCGGGTCCCATGGACAATGCAGCTTTAACCTGTGCTGCAGTAATCTTGGGTGCCTGCCATTCCTCCAGTACTGTGATTGGTTCTTTAGGGGGGAGAGAAAGAGTTAAAGTTGGCACTGAATCTGTTGGCCAGTATGTTGGCAATATCTGTTGGCTCAGTATAGGAGGTACCATTGTGCAGTAACTCAGACCAAACCTAGGTATTGCCGTGGAGATTCTTGTTACAATTATAGAAGGCTGTGTGGTAGTTTTTAGTGTCTGCTGCAATTTTGCCTTCATAGCTGGCTTTAGAGGTTTTGATGAGGGATCTCAACTTTTTGTTGACACTAATAAGGGAGTTGTTTCAGTCTTGGGACTTCACCGTTTTCTGCAACAGTTTCTTCATTCTGTTTAAGAGTTTGTTAATGGCAGGGGACCACCAGATTGGTTTCCTTTTTTTAGAGGAGAGTGTCTTGCTTCTGTTGGGTATGGCTAGTTCGATGCATTTATGTACGTATTCGTACAGTGCATTGATGTATGATTCGGCAGTTATGCATCTATTTTCCATTGACAAGGGTGCCGTGAAGTTAGCCACCTTTGTTTTTAGGAGCCCAAAGTCAGCTTTGGAGAAGTTTTTCATGGTGGCTATCTTTTTGGGGGTTGTGGGTGAGATGTGGCTTTCCATCATGATTAGTTTGTGGTTGGATCTAACCAGGGAGGAACAGTTGCCCATGTTAGTAATAACCAGGTCAAGGATGTTGCTTCCTCTAGTGGGGGTAAGAATGAGCTGGTCCAGGGCACTGGAACTGAATTCCTGGAAGCATTGGATCAGTGTATTGGTGCATGAGTAGTTTTCCAAGTTGATGGAGAGGTAGTTGAAGTCACCTAGTATGAGAATGTTGAGTTGGACCCTAATTGTTTCAAAGGTGCTTAGGAACATGGAGTGAGAGGATCGGGACATGGTTGGTGACCTATAACAGGCTACAACCTGAATCACCATCTTATCCAATGTTAGCTGTACCTGACATATCTCAGATGCATTATGCTGGGCTACTAGTCTGGAGGTTTGCATATCCTTTATGAATATGGAGACACCACTGCTTTTGGAGCTTCAGTCCATGTTCTCATGGCCCATGTTATTCCAGGTCTCAATATAAATCTGAGGCTTGGAACAGTCTTGCCAAGGCTGACTCTAGTGTGACTGGTATCCCATGCACTGGAGAGCAATGCAGGCATCATTATAAAATCCTACAATTGTGCAAACAGGCACAACTCAGCCAGTGGCTCGATGAGTTTAGGATTGCTGACATCCCACAGTTGTTTAAGTATACAGATAATGCAGCATTAACTGATGTAAAATGTTGGAGATAGTCAAGACCGGTATGCAGAATGCTTTCATGTGTCTTTTTCTCTCATTCTTTACTTTTAGGTTGATCAGGAGAATTCGGTGAACAGGGAGGTGCATGCTGAATGCTTAGAAAGACTCAGAGAAGTTAGTGGTATGTAGGCAGCAGAAATTAACATTATTTTATTAAAATTGTTGCTCTTTCATACATTACTAGGAAATTAAACATGCACGTCTTAACTGTAAAAGCAAACACACATTCTTTAATCTGTAGCTCAAGATATTTGTAGGAGGCAAGTATAATAATGTATTCAAATGTGAGTTCAAATGCATACTATTAAAAAAATGAATATTAATTTCATCAACATTTTAAATGCCATGTTAACTTCTGTAATATCTTTAAAATCAAATATGCAATATATGCATATTACAAAACTATTTGGTACAATTATTGGTCCTAATTTGGATTTTTAAAAAGAATAGCTAATACAAAAGTAAAAATATATGTTTATTGTACTAAGATATTGTATGTGACATATAATGGTTCTAATTATTTTTTTTTCTCTTACCCCACTCCTTATCTCTCTTTTTTATTTTTATATCTGTGATCACATTGTTCTGATGTCAGAATTTTCAGACAACAATCAAAATAATTTCCAGCACAGGAAGGTAGGACAACCAGTGCAGCTCAGCCTGCCACCCCTGCACCATCTGCCACACCAACAACCAGCACTTCTGAGACACAACCTGGCAGTACTGCATCTGTTCAGTGTTATTCTCCTATCCTCTTTGATGGTCATGCCTGAATGTTGCAGGTCTTCTCTCACACAATCAATACATCTGTTTTCTGGATGCCCTCATTTCATCTTGCCTTCTTCTTGTCTCTCCCAAATCTTCTTTACTAGTCTGTCTTCTGCTTTTCTGCACGTGCCTGAAACACAGACGTCTGTTCCTTTTTACCTTCTTAGCAGCTGGAGCTACTTGTGCTTCTGCATATGTCCTCATTTCTTTGACTATCTCACAGTGTGCATCCTATCACCTGTTTCAGGCCCTTTATCTCCATCACTTCTGGCCTTTTCAGCTGCTTTGCTTTCACTGTCAAGGTTAATGCGTCACACTTTAGTATTGGTCAAATCACTGTTGTGTTCACATTACTTTTCAGCATCTTTGGCATTCTTCTGTCATACACTACCTCGGAGACTCTCTGTGCCAGTTATCTGCAGTGTCTTTGATTCTAGGCTTGATCTCCTCATTCAATCTTACCTTCTCAACAACCACTCCTCCCAGATACTTGAAGCTGTTAACCTGTTTCACAATCTTCCCTTCTATCTCAGTGTTATCTTCTTCTGATTCCCCCATTTGCAACCATGACAACATTAGCATCTGTGCTCAGTTTCAAACCATGTACTCTTAATTTTGTGTTCCTTCCCCACTCATTTGCTGAAGTAATTGTTCAGATTCTCCATGTAAAGCTGCATTGTTTGCATACAGCAGCTTTGCTGAGCTGCCACCTCTGATCTGTTTACTAATGTAGTTCATCACCAGTATGAACAAAGGTAGGCTCAGAGCTGAACCCCAATGCACATACACTCCCACTGGGATCCCTTCTATGAGTTTGAACACCATTCTTACCTGTGTCACTGGGATCTTGTACACAGCCTGCACCAATTCTACCAATGTTTCTGGGACTTTGAACCATTGCAGGATTGTCCAAATCAGCTTTCTTGGGACTTTGTTATATGCTTTCTCCAAGTCTAGGAATGCCTAAATGGAGTCTTCCCTCATTTCTAGATTATTCTTAACTATCTGACTCATTGCAAACATCTGGTTGGTTGTGCTGTATCATGATCTGTATTAAAGCTGCTCATCTCCTATTTTACTTTCTGCTACTCTTCTTTCTCATTTATCAGTCGCCCTCTCTAGCTCTATCATGCTGAACTACAATATCTCTATGCTATCCACAGTTGTGAATGTCCTGTTTGTTCTTTAACACTGACATTAGAAGGCTTAAGTTCTAGTAATCTGGGATAAGTCATTCTCTCCATTGTGCTATGAGCATCCTCTAGGGCCATTTCTCTCCTAATTCACCTAACATTTTGAGCATATCTGTTGTGACCTTGTCTGAGTCTACTGCTTTTTCTAATTTCATTTTCCTTAGTGCCGTTCTCTCTTCTTCCAGCGTCTGCTCTTCTTCCTCTTCCTTTGTAGGCTGTCTCTGGGGAGTACAGCTTTTGTTGCCTTTTCTTCATATAGACTCTGCTGGAAGTACTCCTTTCATTTTTTTGATGTCGAGTGGACTGATGAGCGGGTTGTTGGTGGCATCCCTTATGAAGAATGTCTGATGACTATCTTTATTTTTGTCTTTGCCTTGCATCCTAATATAGTTTTTTGTGCCATCTGCTGAGTCACTTTCCAGAAGCTGGTAGAGTGGCTCTGTACCTTCTACTTTGCTAGTTGTGATTGCTCTCTTAACATTGTTATTAGCCAACCAGTACTCCTGCTTAGCCTAGTATGCCTTTTCCATTTCCCACTTTTTCCTGCACTTCTTTCTTTGGATAACTTCCTGGACTTCTGCATTCTACAACCACCTTTCCTTATTTACCTTATTTCTGTACATGGCTCAGCTGCATATCTGTTCCATAGTGGTCACACATGATGTTTTGAGATGCTACCATTCATCTTTAACTGCTCCTATTTCCTCTTTTTCCTTAGGTGCTAGAAGCCTGAGCATTCCTTCAACCCTTGTGCATTCACTCCAGTGACCTTCCCCATATGTCTGTTGACCTTAGAGTCTTTTCTGTTCACTGTTTTCAGCTGACTGTGGTTTATACTCTGTGCAGGCTGTTTCACTGGCGATGAGTTCCTGATCTCTGATGCAACCCCACTGTCCTTTCTTTAATAGGAGTAAGTCTAACTGGATTGTATGTTGGCTACTCTAGCATGTGATATTGTGACTGTTTCTCTTGCTGAACCATATGTTAGCTACAATCAAGCCATTTCTCAGACAGAAGTCTAAAATAACTTCTATGTCTTTATTCCTGTTGCACCAGCCATGTAGACCTAGGCAGTCCTTCTATCATGTTCTGTACTTAGCAGTATGAATATTCAGGTCCACTGTTATCAAAACTGATTCATGTTGTCCTGCAGCTACTGTCTGAATATCATGTTTTACTCACTATCACATGTTATTGCACAGCATGAGCTGTGGTTATGAATGCTACCTTATCTTTACAATGGAGTCTGACTGTCATTAACCAGTCACTAATTCTGATGACATCTCTCACTGTCTTCTGAAGACTCTCCATCATCACAATTCCTTACCCATCCTAGTCTGTCCTCCCTCTGAGTATTTCACTATAGATACAACATCAAGTGGATTTGTTGCACTGCCCTTCCATATTGTCTCCTAGACAAACAGGATGTTCACTAACTTCCTTACCAACATATTATTGACTACCAAGCTGCATCGTATCAGTGAACATTTACTGAGTATAGCAATCTTTAGTTAATGTTTGGCAGGTTGATTAGTGTTAAGTCAAGCTTTCACTCAGTAGAACTATCCCAGTTTCTCAAGCTGGACAATTGGATAACAACAGGCCACTTGCTTATTGACCCAGGGCTACCTGGCTGTGTGGTGGTCATACTCTGGCCAATAAAAGCACATTGACCCCTCTCACTATTAGCATGGATCCCTGGCATAGGTTAAAACAGGCTGGGTCATCAAACCACTATTCACTGGCAAATACCAATGCTCATTCTTAGCAACATTAGTGAACTTGACCAAATCACCAAACTACTGGAACCCAATCTTTTTCTGGCAATGTCTTGGCTATGTACGGTATGAGTTATAAGAGCTGTTCTTCACTGACATAATTACTACAGGAATGGTCTTGGCCCTAGAAGTCTGCACAAGTACCAGATTTTGGTAGTGCTCACATAGTTATAAAGACTGCCAACCCCTGTTATAGCTTGCAACCATTGTCAAGTATCATGCCAAGAGAAGTGCAGAAGCTTATTATGCTCATTGTGGGAAATGCTTATGATTTCTTCATGTATACAAGCTAATTTTTTTAAAATTGTATAGATGTGTTAATCTTGTCAGACTAGAGGACAAAAAGTGTCCGTTATCAAAGGAGACCAGGGACTACTGTCTGCTAAAGTGACTTGTTCAGAGTCACATATTAGAAACATTGTAGTGGAAGGAATCAGACTCTGTATCTTTGGATAGAAGAAGCAGCTTTGTAACAGTTCAGAGCCCTGACCCTTTGTGCTAGCTATTTGATTGAATGCATTATTAAAACAACTGCAACAACTTTAATGTGAAAGATGTACTAATGTTTTTTAGGTGGGAGAAGATATACAGGTTGTAATCTGTGGGATCTAAACCTTAGAGATTGAAGATGCTATGTCTTGAAGTTTGTAACATGAACAGGTGGAGTGTCTTTATGTGAAAATGCATGTTGTGAAAACACATGGTGTGACATCCTTTTATACCAATGCTAAGGAAGCTATTAGGCATGATCTATTTCAACTGCCACATTCCTGCTATTCTTAATCAGCCAGTAATGCCAGCAAGATGGGTATTAAGGACAAAAATGGTCCACGAAAGGGTATTGGAAAATCTGTTTTCGTAAAGTCAGATAGACTTTCCACCATCTGAAAAGTTCATTATTTCCCTGCAATGCCTACTCTGAAAGTCATTATTGTGCTTAGAAAATACATAACTGTGCTTTCATAAAATAATGTACATCGCAGCATTTTCTGTTTTATTTGTTTTTGTACATTTTTTGACATAAAACATCCCCTCTTTTGTTAAGCTGTTAGATTGTTGTCTTTATACAATTTCAGTGTGTTTCAGCTTTCATTCACAAGATGGCATCACATGATAGGAATGAGCTTGTTTGTCAGTCTTACTATTTTTCCTAGTATGTATGTATGTATATGCCTCCAAGTAGTCTTGCGGATATGGTAAAAACTTTTTTAAGGTGCTAATTATTATTGTTTTTCTTAATTAAGGTTTACTTTTTTACCGGTGTCTATTAGTTTGTGTGTGTGTGTGACATTTATTCCATATCAGTATTTATTTTTGTTAGGATTTAATACTGTCTTCTTCTTATCTGTCTGATTATTTGTTGTGTTAATATGTATTGTTTTTATTTCATGTTTATATAGTTACTTTTGAGTCAGCCTTTAGCAACACAAAAACATGTTTTTTTCTTGCCTACTTCACAGAATTTGAATGACTGTTTTTCATTGATCTCTCCTTGTTGATATGGTGTTTAACATCCTTCTGAAGAGTGCTCATTCTTCATTCAGGTGTTAATCTACATTTAGTCTATTTTATAAAGGTTGTTAATGTCCTCTGACATATCACATTTTCGGCAATTCAAATATTTAATTCTTATTTCAACCAATACATTTTAATGATTAAATATTTAAGAACAATTAACTCAAATGGTTGAGTGGTTGCTTCACATGTGAGATCTAGTGGAATTGACACCCACATTCTCCATATCTTTTTTGCAGTGTTAGTGGCATAACAGGTAGCATACCCACACCAGGAAGATCGATTACTGACACTGCAGTATGGCATTGGGGGTTCTGCACTTGTGAATGTGTAATCCTTCGGATGTGATGATAAACTGAGGCTCCATCTACTTGAGATGGTGGCAGCTCAGGTGAATGTAAAAAATCTCACAGCACCTACTGAAAAGAGTAGGGGTCCTTTATTGCCTGACTGTTGCTGATCTCTGACTGCATTTGATTTTCCCACCCACCCCTCTAACTGTTGTACTCTTAAACTTGGCGGCTTTTGAGTTTGCCTGATCCTACTATTAATATGGTTTTGGATACTCCTGCCAGTCTCATCTCATCAGCTCATTCTACTGAGTACGGAGACATCAGCTGGGAATGCCTACCACCTTACTCTCTTAAACTTGAATTATCTCATGTTTCTTCCCTTCCAGCTTATTTTAAAAAATGCACTTGATGAAGTTGCTTTTACTGTAGCTGTGATTTTTTTTCATCTTTATTACTTTATTTTTTTTTTTCTGCGTATTCTTAAAAGTGTTCAGTTGCATTTATTCTGCTTCATTTATTACTGCTTGTTAGTAGCCTGATTCAATTGTAACTATAATTCTAAGTATCTTGGTTTAGATGTAAACACTTCAGCTTCAAGCTAGTTATCTTACATAGGAAGATTTGTGGTCTACACTCTTGTGGCAGGAGAGGTAGCTTATATCCTTCTAAGTTGGAAATTGCTGGTTGAAGACTTATTCTGTCTGTTATTCTAAAAGTGTCTTAGTTATGGTTTAAGTGCTTGGGCTTCAGGCCAGTTATTTTATATTAAGAAGGTTTGTGGTCTACATTCCTGTGGGAGGAGAGAGTAGTCTCTGCCGTTTTGAGCTGGGAATTGCTGTTTGAAGGCTTATTGTGCCTGTTGTTCTAAATGTCTTTGTTCTGGTTTAAGATCAATTAACGAGAGCTATTCTGTGTTTGACATCCTTTGCCAGAGGTCAAGAGTCTTTCTTCTTGAATCCAAGCCATCCAATATTAAGAACAAGAAATTAAGCTTATTTTGAGTTTGATCCTTTTTCATCTGTACTTTACTGTTTTACAGGATTAATTTGTCCATTTTTGACTTTACTGTTTTTGCCAGCTTATTACCTGCACTTGTTTTGCACTGAAATATTGCTTAGTTAGCATAGACCAGATCCAGATTTGCTGAATCTAGCCCATTTTTCATACACTTAAACTCACATCCAGCCATCTTACATTAAGAAAGGGCCCCCTGCACCCTTGTGGCAGATGAGTGTAGATATAGCCTCGTCTGAGCTGGGGTTGCTGGATGAAAGATCATTGCATGTTTTCCTATTGGCAGACTAGTTTAAAACTTTTTAATTTCACCTGTATATAAGCCTCATGCCTGTGTGCAGCAGTAAAGCATGCAATGGAGGTTAGTGGTGCCTTGTATAGATGGAAATGCCTAGAAACTATTATTTTCCCTAGACACCAGTCAATGAAACCCTCCCAGGTTCCCTGTTGCTCTGTTGGCAATGCAGCTGTGCTCTTATGTACTGCAGGGCAACTCAGCTAAGCCCTGAGTAGCATCACCTCACTTTCCATCCCAGATCTTCTATAGACTAAGTCCTCTTGTTAATACCAGAGCAATAGCTGATCTAATTTACTCTCTCTGAAATTAATACTTATGAATTACCTGCTACTATGCATAGTCAGTTTCCCAGCAATTCTCCAGCCAGACTGATTAAAATGGGCATCCTGAGGCAATGTAGTAATTATCTCATGTATACAAAAAACTACTTGCTCCTAAAGCAAACAAATGCAGTACGTGAGAGATGTCACTATGAAACTAGAATCAGTCCTCTCATGTAACAATTAAGATGATCTCAAACAGGTTCTCAGCACATGCACCTCTCCACTCACAGAAGATAAGGTCAAGATGCATAAACCCACATATGCAGAGTACTCACTAAAAGTCTACCCTAAGGCCAGAGACCTCCCAAGTGCAAACAACCTACACATACTGGTACACAAACAGAATCCACCACTACACATAACAACATACATATCAGTGTCTCGACAATTAATCCCCTAAGGCAAAGCACCTGAAAACTAAATGCCCTAGTCATAAGCGACTCAGTAGTGAGACACGTAGATGCCCCCCTCACCAGGTTGAACAAGGAGAATGTCACGGTCAGCTGCCTTTCAGGTGCCAGGATACATCAAATTACACATGCACTCAAGTCACTCAGCAAGAATTACCATTATGATTATGCCATAGTACATGTTGGAGTGAAAGACCTGAGACATACCTCTCTGGACTACATGAAGAGACACATGACTGAACTCTCAGATTATGTTTCCCTAGACTGGTATGTCCCTAGTCCTAAGCAGCATTCTACCTTCACCTAGGATTATGCCACAATATAGACAAAAAATATTTGATTTCAATAATTGTCTTAGTTTCTAGTGTCACTCCAGGGGGAGCCAGTATCTGACAGCCTAGGAAAACATGGTGGACAGACCACACTGCTTTTTCAAAGATGGCCCTGCCTCCTCAAAGCTTTCAGATACTGGCAAAGACACTTGCCTAACCCATAGTGTCTTTTTAAGCAATGTCAAAACAACAAAACTTCCGATGTAAAGAAATCCACTAGAGACAAGCTCAGTCATGCTGCTTAATGCTAGGAGTCTAAACAGTAAACTGTACTCTCTTGAAGCACTTCTCACCTTGGAAGATGCTGACATCTCTGCAGTCACTGAGAGATGGTTCAAGATTGCAGAGATCACCCCAGCCATACAAGGCTAGAATGCCTTTCAGAAGTTCAGACCTCAAAATGAGCATGAAAGAACCAAAGTTGGAGGTGTATCCATCTACATTAAATCCAAACACACCTAGAGGTTGGTAAAACAGTACAACTCTCTTAATCTACTCCAGTTCCAGATAACTATAGACAAAATACCCTACCACATCATTGCTAGGTACAGGTCCCCCATCATGAACCAGGAGAAGCACACCTCCTGCCTGAACTTCCTAGAGTCACTCAGCATACAGTCACAATTCTTGGTCATGGGTGATTTCAAGCATCCTTATATTGAGTGGGCGACTTACATGAGCACAAACATAATCACTCTGAGCTTTCTAGATTTTGTTAATTCAAATGCCCTGAAACAGTTGGTCTGCACTTCCATGAGGGGCTCAAATGTCCTACACCTAGTGGCCACTGATATGGGATTCACTGCTCTGCCCCCTGGGTGTTGCTCTTCCTGGTAAGGTCAGACCATAAATCAGTCTTATTTGAAGTAGAAATCAGACCTGGCACCCCCACAGGAGCAAAAAAAACTGAAACAGTTCTCCAAAGCAGACTATAGCTTAGTAAGCAATGGTATAAAAAGTTTCAAAGCCCCTGCTAACACAGCCAACAATGACTCCTATGCAGAAGAGCACACAACTGTGCTATATAGCCACTTAAACAAATGTATTGCCTCAGCTGTACCTGACATGACTAAAAGCAGGTCCTCCCCAAAAAACAAGCCACCCTGGTGGACTGTAAGTATAAAAAAGTTATACAACAAAAAAAAAAAGAAAATTATATCTAAGAACAAGAGGGAACTTACTCAACAGAGGAAGAATGCCCTCCACAGCTTGAACAAGCAAATCAGATATCTTGTAATGTCCTCTAAGGCTAGTTATGAGACTAAATTAGCATCCCTAGCTAAAGACAACCATAATGCATTGTTTAGCTATGTCCGAAACCTAAAATGAATTGCCCATCTGTGTGCTGAACTTATAGTAGACGGTACCACTTACACTGAACCTGGGGGAATTTTCAACCTGCTAGGTGACAGAGTTGGCAATACCTTCACCCACCAGTCCCAACCAGACATACCCCAGAGCATATCTAACACCAGTTCTCTATCGAGTATCTTCAAAGAACAGGTCATACAAGCACTCTCCAAGGCCAAACACATGGCCTTTATGGGACCAGATAACATCCTAGGATGCTTACTAAATAATCTAAAACAAGAACTGGTGGAACCACTTAGAACTCTCTTTAACCATAGCCTGAGCACTGGCTTTGTTCTGGCAGAGTGGAGAATAGCAATAGCAATCCCCTTGCACAAAGGGGGTTCATCGACAAACCCATGAAACTATCGACCCATACGCCTAAATAGCCTTATCTGAGAACATACTTGAAGAAGTAAAAAATAAAAGACTTATGGGAACCTATGAGGCTATATTGGGTCATGGGTACACTAGTATTAACACAAACAATAATAAAGTAGATAATTATCAATTGCCATTATATATTTCTGTATTTGATGACACTTATGAAATTATCGGGAATATTATTAGGAGAAATTGGGGGATCTTGACAGATGATAATAGTGTGGCGCATATATTTCAAGGACAACTTAAATTTGTATATAAAAAGGATTCATCCTTCAAAGAACTTTTTGAAAACACCATATACTCAACTAAGCCTAAAACAAATAGGACAGTTGGTAACTTTAAATGTGGGAGGTGTACTGTTTGTAAACACATTAAATGTACAGGCGGTAGACTTATGGTTAACTATCATAACATTAGTATAAAAGAACACTTTAATTGTTTTACCTCTAACGTCATTTATATTGCATTATGTCAGGACTGCAAGGCATTCTATATTGGTAAAACTAGCAGACACTTTAGGAATAGAATCAAAGAACATCTGCTAGATATTCAACACATGAGAACAACGAATGCCTTGGCCAGACATATTCAATCAAATAAAAATCATACATTTAAATTTTGTGTTATTCAGCATATTGAACATGATGTATGTGGAAAACATACCAAATATGATCTAGATGTTAGTGAATTAAAGTGGCAAATACTACTAAATGCCTATAATTGGCCAGGTTTAAATGAATATTGTAGTATTAAACCCATATTGAACAACAATTACATCAAGGGTAGAATACACTAGCCCAAATTAATTATAAAATTATTGACAATTGATAATTGAATTATTATTAATTGTTCATATCTTATTTATAATGTGGTGGCACTAATGTGTTATAATACAATATTTAATTTTTTATTTAATTATTAATTTTATTTGTTTCAATTTTATTATTTTTATTAATTATTCAATAATACAAATGTTGTTTTATGTGTATTTATATAAATAATATTCATGTAGGGTAGTATATGAATGTGGTTTCACACAGAAAACAGAAAACCAAAATAATCAACTAATTATATATATTGTGCACATATAAGAACATCTTGGATGCAATAATATGGGGATGCCCACACATATATATATAAATATAAACAACACATAGGTGTATGATTATAGTGGTTTTTTAAGTAATGTTTGTATGCCTAAGAGTTGGTGGCTATCTGCCATAATGGGTGTATCAAAACCACTGAATCGATTGAATTCATTTTGATTCATTAATTAATCCTTAATTGGGGTGTGATCTGTGTATTTAAATTAAGGTAACACTTGTGAGTTGCATTCTGAAGAAGTTCGTCATATCGGACGAAACCCGGGTAAATTCGTTTATGCTGTCTGGTTCAGTGTACTGTTTTCGTGGATGTTAATGTTTCTGCTGTTGGTTTTTAAAGTGTACTACTGTTCGTGATGTTACTTCAATAAACGGTCCATTATAGCTGAGGATTGGTCAATTTCATCCTTCACAGCGTGGATTTATGTGAATTTGCTGTGGTACAACCGACTGCCGTGTGCGTGAACTTCCTGGGCTTACAAACAGAAGTGTAATATAACTTTATAATTCATTGCTGTATTTTATTTATATTTACTTATGTATGTATGTATGTATGTATGTATGTATCTATGCATTTATTTATTTATTTATTGCAAATCAAATCAGCCTCTTATCCTAGGTGATGTGTTGGCACCCCATTGCAGTATATCTCTACAAAGCTATTTATTTGTTTGTTTGTTTCTTTATTTGTTTCATTCTTTCTTTCGTTATCACTTTCTAATTAGGTAGGTGGGCTGTTGCAGGACCCTTTTCAGCCATGATCTGGGCAACAAGGCAAATATGTACATCATGTATTCTATGGAGAGATAAACATAGGAAATGCAAGTTATAACTAGATGGAAATGTAGTATACTTGTACATAAATAGAAATTTGAATAGTACAGTGTTGTAGAATGTTACATTGGTAATGTACAACTATTTATAATTAATTTCACAACAAAACAGCATATACAGATATAGAACCAACAAATCATGTAAAGCAATTGAGGTTGTTATCGAATATGAAATGGATTAAGATTTCTGTTCATTTGACAAAGGAAGTAAGGCATTGGGAGCAAATAAATAGAAAGGGAAAGGTAATAGAATGGGAAGAGGCCAACAATTTATCTGGACTGCAGGTTAGAGATTGTCTTCCCTATCAAGGATTGGTATTCAGAGTATAGGCAAAGTGAAAGAAAGAAGGGGCTCCTAAATGAAAGACTAGCAGTGGTAGAGTTTTTATAGAATCTAGAACAGAAGCTGCTGTTAAAAAAGGAAAAAATTTGTAAAGCATATAAAATATTGCATGATAATTACAGGAATCAATCAGAGACAATGGGGGATATATGTATATTTCCCAAATATGCAACGAAGTCTAGAAGATTGATGATCTTTGCATGGAAGTGTTTACATAGGTAGTTTTATACTGCTAGTAGACTCCAAAGAATTTTTCCTCAGGTGGATAGCAAATGTTGGAGGTGTGACGGGCAAGAGGTAGCTGGGAGTATATTTTTTGGGAATGTAATGAGCTGGCAGACTTTTGGGATTCCCTGCAGACCACTCTGTCAGAGATGCTGGGTGAACAGATTGGACTGGCTGGGGAGATGATTTTTTGAGTTATGCTACAGAATTGGATTTGCCTAGGCATAGTAAAGCCTTGATGAGTCTAATTATGGTGGCTGCCAAAAAAGCAATTACTAGAAAATGGAAATCAAAGTCTAGACCAACTTTATTAGCAGTAGTGAATATAATAACAGAGGTAAAACAACTGGAACTGGGATCTTTAGAAAAGGGAAAGAGCAAACTACATAGGAAAAAATGGAAATTGTGGGAACAATATATACAGAGCAGGAACGAGGTTTAAGAGGCAGGATTTGAATGAGCCATATAATGCCTAACTGACAATGACTGGATGGTTTATAAGTGATACATGTTTACAACTACAGTTGTTTCAGTGGTGTCTGTGATGTAAACTATTTGCAACTAAAGTGATATCTTTTTGTATGTTTTTCATTTATATAAATGTAAGATTGCCTTTGTCATATGTGTAAATTTAATAAAGATGTTTGGGGAAAAAAGATATCTGTTCTTTGTCCCTTTAGTATTTGCACTCATATTCTTTCTCAAGTTGAGATTTCAGTTTCTTTTTAAACAATGAGAGATTATCGGTCAAAGTAATTCTTGTGGGAAGGTATTCCAAGATCTGAAGGCTTTTTTTTCAAGTTGTTAGGAAGAATTGTGGATGTTGCTGTTTAACACAATGATTGTTTCTCAGGGAATAAGTTGTGCACATACCAATACAGATGCCAGTTGTAGACAGAGAGCCTCATTAAGTAATTTTAAAGGTTAATGGTTTTAATGAAAATGAGACCCTGGCTGTTACAGTTAACTACAGTATTTGAAATTTTAATTGTGAAACAGTGATGTTCTTTATTGTTCACCATGTGGATGAATCTTAATGCCGTCCTTTCAGATGTTTGCAATACTGCTGTATTTTGCGCTGAAAGTGAAACAATAATAGGTAGTATATGTTTTAGCCTTGGAATTAGAAAATTAGTTGTGATTGCTGTGTTTGCCTCTGTTATGAAGAAACTCCAAGATGAAATTAAGAGTTTGGTTGTTAACTATTCAGTATGCACATGAAATGAAAATGAGGGTTTAAGGGAACATTAAAAATGTGTAGACAGGAAATGCGAATTTGAATTAGTATTTGGACAAAATCTTATCATGACCTACATGTAAAAATAAAGTAGGGGTACGTGTAGCCTTCTAGCAGTACTGTGATGTTTGACATTAACAGAGAGAATGTTTTTTATACATATTATTATTAATCAGAGGCATCAGATGTATGTGATACATTTTATACTATCAATTTGTCTACCTTTAATTAGCAAAAAAGTAATCAGGGTAGTTGTTTGCAAGTAAACTGATGTATATGCATATTTTATATCAGAGACATGGTAGTGTCATAGTTCAGTATAAATGATTACCTTGCATGTCGTTAAGTGAGAATAAATTTGTAAATGTTTAGGGGGTGGAAACCAAAGCTATAGAAGTAAACAGAGGCAGAGTAGCTGGAAAGTGGGGTAAGACAGGAAACGCATACCGCATACTTGGAATAGTTTGCCATACAGCCCAACACCTTATTCATAGGTGATATTAATTATCCTACCATCCACTGGGAAACATACATGACCACAAACTTGCTGGCTCAGCGGTTCTTGGACTTTGTCAATACAAATGCTTTGGAACTGCTAGTTAGCACATCCACAGCTCAAATATCCTGGACATACTACTCACTAACATGGGAGATCATTGCACCCCCACCATGTGATGTTCTCCGTGGTAAGATCTGACCATAAATCAGTATCATTCAATATAATTATAAAACCAGATACACCATCAAGCTCAAAAGCACTTAAGAATTTTTCAAAGACCAACCACCTCCTACTAAGTGATGATATAAAAAGTTTCAAAGCCTCCTCGAATGTAAATAACAAAAACTCCTATGCAGGGATGTACACTAATGCCCTATATAACCACTTAAGCAGTTGTATAGAATTCATAGGTCAGTACTGAGCTAACTGCCCTTATGAGCTATTTTAAGCCTAGTCAATTATCCTATACAAGAATCCAACCCTGCATCTTGTGTTTGTAAGGTAAACACCTTAACCATTATGCCAACCTCCAAATAGTGAAGCAAGTGTTTTGAAGAGAGGCCCTCATGCAGTGTGACACTGAATGTTTTCAGTCATGTTTCTGCACAAATGCACACAAATATGGCAGAAAATAAAGCCAAACTTTCCTACAGTTTTATGACAAAGAAAGTGGTTAGTATGGTTGATATATAGGGATTCTGCAGAGTGGAGTAAAAGAAAAGGTTATGAAGGGCTGCAAAATGGCTATGTTAGAGACCATGTTAAAGTGAACTGGATGCAGAAACAAGCCTGAGTGTAGTTTTTTTGGTTCCTGAGGTCTAAAGGTTCAGGGTATGACCAGTAAAATGTAAAAACAAAGGTGAGCAGTAAATGTTGGCAGTGTAGAGAGAACTATTCAGATTACCTGCATATATGAAGTGAACATAGTGATAGGAGTGCTGTAGAAGGAAGTGATTGCAGAGATTTAGAAAGTCTACAAGCAGAAGGTAGGCAAGATACAGGAAGTTTGCTTTTCTGGGGTCTATGTTTGCAAGGAAAGGTGACTTATAAAGGACTGGGTAGGATTAATATGTATGGCTGGATGGATAAAAGGGAATATACAGAGGAAGTAGAAAGCACAGAACTAGAAGTGAATGTACAAGATAAACTGGCAGTGATACCTGAACATAGGAAAAGGGAGTGGGGATGGAGTTGATGTGTAGGCAGGAACAAGAGGCTGTTAGATCTCTGGAGGCAATGGAGTGAGCATACTGGGGGCGTATGTGCACGAGGAAGTGAAGGAGGCAGGAACATCACAATCATTTTTCTGAGCTATGTAAAACAGTATGACATATGTGAACTGTGATTCTATATTTTTTGTCACACAGATTAGGTATTCTAGATATGGAATTGTATGTAAAATAAAAACAGTATTAGTTAAAAAATACAGTACTTATTGGCTCCATACCCCGTTGTGAAAAGCAGATTTTACAAAAAAAAAAAAAAAAAAAACTGATCACGATAAGCCATCAAAGATGCATATTAGGCAGTACCATGCATTGCCAGCTCATCTGACTTGCAGATATAGAGTATTTGTTCAAGTAAAAATATTGCTAATAATATGATGAATCAGATATGTATCGGATGGTAGCTTGGATTGTACCCGGTGCCAATTTTCATTGGTTGTCTTATGCATGTTCATTATTGCTTTGAAGGAGGAGCTGCTTTCTGCGAGTTTTAATTAGGTCTGCAATAATTTCACTTTAGGTGAAAAATACTTTTAGATTAATTTGCAAAGTTATGGCAAGATTACTGTATAAAAAATTTTCAGTGAAACAATTTTTGTAATGTCAGATGTGATGTCTGGCTCTCTGCACCAATCTCATAGTCTAGATTCAAACCTTTATGTTCTCCCTGGCTCCTTAACTATGAAATAGTACAGTACTTTGTGATAGATATAAACAACAATTACACTTTGAATAATGTTAGTGTTCCTGCTAGACTTGACAGACTTGGTTTGTGGCTCCTTTGCCAGAAATGTTGGATATCCTTTCTCTCTTTTTTTTTTTCTTTAAATAGTTTCATTTCATGATATTGCAATACAGCCATCAAGTTGCTAATCTCACTATTGTGTGATCTGCCTTAATTTGCCTCAATTTGTGTGGAGTACGCTCTTTTTTTTTCTATGTTTTTATGCACTGTGTGTGTGTGTGTGTGTGTGTGTGTGTGTGTGTGTGTGTGTGTGTGTGTGTGTGTGTATGTGTCCACGCCAGGAATAGCCACCTGGTAGTGTGAACCTTGGCTGTAGATAACTGCCATTCTTGAAGTGACACTCCAACCCCATGTGCAAAAAATGGTTAAAGGAGTTGCGGATGGATGATGTATGTATGTATGTATGTATGTATGTATGTATGTATGTATGTATGTGTGTGTGTATATATATATATATATATATATATATATATATATATATATATATATATATATATGTTTGTGTCTTTCGGCTTTTCCCAGTTAGGGGTTGCCACAGCGGAACTCCGGTCCGCTAATGATTGGTAGTTGATTTTTATTTGCTGAGTTACCAGCCCTGACGCACAACCTTCAACGAAGGTACGCCCATCCACGCGTCTTACTGTGAGGTGACAACGCTACCGCAACACCACCACCGTGGACATATATATATGTGTGTGTGTGTGTGTGTGTGTGTGTGTGTGTGTGTGTGTGTGTGTGTGCATAAAGAGGGAGAGAGGTAATATGAACAGCTTGTTATGTGCATTTGAGAAGTGGATGGTCAAGAATGCATAGCAAGTAGTTATAATTCCTCATAGTACTTAGCTGCACTGATGTACTACTACTTATGCAGGGGAAAACACATAGAAGACATAAAAACATTTAGTGCTGCCACACAAGCAGTGGCCAGAAGCTAAGACTACATCTGATGGACTAACAGCTTTAAAAGCTATTAAACACTGCAGAATGATTTGTTTTTTGTGTATAATAGCTGGAATTGTTTTACAGCTTTTTTAGAAATCTTTTTTTTATTTATTTCCATTAGTTACCATCAAATACATGTAACAGTTTTTAATATGGATTTGCAAATATTTATTAGCAATCCTCCTAAAATCTGCAACCCTCTCCTCTCAATTTTATTTTCTTCATAAATTTTAAATATAGAGTAAATTAAGTATTGCTTTACAGCAAATTCATGTGCAATACCCAAATCTTGTTTCCAGATTTTTTAAATAAATCTTTTTGTAACCAGACTGTTAACATTATTGCACTACCATTAAACAAAACTTTCCAGAACTTTATTACTTTCTTCCCTTCTGACCTCTGGATTTCCACAGGAATACCATTTGTTCCTGAAGACTTCCCTGCAGGTTAATTATGTATCATCATTTGATCGCATCTCCGCCTATCTTAATAATTAATTGTTTAGCCTTATCTACCTCTAACCTTGGCATACTTAAATTTTCCATAAATATTTCCATTTTTGCTCTTTCTTGATTTCCATACTTCCCTGCTTTATACAAATTTTCATAAAATTTCTGAAATATCTCTAATATCTCCACAGGATCGCTGGTTATTTTTCTTGTTATAGGCTGTCTATGTTTCGTGACAATCCTTTCTACTTTTTGATGCCTAAGTCATTGTTCTAAAACATTTGTGCTCTGAAGTTATAAAAAAAAGATGCATAACAGCAATCTTTCTAAACATATATATTATCCAGATACTTTCTTATTTTCTCTTTCACACTCTGTAGTTTTGTCTCTTCTTGTTATGTGAGGTTCCCCTTATTCTGCAACACTTTAACCCTTGTCAGCCTTTCTAAATAATTCCTATTTCTTCTTAAACATATCTCTTTTTCTTTTATATTTACCTTCTCATTTAATCTTACTCACTAGTATAACGTCTGCAGGAATTTATATCTTCCCTAATAACACTGAAATAATTTCCACTACCCATTCCTTAAATTAGTCTTTTTTTAACAGGTGGGTGGGAAAGTGATAGTACCTCATTTTTACTTCATCATCCTGCATTTTTATCTTAGTTTTTTCAGGCCATACCTGACCGTATTAAAACTATGTCTTGCTGAAAAAACAAGCCACCCTGGTGGACCCCTAGTATAACCCCTAGTATAAACAGGCTATATAACAAGAGAAAGAAAACTAATGTCTAAGAACAAGAGGGAACTGGCCCAGCAGAGGAAGAAATCCTTTTCTAGTTTAAACAAACAAATTAAAGATCTTATCAAGTCTTCCAAAGCTAATTGCAATGCAAAAATAGCCTCCCTAGCAAAAGATTATCACAACAGCCAAAATGAACAGGAAAGTAAATTGCTCAATAAAAGCAGCCAAAACCAAAAGAAAAATAGAGCAATTCCACCAAGGCATGACTCCAGTGGTATTTTCCATACGAACAAGCTTTATTGAAACACACTTTCTTCAGAATAAAACCATAAACGCTGTTATCACTACAGATGCGTTTTCGGCCTGTAATGACTTCCTCAGATGAAACAGAAATGCATACCTTTTACAAATCTTCGCCTAAGAAAGGTATGCATTTGTGTTTAATCTGAGGAAGTCATTAGAGGACGAAAATGCATCTGTAGTGATAACAGCGCTTATGGTTTTATTCTGAAGATAGTGTATTTCAATAAAGCTTGTTCGTGTGGAAAATGCCAGTGGAGGTGGAATTGGTGGAATTATATTTTCTTTTGGCAAAAGATTATCAAAAGGCATTCTTTAACTATGTCCAAACTCTAAAAGGGAATATCCAGCTATGCACTGAACTGGTTGTGGATGGCACCATTCATACTCAACTGGAGGTAATAGCCAAACTAGTAGCTGACAGATTTAGAGCAAACTTCACCCCCTGTCTCCTCCAGTCATCCACCAAAGTATACCTGCCACCATTCCTCAGCCTATTATCTAAGAGTGCAGGTCATCTTGACGCTATCCACTGCCAAAAACATGACATCAGTGGGACCATACAACATCCCAGTTACCTTTTAAATAACTTAAAACATGACCTAGCAAACCCACTTGGATCCCTATTTAACCACAATCTATGAATTGGCTATGTTCCATTGGAATGGAGGACAGCAACTGTAATCCCTATGCACACAAAGGGGGGACAATCAACTGACCCCAGGAATTATAGGACCATAAGCTTGACTAGCCTTATCTGCAAGGCCATAGAAAGAATTGTTATAGACCTTATTAATGAGAGCATGCAATAGATAGTCTCCAAACTCTGGACACAGGCCAGTTTGGACTCATTAAAGGTAGATCATGCCTGTTAAATATGGTTGACATCTTCAAGAAAGTCACCAAGGCACTGGATGAGGGAAAGTCACAGTGCATACAACCTATCTTTACCTAACCACAGAATGTGACACAACCCCCCATGGAGGTATTATAGAGAAACTCTCCCAGTTAGAAATTAACCCATACATTACCAGATGGGTAGCCAACTGGCTCACCAACAAGACACATACTGTCAAATTGGATGACTTCACCTCTAGCAAAAGACAAGTCACCAGTGGCATACTGCAGGTTTCTGTGCTGGGCCCCTTACAGTTCAGAATTTATTTCTCTGAAGTTCAGGCAAACTTGGATGGCATGTGGCTGACCAAGTTCAATGATGATTACAAATTTGGAGGAATTACTGAGTGCCCCAGTGACGTTGATATATTACAGACAGGGTTAACGCAGATAAATGATTGGTGCCAAAGCCTTGGATTAAAGCTAAATGCAAAAAATGCATTATTATTCCCTTTGGGAAAGCTGAAATCCCTGCTAATTACATTACAGACACCACTCCCCCAAGTGTAACCCAGTGGTATGTGATCTGGTACTCAGGCTGATAGCAGCCTGAACTTTGACTGCCATGTATCCACAATAGTAAATAAATTCTTCTATGTGACACATCCTATAAGTAAAGTCATCACATCTAGATCTAAGAATGTTATAATTCCATTATACTCAGTCCTCATCAGACCAGTAATTGAGTATAATGTTCCCTTTGGCATGTACTTCACCAGACACCTGCAACAATTGAAGACACAACAGAGGTTTCTCACCAAGATATTACAGGCCACACAAAACAATCTTTTTCAGAAAGACTGAAAGCCCTGTCACTGCATTCTGTTTCTTACAAGTTGATTAGAGGTAACGTGCCTGGCTTGCAGGGCACTCTCTGACTCAGCCTTGATAGAAATGCTGCACTCCAGGGATCTTAACTTAACATCTGGCATGAAAAGGTCAAGCTGGAGTGATAGATGCATCTTCCACAGACTGCTGCTTCTCTGGAACAAGCTTACAGTTCATGTGAAACAGAGCCCCTCCTTGACCTTCTTCAAATGCAACCTAGATCAATGGATGAGTGACCACAAATTCACTCTTAGGGTGGTGCCCATGTCATTCCTGGACAGAGGAAGTCAGTAACTGCCACAGACCCTTACCTCTGTGAATTTCACTGACCTAACCACCGTCAGTTGGGGCAGGTTGGGATAAATATGGCTAGGCTTTGTAAGGGTTTTAAGGCCATTAGCCTATGAACCTATGAACAAAATGGGTACACCACCGGCATTCATGGAAGCCAATTGGCTGCACATAGGCAGTACTGAAAACATGTTGGCAAATTCCTGCTAGCAAAGTGGACAGAAAGAAGGCCAATATACTTCACAATGGTTTACTATCAGATTCATGAAAATCACTCAGTTGAGTGATGACTTAAGTGAAAAATAATACTCAAAATACAAACATCACAGAGGCCAAATGAAAATGGTAATGTTGACACATCCATATTCAACAGTGTCGACATTACCCAATGTACCTTGCAGTCCAGCAATTTCCAACCAACATTTTGCAGGTGGGCAAGCACCTCTGCACTCCCACACCCCCTGATACTTATATATACAAACTCTGAGATTGCATTTCAGTGAGGAAAAGGGTACATTTCCTGAGCCCCACTATAGTGCAATTTCCAAACAGAATGTTGACCTCACAACAGCGAATGCACACTAGCATTCGCTGTTATGGGATCAACCATTTTCAGTTCGGCATTATGAGAACTTTATTGGTTGGTTTTTAGATTGTGGTGTGTTTATTGGTGCAGCTCTCTTGATAAGGGCTGTAGTCTGTTGGCTTGTATTAAGGTCTGAGGAAGTGGTTTCAGTAAATAAAATTCTTGTTTTATTTCTACTTTAGTTTGTTTTTATTACAGTGCTTTTTGTTGCTTGCTGCTGTGGTAGTCGAAGTCTTCTTTTTGGTACAGCGTACTGTTGCCTCACAGCAAGAGGTTCTCCTGTTCGATTCTCAGCTGGAGTGCCTTCTATGTGGAGTCTGCATGTCCTCTCCACGGTCGAGTGGCCTCCGAAAGACATGCGTGAATGGGCATGCCTTTGCTGAAGGTTGGGCATCGGGCTGGCAACTCTGCACCATAAAAATTGACTGCCAATCATTAGCGGACCAGAGTTCTGCTGTGGCGACCCCTAACTGGGAAAAGCCGAAAAGACAAACAACAACATTGCTGTGGATTTGTCTGACCTTTGCCTGCAGGTTTTCCTGTTTTTCTTTTGGATTTAAGTGTGCTTCCTTTTCATTGTGACCTACTACCTTAGTTCAAATCCTGGCAATTGTGCTATCATTTTATTGTGATCTACTACCAAACTGCTGTGGATCTTGAATGGTTCAACCAATTGAGTAACCCTTCCAAGACAGGTTCACTATACTGGTGATGACTGAGCTTCCCTATGGGATACAACAGCCAAGTTTGGGAGCTACCACTGATGTGAATGGAGATAGCTGTGCTGCATTAGGATGCAGCATACCCTCACTATAGACCCCATACCTCTGCACTTGATATCGCCACATTGACTGTGCTGCTATGCAGTATACTTGTAATTCTCTCTGGATGGCTGCACATTTGCAGATTTTTTTACTGTTCTGTCACATTCTCACTGGTTGACGGTGTTGATATGCTTTCTCTGCAGATCATATGTGTGTGCAGTCTGATCATACTGGTATTCTGGGATTGCCTGTTCTGTCTCCTCACTACCTTATTATGAAGCATGTAATATATCAGAAGTATTCTTCAAGACGTGGCACAAAAATACCACAGTGTGTTGCAGGTTTGTACAAGTGTGGTGTGAAACTGATGTCCCATCACACTCTTGGGTTCAGCACAAATGTTGCAAGCTAGTTTTCAGTTAATATTCATTGTCACCTGCTACAGTGTGTATATGAAGGGAGTTACTACATAAGGACATACTAACCATGCAGCTGTATATTTTTAATATTAGCCACGGTGCCTGCACTTACTAACTAAATGACCCATTAGATCTTCCATATGCAGGAAGTGTCAGTGTAGCTGAGATGTGTGCCACATATGTGAATCAAGCAAACTGCCTGTGTGCCATGCAGACACATAGGTTATGGATGCCACATGTATCATAAACTACCTGGAGATTCATAAAATGGTAGTCATTCCTGGCCAGATTAGGTATTTCTGTTACCTGTGATGTCTATGGCACCCTCTACCCCAGGGAGATGTGTGATATTATGTACTGGAAAATCATATATGAATGTCTACATGTAGAAGCATTATGTTGAATATCTTGTTGAGTATTCTGTAGGTGGAGGTATGGGAAATGGAATGTCCCCAGTGGTCTCTGAATGGTCTGAGTACTGTTGGAAAGGGCTACATATAGATTGGTGTCCACTATTATGGAAAAACTGTATTCACACCAATTCTGTATGTGGGAAGTACATTTCAGGCAAGATGTGTACAATGTCCTGATCAGCTTTAGTGTGAATAATAACCTCGTGATCAGTGGAATTGTGGTATTTGACCAGGACTTCATCAGACTAATCACTCCTTTCAACAGTTAATTCTCATGACCTTAACTCTGGTTCCATTTAAAGCACTGAAGTTAAATAAATGATATAATCTTATGAAAATAAAACCATTATGTAAAATATAGTAATTTTTACAAGAATGCTGCGGTAGCATTGTCACCTCATAATTAGACGTTGCACGTTCGATTTTCAGTTAGAGCGTCTTCTGTGTGTTGACATGCATGAATGGGCATTCCTTTGTTGAATGTTGTGCGTTAGGCCCAGCAATCCAGCACGTAAAAATCTACTGCCAATCATTAGCGGACCGGAGTTCCGCTGTGGCGACCCCTAACCGGGAAAAGCCGAAAGACAGTTACAACTCATTTAATATAAAAAATTTCTGTCTAAGCAATCTATTTCAGTTTCATATTGCTTAATTCTGATTTGATGGTGACTGGTTAACCTAGATAAAATACATGTCCCAAAACACAGTTGCCATTGCATTTCTTTTCTATATAGGGCATTTGCAATAATGTCATCACCTCTTTTATCTAACAAAATGCTACCAATGCAAAATGTTTTATATTTCACCAAATGCTTGTCAAATGTAAATAAAAAACACATTACATGAAAATAAAAGCACAAGTTTTAAAGCCACAGACAGTATCCCAGCAGTGCAAGGCTTCAGTACCTTCCACAAATTTATGTCAGCACCGTCACAGGCAGGGACTAAAAGTGGCGGTGTCTCAGTCTACATCAATAACAAGCATTCTTTAGTTTGGTTAAACAGCCTGACATGCTGAAATTCCTACACATACAAATCATTATATACAAAAATCCCATAACATATCCTAGCAAGCTATAGTACACACTCTTTGTCCCATGAAACCCATAGCTCATACTTAGACCTATTGGAGATACTCACCATTCGACTAATTACCATACTCACGGAAAACTTTAATTATCCCACTAAAAACTGGAAATCATACATGACCCAAATTTGCAGGTGCAGAGATTCCTAGATTTTGTAAACACAAACATCCTGGACCAGTTAGTGCATATGCCTACTAGAAGTACAAGCATATTGGATCTGGTACTCACAAATATGAGAAAATGATGCCCTCCAATGTCATTTCTACTCTGGTAAGGATAGATGACAAAGCAATCTCCTTCAAAATAAGAATCAATTCTGTAACCCCAGCAAACATTATTACAGTTAAAAGCTACTACATGTCAAACTACCTCCTATTGTGTGATGACCTGCCAAATTTTCAAGACCATCCAAACCCAGACAACACAGCAGCCTATAAGCAATTATTCAAAGAAGCTCTGTACATCTGTGTCAGTGATTGCCTCGAGGCTGTTGTGCCTACCAGACGTAAGTATAAAACTACTCAAAAAAAAAAAAACATCTGGTAGAATTCAAAATTAAACAGGTTGTACAACAAAATTAAAAAAGTCAAAGCTAAACTCAAGATGTGTAATCCACCACAAAGAAAAGATAAAAACTCTTTCATCAACATGACCAGACAACTAAGAGAACTATTTAAGTCCAACAAAGCAAATTTGAAGTTAAGAGAGCATCCCATGGCAAGGCAGCCATATGGCCTTATTTAGCTGTCTGAAACCTCAATAGCAGCATACAATAGTGTGACGAACTGTTGGTAAATGGAGCTTTGTTTATGAAACCAGGAACTATAGCAAATCATCTGGCTGACAAATTCAGCTCCAACTTTACCCCTCTCTCACCCCCAGCTGCTCAAAGAAATATCATCTAACAATACCTCCAGCTATCAGTAGGGAGCAGGTCTTAGATGAGCTCTGTAAGGTCAAGAATATAGCTTTGATGGGCCTCAATAATATCCCAGGATGCTTCTAAATAGCATGAAATATAGCTTAAGAGGACCACCAGTGTCACTATTCAACCATAGCTTTTGGACAAGCTTTGTGCCGCATGAATTGTAGACTGCAACAAACATCTCTCAGCATGAGGGTGGACCATAAACTTATTTTGGGAATTAGAGACTCAATAATTCCACTCATCTGATATGCAAAGCCATTGAAAGGATCATCATGCAGATGATTAATTATTAACATGGGAAACCTTCAGACACTGAAACCAACTCAGTTTAGTTTTGTCAAAGGGAGTTCATGTCTACTGAATCTGATAAACTTCTTTGAGTAGGTCACCAAGACAATGGATAAGAAGAAATGGTACATACTGCCTACGTTGACCGAGCTAAGACATTTGATACAATACCCCACTCAGGCATTGTAAAGAAAGTCACGATAGTAGGCATAGACCCCTATGTAACTCACTGGATAGCCAGCTGGCTCACAGACAAGACTCAAGAAGTTAGGACTGGAGAGATCACCTTCACAAAGAGGCTGATCACCAGTGGATTCCCCCAGGACTCTGTGCTGAGTCCATTCTGCTTTTCTCAATATTTTTCAAAAGTCATGACCAATGTCAAAGGCTTCTGGCTTACAAAGTTTGCAGATGATTGCAGCTAGATGAAAAAAAATAGACCCCCCCCCCAAGATACTGACATCTTACTGGAAGGTCTAACACAAATAAATGACTGGTGCCAAAGCCACAGCTTAAAACTTAATGCCAAGAAATACATAATAGTACCTTCTGGGAAGTCAGCCACTGAAAAGAAGCTACCTCATGGATAAAATATTCCTAAAAGCAGACACAGAAGTCAGGGATTTAGGGGACTCATGTAGACTGTAACCTGCTTTCAACCAACATGTTTCTAAGGTTATAGGAAAATCATTCTATGCCACTCAAAGTATAACTAAGGCCATGGTATCTAGCTTCAGGGAAATCATCATGTAACTGTATTCAGCCATCATCAGACCCATCACTGAGTATAAAATCCCATTCTCTATGAAACTGACTAGGCATATGAAACAACTGGAATGTCCATAGATGTTCCTCACAAAAAGAATACATGGCATAAACACAATGTCCTACGCAGGTTGTATCAAAGCCTTATCCCTATACCCTGTTTCCTATAGACTATCGACAGGCAATTTATACCTGGCATACAACGCATCCTTGGATCCCACTCTGATGGACCTTTTGCATATCCTTAAAATGAACAGCACCAGCTCTACTAGATCTATGGATTTAAACTCTGCTTACGACTTAAACAGGATATGTTGGAGGGATGGGTATGCATCTCAGAGAATTCCCATTCTCTGGAATATGCTTCCTATCCATGTGAAACAGAGGTCTTCTCTAACCCTATTTAAGCACAACCTGGACCAGTTGAAGGGAAAATCGGAAATTCACTCCCGTTCTCACACCTATGTTTCTGATGGACAGCAGCAGCAGCTATTAAATCATGCCCTAACTAACATACGCCCATTAAAACACAACTCGTGGGGAGAAAGTGAAGTGGATAATACAGAAAATATAGTCCAATAAGGACTTATAAAGTATCAGAAGACTGGTAGTGCAGTGGAAAAGAAAAGACCAAAATGAAAAGTGAAAATTACTGAAACAGTAACACAAATATGTAGTATAACTGAGTTGTTAGTCACTGAATGAGATAAAGAACTTCATTTGGATGGATTACGCAAGTCAACAAACAAACAAAGAAAGGAATATAAAAACAAAAACTGAAATCTACTTTAAGAGAGTCAAGCCTTTAATATTTTTATAATAACAATGTTAATAAGATGAAAGCAATTGGGTTTTTGGATCATGTTTGGAAATAGAAGGTTGATTGATGTTAGGTTCAAAATGCTAAGATTGTTTCATTGTAAATGAGAATAAGGAATGAAGTTTTAGAGGCATCTGGTAAAGTGGGATCTATAGGGTATGAAGAACTCTTTTGATGTGATTTTTTTACTTATAGATAAACTTTTTTTAGTGATGCCATGTTAAGCACTGAAAAATTATTTGGTTTAGAGACTTGATAGAATCACTGTAATCTTGTAGAACATAGGATACCTCGATTGCAGTCTGAAACTGGGGAAAAGATAGGCATGTTAGGCCATCATTCTGATGTTAAAAAGGTGCTTAACAAGCTTTTGACTTGTTAAGCACCTTTCACTACTGTTCAACATTCGGCTAATGCTAGACCATTAACAGTGGTAAGCACCCATCACAGAAAAGTAGCTGGAACCAGCAAAGCTTTGAATCTTAAACACTTCTTTTGGATTTTCTCTTTGGAAGAGTAAAGTTCTTAATTTTTTTTAAAGCTTTTATTGCTCCTGCTACTGTTCTGTGGTATCTGTGTGTGGCAGTGGTAAGTGTGTTACAACTCTATTTAACTGTTGTAATATGTGGAGACCATATAAGCTTCATGCACTAAAAAATATGATCAGGTCTGTGTGATCATAACCCCTTTTTGTTATATGTTCTTGGCATGTACATTAAGATTCACCTCTCCATCTTTGCTCTCAAAGTGAATTTATAGATGTCCATATTTCTGTGATTGCTAATGAAACAAAGCCAGAGCAGCAAACAACTTAATTCCTAATGTGTATTCTATTACAGCTGACAACATTGATTTTAGTTTTCATTATTAACAATAAATGGCTTTTTTTCTGGGTGACAGATAAGTGTGCACCAGTGTGTATGAGAACTACTAGTAGAATATGTTTATAAAAGAAACCGAAGGACTACCAAGAAATAATTGGCAGAAGTGGATAATATTTATATTAGATGTACAGGTAGACACATGTTAGTGTAGGTGTGTAGCACATCTGGACAAAGGGTCTGTTGAGGTTAGATTTTTAGTGGACTTTTACTTGACACAGTTTGGTCAGCTAAGTAGATGGTTGACAGGTGTGCAAGTTCACATGGTTCTGATGGTTGAGCAATATACCCTTTCTGTGATATTGTGCAATCTGTGAGCTAATATGTATATAATTAGCAGGTGGTGTAAGGATACCTCCACAATGGGGAGTGTAGGGTACTTGCCAACATGTAAAACTAATGTGTATTTCATTTTTTTTTTCTTTTAGGTTTGTATGTGCCAAAGTTACTTCTGTGTGCATGGACAGTTATGTGCTGACATTTAAGTTGTGTTTTTATTGTTGGCACTGACATGTGGCTTTGTTGATCAAATACAGATATAGATATGCAGTTTACTATTGCTTATTTACATTACTTGCACCTTGCAAATGGAAATGAGCATTTACAGTTTGCTGCAAACATTTATGATTTTACCATTGCTAGTGAACCAAACCTAGAGCACTAAACAGTTTAGGTACTACAGTTTGTCAATAGAAAGTATTGACTTGCACACAATCAAAAGGCATAAGTCACACAAAAAACTGGAGGCTATACCATAACTTTAATGAGGAACACTGGGAGCATGCACCATAAAAATATTTAGCAATAGTGTGATTCAAGTCTTGCTTTTGTTTAGAATAAATAAAAGGACTTCTTCAGAACTAAACTAAATTGACACGTATCATTCCTTATATAATGGTGGTTACATAACCATTAATTACCCTTAAAGTAAAACAAAATATATTTTTAAAAGCCATGTACCATAATCTATCAATAAACATGCAAACTTTCATGGTAAAACAATGTATATGGCTTTTTAAAATGGGTCTTGTACTCAACAAATTTATACTTCTTTGAACTGGAAATTGCCGACACCACTTCAGTGAAATACCATTCAACCGAAACCATGGACTACTGAACTGCTTTCTCTGGGGAACCACTTAGCCACCAAGGAAAAAAGTCAACAGAAAGAAATTAAACCCACCCATGTGGGGGGGGGGGTTCACCCTCACACCTCCCTGTCTAAATATACCAACTTCAAGATTGCACTACACTGGGGAAAAGGGCAAGGTTTACCCTGATGGCCAAGTGGTTCGTTTCCCAGGGAAAGCAGTTTGGTAGTCCGTGGTTTTGGTTGAATGGTGTTTCTCTGAAGTGGAGTTGGTAATTTCTGATTCGAACAATATATATATATATATATATATATATATATATATATATATATAAGTATATATAGATAGATAGCTATAGATATATTTCTATTTCTTAGCATTTTTACTTTATTTTTTTTTGTGCACACATGTCAATTCATTTGCTCATTAGTACTGTTTTGTCCTTGTATGACTGTCTGCATTCTTTAATAGTCTGTTAATAACTGTACTGGGCTTTTATATGAGTGGCTGAATTTGTAACAGTACATTTTTACTATGCTCCCAATTTATACATTGCATGCCAAGGCATTGATAGAAAATAAAGTCCTAAGTAATAGAATACTGCCAGGAAACTAATGAGAAAATAAGGTGTTAAGCTTAATGCCAGTACTGTTTAACTGGAAATAAATGTCGATTGCATTTTGATATTTAGCATTTTAGTAAATCAAAATAACTATATGCTTACCCTAATAGTCTTGCAATTAGTATTTATTTATTCCAGTTGTGCCAAGGTGAGCAACAGGTGCATTTTCCTGTTCCTGTTTAACATGGTCATCAAGGTTTATTGGGCAAGATCTGTAAGTAGTGTGCAATGGTGCTATGTTCATTCAGTGGAATGAGAAGTGTGGGGGGAAAAATAGAACTCTGGGTGTAAGCTTGTGAGAGTCTGTCTTGTTTGGCACATGACATTTGAATTTAGTCACCTGGTGGATTTCTAAGTTATTTACTGATATTTGAAAGTACTTGACTAATATGTTGGTATTTGCCTTTGTCTGTGCCTGGTATAATTTTGTGTTGTTACTGGATCTCTGTCCAGCTGTCATGATGTGATTTAGAGGCTTGTTGTGGTGCTATTGTGTGGATGTTCACACTGTGGCTTGTTACACTGTAGTGCTGCTACTGGACACTAATATGATAAATGTAGGAGGGATGTATCACATTGTATCAAAAGATACTTATAAGTGGATATCTGAAGATAGCTTTCTTGTGGCACAATCCACCAGACTGCAAATGGAAGCTACCATATGTCCCTTTCCAGCCAGGAAATATACACATTTTAACTAATGAAATGTGTTTTTTATTGCTTCATCATACATTCAATGGGGGTTAACACTGTGAGGGTGGGGCTTTGGCACTTTGCTAGATAAGGTTGTGGTTAGGGCAGTATGGTGATGATAGTTGATCATGGTGGAGGTGCATTAGCCTGATAGCTGGGGTACAGATTTGAAAATCCTGGTTACACTTGTGCACTAAAGAACCTGCAGCATATGAGAAAACCAAAATATCCAGTTATAGCCATGTGGATACAGGCAATGCCTGCAGACAGCTCAAAGACTGCACCCCCATTGAGAATCAGTCAGGAAGCAATGCTTACTGAAGCAATCCTACTTTGCCTGCATTCATATTATATCAAGAGACAAAATGTGAGCTACAAATACATAGTTTGCACAATGGGAAAGATCATATAGGTTCATAGGTGTGTACTAGGCTAATGACCCTGGGGCCTTTACAAGCCTAGCCCATAGGATTACCCTGGCATCGTGCCACCTGACCTTAGTTCCCAGTGCCTCTGTCAAGTAGACCACTGGAGTGATCCCCAGGGTGAATTTTCTATTTCCCATCTACTCATCAATATTTCTCTTGAAGAGGGCCAGTGAGGTGCTCTGCTTGCCATGTATGGGAAGTCTATTCATAGCATGGACAGTCTCTGGGTTATGAACCAGTCCCTCCAGCATGTCTTGTTGATTGTGGTGATGAGGTTGAGGTCTTTGGAGTGTGTGGTGTGGAGGAATTGTGATTTCTTTAGATATAGCATTTCTAACAGACATGGCTTTGTAAGTCAAGCAGAGATCGTCTCTAAGTAGGTGATATGAGACAGAGAATAGTTGGAGTTTTTTTAGTCTGTCCATATAGGACAAGTGTTTAAGGCCTAGGATCCTCTTTGTGAGGTACTTTTGCAGCTTGTCCAGTTGTTGCAGGTGTCTAGTGAGGTACATGCCAAATGGAGCATTGTACTCGATGATTGCCCTAATGAGGAAAGAGTAGAGGAAGACAATGATCTCTTTCTTCATGGATGCAAAACCCTTAGTAATGAGATGTGCCACATAGAAGGACTTTCTGACCACAGTGGCAATGTGGTGGTCAAAAGAGAGGTTGCTGTCAACTTGTGTTTCCAGATCTCTTATAATGCCTTCTGTATTCAGTGGACTACCAGTGATGTGGTAATTCATGGGAACTGGGTTTTTCCCAAAGGGGATGATGACACATTTTTTGGCATTGAGCTTAAGGCCATGGTTCTGACACCAGTCATTGGTCTCAGTGAGGCCTTTCTGTAGGAAGTCAACATCACTTGGGGAGTTAATAATAGCTCCCAATTTGCAATTGTCTGCAAACTTTGTCATCCAGAGTCCCTTCATGTTGGCCTGGACTTCAGATAAGTAGATACCAAATAGGAGAGGACCCATATATGATTCTTACAAATTCCCTGAAATTAACTATACTCAACAGCTGAGGAAGAGCAAGTTAATTATTTGAAGAACAACAAAACAAATTTTTTTGTGTAGGGAAAATGGGTGAAGCAGCAATAGGTACTGATAATTGATCCTGTTGCTGGCATAACAGAATTTACCTGTGGTCAGGTGAAATGTTTAGTGTTAGCAGTATTATTAAATTATCTTTTGTTCACTGGGTTAGTCCCAGTAGACTAGTAGCTTCTTTTCAGGGGAGACCTGAAGTTGCATTCATACTACTAAGGGAAATTTGGCCAGGGCTTTAGGGAACTTCCCCTACTATTGGTAGTTGGGGAAGGATTTGTGTGTTATACATCCTGACTTCCTGTTTCCTGCCTAGGCACAGAGGCAGCCAGGAGGAACAGGAAGAAAATATGTCTGATTCAGCTTTGGCTGAAAATGAAGTCAAGGTTGATGAAAATATAGCTGAAATGATAAAATCGCTACCAGAAGTTTTTTTGATGCTGTGTTTGCAGAAAAACAGTGATGTTGGAAGAAAATGAGATTGTAGCTGTAACAGAGATGGATCAAGAGGAACATTTTCAGAGGAGATTGAAGGAGAGACAGTTACCTTTGAGAAATGCATTATTTACAACCCTTCAATAGGGAGGGTTGTGGGATGATTATTTGGAAGAGATGGCAAACCAAAGTGAGCCAGAAAATGGAGCAGCAATTTCATGGAGTGACAACATGGAAAAATAGAAGAAAGAAAAAGGAGAAGAAGAGACTGTGCCAGAGTAAGTTGCTGAGACAAAAAAAATGTATGCACAAACTGTTGGAGAAGGAACAAAGAAGAAAGAAGAAACAAAAGAAACAAAAAAGAAGTATATAGTACATGTGATCTGTAAAAAAGAAGAACGTTTGGACAGATATGAAGTTTTGTGCTCTGTCATACCATCTATGGGTGTCAAACCAAAAGAGGTAAGAACATTTATTTTAATTAATAAAGAGACTTTTGACAACTTGATATTTGAGACCTGACAGGCCCTGGAAAATTTTTCGGGTGTATATTAGCAAAAGAAAAATATTTAACCATGGTCAGAATATGTGGTGTAAGCTTTTTACAGACAAACAAACAAACAAACAAAAACGAATAACAATCAAGTTTTGAACTGAAAGTGAAGTAAAACAACTAAAAGAACATTTGTTAACTATGTGTAAAGAAGTAATGGACATCACAAAAATATATGATGAAAGGGGATTATGGACTGGGGGATAAGATTGCGGAATAATACTGAAAATGGAAAATGATAATGTTATGCATGTACCTAGTATTATTAATGTTCATGGTAATAGGAGTCATGTGAAATACAGGGGTCAACCAAAGACTTGATATTTTTGTGTACAAAATATCATTCAGTCAACGAATGTGATTAAAAAATATGTTATTTATGTAGTAAAACAAGGCATAATGCAAAAAAATGTGATTTAAAGTGCAAGAAATTTGGCAATACTGGTCATTTGTGGCTAGAAAAATGAATGAATGGGCAAGAAAATGAAAATTAAGTTATATAGGAGAAAGAGACAGAAGAATGTGTTGCACAAAAAATGTATAAAAAGATGTAACTAATAAAGAGGTTGTACATGAAGAAAATTACAAGGAAAAAGAAATAGAGGAGACAAGTGAAGAAGATGACTGGTATACAGTAAGAAATAAAAATAATTCAATAGGGAAAAGAGTTAAAGAAATGAGAAGAAAATTCAAAAATATAAGGCTTAGAGAAAATAAGAAAGGAAAGGATAAAAATGTTATTATACTAACTGTTCTCCACAGCTGAAAATATTAGCTTTAAATATGAACAGCATGAAAAATCTTAAGAGGAGAATAGGTATATTACAGTGGTGTGCTGCAGTAGTTGCATATTTTATTGTTTTAGAAGATATCAGATTATTAACAGAGGAAGAATGAACACAAACTGAGAAACATTGGAATGGTGTGATAGTTTGGAACATGGGGAAAAAACATTCTTGGGCAAATGTATATTTTGTCAAGAAAACATTAAAATATTAAATGCAACCACAGTGTAACTATGACAAATTGCAGTAATAGACTTGATATGGAAAATATGTGTATAGAATTATAGCTTTATTCTTATTCTTGAATATGTTTGTGTAAATATGGATATTATAGTGGTAGGTGATTTTAATTGTAATTTAAGAACAAATAAGAACAAATGTGATGTTAAAATGGTTAAAGAAATTATAAGAAGTGGAAAGTTAAGTGTATGGGGAATACCCCTTGGACCTACAAAAAGAATGAAATTAGGACATAAATTGATTATTTCTTAATATCTGATAGTTTAAAAGTTAAAGAAAAAGGAATCACATATGCTGGATTTTCAGATCATGTGGTTAAAGTACAGGAAAATTAAGTATATATAAGAATATGAAAATTAATAAAGAGAATTAATGAAATGGAATTAGCTTTAGAAAAGAAAAAAATAATTTATGGAATTATGGAAAAATCCTATGAATATGAGAGTTTTATGAGAACTGGACTTGGATTAATTTTAAAGAGAAATGTAAAACGTGTTTTCAGAATGTATAAGGAAGAAAAGAAGAAATGAAAGTGAGAGATATAAGATATTAAGCCAAGAAACAGTCAGAGATTTATTAGAGAAAATATTTTTATGGAAAAGAAAAAGAATATATAAAATGAATCAAATTAAAATTAACAACTTATTATATAAACAAAAATATTGTTTATAAGGGAAGAGCTAGCACCATATTTGAGTAAAATAAAAGAAGAAAAAATAAGAGAATTAAAGAATAAGCAAGGTAAGCAAATAAGACAGCATCAATAAATATATGAAATAATTAAAGAGTAAGTATTGGAATTATTTGTTAAAAGAAAATAAAATGTAACAAATTTATAAAGGTGAAAAATTAAATAATAAAGATAATGAGATTTAGAACAAAAATAGCTTTGAAAAAATTGAATGAAATTTTAAAAGATATTACCATGAATTCTGCAACAGGACTGCATGGAATTGAATATGGTATGGATAAAGAAATGGAGTGGCAAGAAATAATTTTATAGAAGTTCTGAATGAATGGTTAGAAACTGGAATTAAAGAGAAAGATATGCACAGGAGTCATAAAATTTATATTTAACAAAGGAAATAAAGAGGAGACAAAAAATTGTAGAATAATACAGATTATAAAATTTTCGTGACAATAATAGCAAAAAGATTACAAAAAATGATAGTATGTATGGCCAAAATGTTTTTGGAAGAAAAGGAAAAGGAAGTCAATTGTTATTATGTATTGTAAGAGGAATAACTGATGATATCATTAATAAAAATGTAGACACAAAGGTTTTGATAGGGGATATAAATAAAGTCTGTGATAATATTCAATATAAATCATATGGGGAATTTTGCAGGCATATAATGTAAGTAAAAAATATTACAACTAATAAAATCAGTTTATGAAAGTAACTATGTGAAACTAAATGTTAATGGCTGGATTGGGGAAGAAATAAAAACAAAATGTGGAATAAAGCAGGGCTGCCCAGCTAGCAGTGCAATTTTCTCATTAGTCATGAATGTAATGTTGTTGTGTCTTTCGGCTTTTCCTGGTTAGGGTCACCACAGCAGAACTCCGGTCCACTAATGATTGGCAGTAAATTTCTACGTGCTGAGTTGCCGGCCCTGATACACAACCTTCAATGAAGGTACGCCCATTCACGCATGTCTCCACACAGAAGATGCTCTAGCTGAGAATTGAACAGGACATCTTACTATGAGGCAACAATGCTACCGCAGCACCATCACTGCAGTATCAAGGAAATTAATAAAATGACAAGTAGCAGTGGATACACAATGATGAAGGAAGTACAGTTGCCAATAATGTAAAATTATGTGGATGATATTGTACTAATTGTTAAAAATAAATGATTGATGGATGAAGTAAATGAAAAATTAAGTATAAATTTTTATATAAGTTATTAAAATAAATTATGAAGGAACATAACAACTTGATAGAAATGATACTATATTATAAATGCAAAGAATTTTGGGAAAGAATAGAAATTAAAAAAAAAAATAGTGAAAGGACTGTGAATGAAAAAATGAAATGGTACCAAAACAAAATGGTGTTATAGAAAATAAAAAGGAATGCATGTGAAAAAAAAATAGAAAAGAATGGTACTTAAATATTATGAAAGCATTTTATTGCATTGATCCATGGAAAGATTTAGAACTAGATAAGAAAAAAGCCATAATGATGACATATAATAACTATAAAAAGATTAAAGACTGTAATGATTTTTATGGAGACTGTCTATTAGAAAACTGCTGGTTAAGGCAAATATGCTACACAAGAAAAAGTAAGATAGAATATGTAATAAATGTGGAGAGTTTGAGACTACTGAGCATGTGTTTTTACAATGTGAAAGAGTTAATAATTTGCAAAAAGAAATATGCAAACATAATAGGGTGAAAAGTTTGTTAAAATCTGAGCAAACAAATATGGACATAATAGAATTTGGTTATTATGGTGCACAAAAACAGGAAAAAGTGAAGAAAATGGGCAGAGTAATAATTTATGTTTCATGGAATAAATGGAACGAGAGATTAAATGCAATCAAATAAAATGGAAAATGGACTTTGATAAAGACTTTGGAGAAAATAATGTGTTGGTTGTGGATAAAAGAGTGGGGTGTGCTCAATTTAAATTTATAATGTATGGTGATGTGTAATGGATATATCAATGAAAAACAACTACTAACCATTGCTACAAGTAGGACCTATTTTGCATGAGTATTTCCTATTTGTATTCTAGGTGTAGAGGTGGCCTGGAGAAACAGGGAGGCAGATCAAGAGAGAGAAGGAGATAATAGAGTGGTCTGAGAAGTGGAGGAAAAGGTCAGTACCATGACTGGAGAATGTGTGCAGGATTCTGAGGAGATGTTTCAAAGAAATCTGATGGAGAACAGTAAGCAAATGATGGATATATAATCACAACCCTCCAGTCAAGAGGGATTCAGAATGATTTACTTAAAGAAATGATGATGCAGAGTGAGACAGAAAATGGAGGAGATGTTTCCTGGGGGGACATTTTGGAGAAAATACAAAAGGAGGATGCAGTGAGAATCCTGAAAATAGTGGTGAGATGGAAAAGAAAACATGTGCAGAGAAAGTAAAAAAAGGCAAAAGGGGAGTGGCAGAAAAGAAAAATGCAGAAGAAAACAAAAAAATGAAGTACATGGTAAGGATTCAAAGTAAAGAACATAAAGAAATGAAAAGGTATGAAGTGTGGAGCAACTGAATAGCTCCTTTGGGTGTAAAAGCACATGAGGTAAAGATTATTTATTCTTATTAACAAAGAGATACTTTGGGATATATTTGAGACTGCTTTATCAATGCAAAATTTTCTTGGAGAATATGAAAGAAAAAAGGACTGTAATCCATGGAATCTTTATCTGATAAAAGTAGTTAACAGGGAAACAAAGAAGAACATTCATGTACTATTTTGAACAGAGGTGATAACAGAGTCTTTGAAAGGACAATTGAAAACTTTATGAAAAAAGTACTGGATATTGCAAAAGTTTATGATAAAAGGGGTTTATGGATTGGCAGATAGGATTGTAATCAGACCTCCCAACCGTTCCAAATTACTCGTTTTTTACCGAGTTTTGGGGTCCAAATGAAGGGGTGCCACGATTCCCAAGTGGCACCCCTTCATTTCTGATTTTTCTTTGCTTTTTTAAATTTTCGCGCTGTTGGAGCTGACGTCATCACGTGCGCAATTACATCAGCTCCATTAGGCTACCAGCAAGTCGGAATTGAGCTCAAGGAGCTCACATCATCATTTCCGGCTGGCTGATTTATGTTGTAAAACGGCAGGAATTGCGCTGAAATAGCGAGCCGGAATTAATCAGCAGTTCACTGAGTGAAACAGGGAATCGGATTAATGGCAGCATGGCAGCAACTGAACAGAAGCTGCAACGGTCGGGGATTAATGGCAGGCGAGTCGGGATTAATCAGCAGTTTGCCGAGCGAAACAGGGATTAATGGCAGCAAGTAACTGAACAGAAGCTGATATGCCTAAAGTGAATTCTGTGATGTTGTTTCTATAGCATATCAGTCTTTGCACTAAGACATTTCTACTGCATAACATATACGTATAGCATGCTTTTCATCCTGTTATCACTATAACACAACAGTGATTGCACTACAACCTCATATGGACTCAAGATAAAGTCATAACATACATTTTATGCACTGTTGTCACATTAAATTATTATTGATTTAACCAGCTTTTAGTACAATGCATATTTTGAAAAAAAAATTGTGTCTGGCACATTTGGCGTTATTTCACTTCCCATTATCCACAGGAAATCTCATTTCTGCTTTCTTCTCAAAGACCAAGACTATAAATCAGGAAGGGAAACTAATTGTTAAATTGAGAATATTGTCCAATAATTAAGCTTGTTCTTCAACACCACATTCCAGTACTATACTTGCAGTTCTACCATCTCATGAATGGGTTGTTTACTGATTATAACCTTTCAGTTTTTAGTCATTGACAAGATCTCAAGACACATACTCTTCTGCTTGAGGTAGTTGCTTCTTCTCACCAGCAGATAGCTGTCTCCACCCCACCCCCAGAAGAAATCATGATGTCTCATTTTAAAGTGTTGATTTCCATTGCAATTATTTTGCATTCAGGAATGAATCACTTTAGTGTATGTTGTAGATCACAGACATTTAGAACGAGTGGAACAGTATTATTTACATGGGACTTAGTTGCCAGTCTCACAGCCCCAAACTAAATACATTCTTGACATTGTCTAAACCTTGATATCATATCCCAGGAAATCACAAAGAAAAGGGAAGACAAGATAAATGTTTGGCAAAGACCTACATCCAATATGAAGCCAATTAACTTAGCGGCAGGTATACAGACATGTCATGATAAATATGAATATTATAATAACAGGATAATGTGATTGTGATTTAAGAGGCAAGCATACAAAAAAGGAAATGAGATAAAACAATGTTAGAAGCTATGAGATGTGGTATGGTAAATCTTTCGGACAAAAATTCCCACACTTACGAAAGGAGCATGGATAGGAATGGAACAGATCATTTTATAGCATCATAAAGTTTAATTATAGGAAAAGTGGAGGTAGTTGAAGCAGGATTTTCTGGTCATCTTGCAAAATAGTTACAGCAGAAATACAAGGAATATATAAAAAGAGGTAAAGGAATAAAAACAATAAATAAGAAAGGTTCATAGGTTTATAGGTGTGTACTAGGCTAATGGCCCTGGAGCCTTTACAAGCCTAGCCCATAGGATTACCTTGGCATCATACCACTCGACCTTAGTACCCAGTGCCTCTGTCAAGTAGAGCCACTGGAGTGATCCCTGGGTTGAATTTTCTATTTCCCATCCACTCATCAAGATTTTTCTTGAAGAGGGCCATTAAGATGTCTGTTTGACATGTATGAGAAGTCTATTCCATAGCAAGGGCAGTCTCTGAGTTATGAATGTAGCATTTCTAACAGAGCTGGTTCAGACATGGCTTTGTAAGTCAAACAGAGATTGCCTCTATGTAGGTGATATGAGACAGAAAATAGCTGGAGCTTTTTGAGTCTGTCCATATAGGACACGTGTTTAAGGCCTAGGATCCTCTTTGTGAGGTACATTTGTGGCCTCTCCATTTGTTGCAGGTGTCTAGTGAGGTACATGCCAAATGGGGCAATGTACTGAATGACTGGCCTAATGAAGAGTAAGAGTAGAGGGAGACAATGATATCTTTCTTCCCGGATGCAAAACCCTTAGAAATGAGATGTGCCACATAGAAGGACTTTCTGACCATAGTGGCAATGTGGTGGTCAAAAGAGAGGTTGCTGTCAGCCTGCATTCCCAGATCTCTTTAATACTGTCTGTTGTGTTCAGTGGACTACCATCGATGTGGTAATTCATGGGAAATGGGTTTTTCCCAAAGGGGATGTTGACACATTTTTTTGCATTGAGGTTAAGGCTATTGTTCTGACTCCAGTCATTGGTCTCAGTGAGGCCATTCTGTAGGATGTCAACATCACTTGGTGAGTTAATAATAGATCCCAACTTGCACTTGTCAGCAAACTTTGTCAGCCAGAGTCCCTTCCTGTTGGCCTGGACATGAGAAGTAGAAACCAAACAGGAGAGGACTCAGGACCAAACCCTGTGGGACTCCACCCGCGACTAGTCGGCAGTCTGACTTGGAGTCAGCTACTTTCACAATGTGGGTTCTATCTCTGAGACAGTTTGCAACCCACCTAGTGATATAGGGATTGATGCCTAGCTTAGTGAGTTTTTCTATGATTCCTGAGGGGGAATGGTATCAATGGCCTTGGCCAGATCAAGTAGGCTGTATGAACCACCTTGCCTTTATTCACAGCTCTGGTGATTGACTCAAAGAAGTCCACCAGGTTGAGCAGGCATCATCTATCCTTCACAAAACCAAACTGTGTGGGATCCACAGTTTGGAGATTCCCTGTATACTTCTTTATTAGGTCCATGGTGATGCATTTCATAGCTTTCCATATCAGACTCATCAGGCTAATGGGGTGATAGTTTTCAGGGTCTGTAGTCGCTTATCCTTTGTGGAGAGGGAAGCCTGTAGCAATGTTCCATATAGTAGGGACAAAGCCTGAGGTGAGGTTGTGATTGAACAGGGCACACAGGTGAGGTGCCAGTTCACTCTGTAGTTCATGTAGAACACAGTCACAGATATTGTAAGGTCCCGCAGAATCTGTAGCCTTGGTCTTGGACAGTGCTGTTTTAACTTGTGCAGCAGTAATACTGGGTACCTGGCAATTTTCTGCTATTGTGATTGATCCTTGGGGGGAGGGTTAAAGTTGGCACTGAATCTGTCAGCCAGTATATTGGCAATATCTGTTGGCTCGGTATAGGAGGTACCATTGTGCAGTAGCTCAGAGCAAATCTCGGTATTGCCATGGTGATTCTTTACATAACTACAGAAGGCATTGTGGTTGTCTTTAATATCTGCTGGAATTCTGTTTTCATAACTAGCTTTAGAGGATTTGATGAGGGATCTCAACTTTTTGTTAAGGCTGATAAGGGAGATTTTCCAGTCTTGGGACTTCACCTTATTCTGAATCAGTTTTCTCCTTTGGTTGTAGAGTTTTTTTTATGGCAGGGGAACCTCCAGATTGGCTTCCTTTTTTTGGAGGAGAGTGTCTTGGTTCTATTGAGTTTGGTGAGATCCATGCATTTGTGTACACATTTGTACAGTGCATTGGTGTATGATTCGGCAGTCATGCAGCTATTCTCCATTTGCATTGGTGCCATGAAGTTAGCCACCTCTGTTTTTAGGAGCCTAAAGTTAGCTTTGGAGAAGTTTCTCATGGTGGTTACCTTTGCGGGGTGGAGGGGGGTAGGAGGGATGTGGATTTCCAAGGTGATTAGTTTGTGGTCAGATCTAGCCAGGGAGGAGTTGACTATTGGTGTAGAGCAATGATCGCCCATGTTAGTTATGACCAGGTCAAGGATGTGGCTAATGCTAGTGGGGGTAAGAACGAGCTGTTCCAGGGCATTGGAATTATTAAATTCCAGGAAACATTGGGCAAGTGTATTGGTACATGAGTAGTTTTCCCAGTTAATGGAGGAGTAGATGAAGTCACCCAGTATGAGTGTGTTAGGTTGGACTCTAATATTCTCCAGGGTGCTTAGGAACATCGAGTATGAGTCTTAGGACATGGTTGGGGACCTATAGCAAGATACGACCTGATTCACTTTCTTACCCAATGTTAGCCACACCTGAACTATCTCTGATGCGTTATGTCAGGCTACCAGTCTGGAGGTGTGCACATCCTTTATGAATATGGATATACCACCACCTTTGGAACTTCAATCAAGTTCTGGGGCTGAAAGGTGTGGAATGAGTTAGAAACTGGTAGTGCAGGGGTGCTTTCTGCTGCCTTGAACCAGGTCTCTGTTACAGCACAAATGTTGATGTTCTACATTTCAAGTGCTTTGAGTGAGTGCATTTTGAGATTTAGATTTCTAGCATTGAGCAGCATGACCCTCAGATTGCATAGGTTTGTAGCTGTTATGGTCTTAATTTGGTCTTTGGAACACTGCCTAAAAAGGGCACTATAAGGGTGGCAATGGCCAGTATCCAAAAGCCCAGGGGTGACAGATACAGGCCATCTCTGGCAAAGTATTGATGTCTGTCAATCATGTCATCCCAGACCGACAGATACTGGATCCCCTTAAAATGACACCAGAAATTTAGCCAGTTGTTGAAATCACTCATTTTGTGCTTGTAATGTGGTATCATTCTGGGTGATGGTAGAATGCTGCTCAAGGCTAGGGTCATACCTGCCTGGGCTACATAATCCAAGAGCTCCTCCATGTCTCTTTTCATGTAGTTCAGGGAGGTACATCTCAGATTATTCATACCCACATGTACAATGACAGAGTCATATTTATACCTGTTATTGAGGGACCTGAATGCATGCATTATGTGGTGGATCCTGGAACCTGACAGGCAGCTGACTGCTACATTCTCCTTATTCAACCTAGTGAGTGGGACATCAGTGTGCTGCACTATCAAGTCACCTATGACTAGATTGTTGGGCATGCTGTTTTGCCTTAGGAGCTTTGGTTGAGTGGCACACTGTTATGTGTCTCGTGATTAGTGTTGTGTTGTGGTGGTCTTGTGCATTTCTCTGCTGTTTGGGTAGATTTTTACTGAGAGCCTCCAGGAAGGTGGGTGTGTGGTTTGTGTTTTTATGTGAAGACAGTGCTGGTGTGTGTTCTGAAGGGCTATGTGTTCCATGTGGTGAGATGCAAGTGTTGACCTTCTCCTCTTGACCAGCTATTCTGGGCTTGGCTGGAGAGTGTGTGGCTTCCAATTTAGATATATAAGTGAATCTCTCACAAGTCTGAGTGTTGGGAGGTAAGAGGAGAGGGTTGTCAGTTTACATGAGGCTGTTGCTACATTGTCTCCTGATGCCCAAGTTCACCAGGTTAATAGGAGAAAGTACAGGGAACTGACCTTTAGACATGCCTGGAGGGGTGGGCATTAATAATATGTACTGGAGCCATTTCCTTGCAGAATGTTTAGTGCTGGTAGCAGTTTTGTGTGCTACAATAATTTCTACAAGAAGTCTGGTAAAGTGCTAAACTGATAAGCTAGTAAAAGTGCAGGAGAGGAGAGAAGTAGCAGATCTAAGGGAAAAATTGAAGAGCACACTATTTGGCACCACTCAGAAGCTTATAGACCATCCTGGATACAGAAAATCTGTATCTGGACTAGAGTAGTTACAGGAAAGGCTGGAAACAAGTGCAAATGTGAGCTTTTAGACCAGAAAGTTGAATGAGATGGAAAACGGCCCAAACAGCCAATAAACTACAATTTCTGGCCGGAAACCACTCCTCTTGTGTTAGGGTCTATATCACTTCAACGAAACGGCAGAAGTTCGTACACCATATGTTCAAACTTCTAACCTCAATGTGCAAAAACATTGAAGGCTTAGAACAGCATTTTTTTTTCTAGGGAAAAAAAATTGCTGTTCCAAGAAACACACACACAACACAAGCACATCAAAGGAAAAAAAAAAAAAAAACAACAATCCACACACATACACTTAAAATCCTACATCTAACCCTACACTGAACTGTACATACACTATCTATCCACTTACCTTAACCCAAACCCTAACCCTAAGGTCTGTCACTATCGCACACTCACCTGACCCGCACCCTAACCCTAACTCACCTATCCCGCCCTAACCCTAAAGTCTGTCACTATCACACACTCACCTGACCTGCACCCTAACCCTAACTCACCTATCCCGCCCTAACCCTAAAGTCTGTCACTATCACACACCCACCTCACCTGAGCCCTAACCCTAACTCACCTAACCTGTGCTCTAACCCTAACATCCACACAATCGCACACTTACCTGAACCCGACCTGTAACTTTCCACAATAGCGAAGCCACAGAAATGGCCCACCAACTTCTTTCCCTGGGAAAGAATTCAGTGTTCCGCAGCTTCGCAATAATCAGTTTTCAAACTTCAAAGTTTGAGCTTATGGTGTTTGAACTGCTGAAGTTTCGATGAGCTGATAAGGATCCTTGTGGTAGATAGGCTAACTAGTGCTTACCACTCCCACTGATAAGCTAGAAGGCTTCCCTCCAATGCCAAAAGGGTTGCGGGGCTCAGAAGCTTACAAACAGTCCTGGATACAGCAAGTCTGTATCTAGACTAGACTACTTATAGGAAAATGGGGAAACAAGTGCAAATGCTGGCTTTTAAATGAGAACGTTTAAAGAAATGGAAAAACTGCCCAAACGGACAATAAGCTATAATTTGTGGGCCAGAAACCATTCCGCTTGTGGTTGATAGGCTACCTAGTGCTTACCACTTTCACTGATAAGCTAAAAAGGCTTCCCTCCAACACAGAAAGGCTTGGGGTCTCAGAGGCTTACAAACAGTCCTAGATACAGCAAATCTGTATCTGGACTAGACTAGTTACAGGAAAGGTGGCAAACAAGCCCACATGTGGGATTGTAAACCAGAAAGTTGAAAGAGATGGAAAAAATTGCCCAAATGGCCAATAAACTACAATTTCTGGGCCAGAAACCATTCTTCTTGTGGTAGATAAGCTACATAGTGCTTACCACTCCCACTGATAAGCTAGACAGCTTTTCTTCAACACAGAAAGGCTTGGTTGTCTCAGAAGATTACAAACAGTCTTGGATACAGCAAATCTGTATCTGGACTAGACTAGTTACAGGAAAGGTGGGAATCAGGTGCAAATACGGGAAAGCAGAGAATAGAGAAGGATAGAGATTAATGATGAGAACATTTTATAAAAATTGGTCTGAATGGTGGATGGTATACAAACATGTTTTATTTATTTATTTTTTTACAGAAGCAGTATGAGAGAAAACAGCCGAAGGAAGATGATGATGAGTATGAGAGAAAAAAAAAACTGAAAAGAACATATAATGATTCCTTGGAAGTCTTAGAACATAACAGTAGAATGTACTGTGACAAAGAAAAATAATTATATGAAAGAAATTAAGAAATAAAAAAGCCTTATTATATAATCAAAAATATTTTTACAAGGAAAAAGAGAAGAATTTCAAGTTGCTTAAGTAAATTAGTAAAGGAAGATGGCAGTCTAATAAGAGAAATAAAAAAATGTAAAAAAAAAAAATAGATCTCAGAAAGATTATAGTGCAGTACGATATGTTCAAGGAACATTTAAGAAAAAGAAGGTATTGTAAAAACATGGAAAGTACAAAGTTAACAGAAAAATAGAATAAGAAGTTGGAAAAGGTGATTTCTATATATGAATTTGATGAAGCATTAGGACAAGTAAATATAGATCTGGCGAAATAAAAAAATAAATAAAAAATAAGGGACTGGCAAAAAATATTTTAAAAGATTTTGAATTAGTGGTTAAATGATGGTTTTATGCATAAAGAATTATGTAGTGGAATACTTAAATTCATATCCTGAAGGAAGATAGAAGACAATTAAAAAAAACTTGAGACAGATAGTACTGAATAATAATGATTATAAGATCTTTATGAAAATACTACAAAAGAGATTTGAAACTAAAGTTAAAAATATTAAATTATAGTATATATAGTTGAAATAGGAAGGGTTGTCAAGAATTATTAATGACAGAGAAATTGTGAAGCAAAAAATCATGATAAGAGACCTTAATAAGGCATTTGATTCAACTGGACATGAAATCCTATGGGTAATAATGAAATAATATAATAAAGATGAGAAAGTTAAAAAAGGATGTATGTCAGCAAATAGTAATAAAGTAAAAATACTTGTAAATGACTGGTTAAGCAAGACGTACATAAGAAAAGTGGAGTAAGACTTGGATGCCCATTAAGTTGTATATTCTTTGCATTAGTGATAGAATGTGAAATAAATTTTAAAATTAAGGAGGGGGGGATAAATAATACCTGAAGGGTTAGAATTCCAGTTCTATTAAGATATGCAGATTATATTATAATAATTACAAACAAAATGGATAAAAGAAGTAATAATTTGTGCAAATGAGTGTCTAGTTTAATACAGATGCATTGAATAAAGAGAAAAGTAAAGGTTTAGGTGACGCAATAAAGATAGGAGGTATATATTTTAGAATTAATGAAATTTTTGTGTTTGGTATAAAATTTGGGAACAAAGATCTAAGTAGAATTCCATGTGAAAACAATACAAGAAATAAAACAAAGCTATCTTTCCTGGAGAACATATAAATTCATTTAGAAAAGAAGGCTTATTTGATAAATTCAGTACTGATGGGAAAATAGCATACTTGTTGCCAACTGTATTTGAAAATGAATTATTGCAGATAATTTTTCATTTTTATGGGATTCTAGATTAATCCCAGTAAAAAGAAGAGTTTTGTATGTAAATAAAGAAGACGTAGGTTTAAGTTTGTGGAAAATAAAAATTGATGATATGGAAAAGAAAGAAAGGTATGGTATAATAATGTAATGATAAAACATTACTATGTAAAACCATGGGAAAATATAACGGATGAAAAAAATTAAAGCTATAAAAATAAGAAGAAAATGGTGTAATCAGAAAGCAGGACGTGAAGATTTTTTGTGGAGAATGGTAATAGATAAATTACCAGTAAAAGGAGATATGCTATATAAAAAGAAAACTGATAGAATATGTTTACATTGTCAAGAAGAATAAACTACTGAACATGTGTTTTTGAAATGCAAAAGAGTAAAAAAGTTATGGAGAAAACTATGTAGAGAAGTTTTTGAAAATATAAAAGAAGTGGATAAGGCAAACATGGACATGATTAAATATGGATATTATAAAAATAGAAGTAAAGTATGTGTTTAAAGAATAGATAACATTTTATGTCATATAGGTTATATGGAATGAAAGAATAAATGAAATTATGTTTAATGGCAAATGGATTTTAGCAACAATGTTAAGTAAAATCAGATGTTGATTATGGAAAAAGGAGTGGAGGTCTAATAAAGATGAAAATTTAGTATGATTGTAAGGAAACAGGAATATGTGTAAATATAGTTGTATAACTATATATTTGTAAATATGTGCAAATATATTGTAAATAAGAGCTCCTTTTTGTATATAAATAAAGGATCCTTACTGTTAGATCCTTTACAACCACTTCAGCTACCACCAACTCAAGTAGATAGGGCCTTGGTTTAACATCTCATCCAAAGGATGGCAAATTAAGGTGTGCAGCACTCCCCTTATGCGGCTCTGCAGTGTCAGTAATCAATCCACCTGGTGTGGAAATGAAGCCCACAGCTTTCCACACTAAAGGCTAGTGTCTTACCTGATGCTCTACTGACACAGTAATTAATGACAGAGCCACTATTATTCCTGAAGTAAGGCATACTAGTATCAGGTCACTAAGAATGTGTATACTAGGGAATTCACCACAAGCAATGTACAAGTGACACTCAGAGGACAGGAAAATGAATATATCATTGTATGCTATGAAGAGGCAAGAAAACTTAATTTAAATGAGCATTGCCTCACAGGATATAAATAATAAGAAAGTGGTAGCCTGAAAGGAGAAGTGTGATGGAGAAGTTAAAATGATTTAAAAGTGGATCTATTTCAATGCAATGTATCCATTTGGGATGATCTGAAAGACTGTTAGATGCTACAATGTTGCAAAGGTGAGAATAACATTTAGGAATATTGGCATGGACAAAGAATGGTGTTAAGAAGATGGAAAACATGGGTTATAGTAGATCTATACCAGACCAGAACAGTGAACCAGACTCTACTCAATAACATATAGTAATAAATGGAAATTATAGTCACAATGTTTGTGCTTTTTAGCAGAAGGAGTTGTAATGGAAAGTATAGCCCTTCATCTGCACTTCTAGATTTTTGGAATGCAGAAATGTTATGAACAATGACTGCCAGAAAACTAAGCTAATTATAACATTCATGCTGTTATGTAAAGAATCAGACAGGTGCACAGCATATAGTATTGATAAATAAGTCAATTAAAATGGCGATTTATAGTGCAAACATAAATTACATTTTTCTTATGAAAAGCTCTCTGTGTGTGAATGTGTATGTGAACATGCGCACATGTGTCTGTGTGTGTGTGTGTGTGTGTGTGTGTGTGTGTGTGTGTGTGTGTGTGTGTGTGTGTGTGTGTGTGTGTGTGATTCAGGAGAGTAAGTAAAAATGAGGTAGTTGGGCTGCACTTCCTTTTGGAAATATATGGTAGATGCCTAGGCTAATTAAGGGGTGAAGGCTGCACCTACTGCAGTTGGTTAAATAGAGTTGTATAGGAAAACAGCTTATGTCTTAGCTGATAAGATAAATAGCTATTCAGATGGCCTGCTCTCACTTGGTACAGATCATTGAAGCAAACCAAAAGCTTTAATTTACTTTTCTATCCATGCTGCAGCATAAATAAAATGGAAATCCTAATAATTCTCAAGACAGCTACCAGTATCTAGTTCACAACAGATGGTAGGAACAGTAGGCTGCCTGAAATGGTGGACAGCACCATTCGTCTTTATAAATTTGTGTAGCCATTCACCACATCAATATAAAATTTATCATGATAAATTATGTTAAATAATGCTAATTTATTTGTGACAAATCTAAATATACCCTTATTATCATTCCAGCCACTTGAATGATAAACAAACAAATATATATATATATATATATATATATATATGTGCGTGTGTGTATGTATGCATACAAAAATTTGATGGAAATTATTAACAGGTTATTTGGTTCTGTATAAGAAAGGAAGGGCATAGTTGATATTTGGGAAATAAAAGGCCAATCTACTATATGTTACATTGTGATAAGATGCTGAAAAACAACCACAGGTGGCAAGGCAAATCCAAGGAACAAAATATAATCCACTGAGACAAGTTATAATCCACTGAGACAATTTTTAATTCCTAAAAACAAGTTGTGTAAGCGCTTTCGTCTTGCTTCTATGAGCAAGACTTCATCAGACAAACAGACCTAATGTAAAATGCAACTATTTAAAGTGTAGCTGTTTGAAATGTCCCATGCTAAACATCAATTAGCTTCTAAAAGCAAAAGTACAGATATTTAAAAACATTTTAATATAAATACAAATACTAAATAAATACGCTTGAATAAATAAGCAAGCATCAATAAAACTGACCAAGAATAAACATGCACACTGAGGATGACCTGATTTTAAGAAAATGATATAAAAAACTTTGTTTAAAAACTGTACTAAATAATTAAAGTGCAAAATAAGCAATTCATTTAAAAAAGCAATTCATTTAAAATAACTAACCACTAGTAAAATCATATATCCCCTATTACCCAGCCTGTCAGTTAACAAATATAATACACAAAAATAAAAAATACAGAGAATGTATGTATTTCTACTAAGGTTCAGTGATGTAAACAAACAACAAATGTACGGAAGAAATGTTTAATGTTGGTTCTGTATAAGAAAGGAAGGGCATAGTTTATATTTGGGAAGTAAAAGGCCAATCTACTATATGTTACATTGTGATAAGAACTATTGCATGCCACTTACTTAAACATTTAGAAACGTATTGTGGCTCAGTAAGTATGTAGAGCTATAGGCCAGATTATAACAACTATATTAACTCAAGAAAGAGATGTTTTATGGAAGGGATATGATGCATGTTAAATGATCATTATGTTGTAATAGTTTAAAAGCAAATATTTGACAGAGTGGCTCATCAGCTATTGTGACAAAACATGCATCTGGGAAAATTCTGTGAAATATAATTTGGGGAGTCCAACAACAATATGGTATGGGGAACATCAAGGAAGGACTAATGGTCACTGAAGAGGTATGTGAGAATGTTGCATTACTAAAAGAAGTACAACAGTGATATTACACCAATGCCTTAAGTAAGTGCATGTGTGTTGTGTGTGTGTGTGTGTGTGTGTGTGTGTGTGTGTGTGTGTGTGTGTGTGTGTGTGTGTGTGTGTGTGTGTGTGTGTGTGTGTGTGTGTGTGTGTGTGTGTGTGTGCGCGTGCGTGCGTGCGTGTCTGTGTGTGTGTGTGTGTGTGTGTATATGAATCCCACTCAGAAGCTCAACTTTTCAGAAAGTCGAATTTCATATGGTCAAGTTTGTACTAATGACTTTACAGAAGGTCGAACTTCAAAAAACAACAAAAATCTACATTTGTGTAGAGGGACAAGCCACCCTGCAACCCCCATATGGGGGCTGCAACCCCACACCCCTACACACTATATATACCAACTCTGAGATCACACTAAAATGGGGAAAAGGGTAAATTCTCCATTCCTCACTGTACCACAATGAGTACTGAAAAGCTTCAGCATTTCAGAAAGTTGATCATATGGTCTTTTTTTAGGCATGTCATAGAGGCAAGATTATAAGTGGCTGATGATAACTGCAGAAGCAAACTTTTAGTTACGCAGATATATGTTTATTTGCATCCACCATAGTAATTGCTCAGAAATACTTTAAATGTTTTGCCAGTTTTGAAGATATAAACAGTCCACAGTATATTCCCCTCTCATTAGTAAACAAGCTTAGAAAACAGGAAGAGTGGAACATATTGAAGACACATGACACCCTTTTACTACACTCCACAAAACAATGCAGAAAATTGTCAGACATTTACTGACAAATTGCTGCACTGTTTTCTAGAGTGTAATAAAAGGACGTTGTGTAGCATCATTCTGTTCTGCTGTTCTTGGTTTGAACATATGGTGATATTTATATAAATAAAGCAAAGCCTGAAGGTTTGTGTGTGGAGGAAATGTAAAGGAATGCAGTAGCTTTGTTAATGATTAAAAAAATGCAGAAAGTATTGGCAGTAGAGTTTTGAGAACTGGAAAAAGAAGATGGTCAAGATAGAAAAGAAAGTGTGAAGGATATGGCTAAGTATTAGACAGGAAGGAAAAAGTATGCATGGTTTAAACATTTTTGTTATGTGCTATAGCAGTTATCATTGTTTTGCCACAGAACATCCGGTGTTCCAGTTGAGTTTTTGGATGGTTTGCCATTTGAGTGACACTTGCATGTCTTCCCTATGACTGTATTAGGGTTTTGGTAGTTAGTCCTGTTTCATTCCACATACCAAAAATGTGGATATGTGGAGGCAGGTGAGGCCCTGCAGATTGTTTAAGGATGTAGGTGTGCTGTACACAAATGTATATGGATCACATTCTCTTACTCTATCAATGTTTCAAGTTAATAGTACTTACATTTTAAAAGTGTCCCTAATTATTTCCAGATGTCCCAGATTCTGTTGGATTTGTCCCTGATTGTTTAAGAGGTATGGGCTGGGGTGAAACAAATATTAACCTTTACTCCTTTCTTTGCAAAAGGTAAACACGTCTACTGTGTTTCTCCCACTGGATTTGAAGTCACCTCTGCACACAGCCATAAATATAAGGAGAATGCTCCCCCATGTGGGAAGCTTCAGGCTCTTCTGACTATGCCTGCATATTTCTTTGGGAATAAGCTTAGCAGCCCTACTTTTGAGCATTACTCCCAACTCTCCAACATCCATTGCCCTATTCTTGGGCATTAACTCTGTCACAGTATATATCCCTGTAAGGGTTTCTTTTAATTCCACACAGTCAGTTATTAACTTATCAACGACTTCTAGAATAAAAAGAAAGTCTTGCTGTATTTGCATCCTTTAAACTCCCCTTAATTTTGCCTCATTTTTGCTGTGTCCTTCATACAATTTTTGATTTTATGGAAATTAGTGAGGAAGAAAAAAAAATGCACTCAGCCAGTACCACCCTGCCCCCACTCTTCCCAAAGCCTTGCCTATGTTCTGAATACCTACAGTTGACTGGACGTAGAACTTGTCTTAGGAAGTTCATGCCAAAATGCGATTCCTTATCCAGTTACTTGCATAAAACCCATTAAGCCCCTCCCTACATTTACCTCATTTCCTCCCAATCCTCCTACAATCCCATTTCACTTTTCCATCCCCCTCAACTAGCTTTCTTCCCCTCCCATCTTAACTCCCTTTACTGTTTCTACCTAACCCCAGCTGAAGATGTCCCTGGACAAATTGGTTTGTTACCAAACCTCATTAACTGAATCGTGTTAGGTGGTAGTCACTGTACACAATGGTAAAATATGGCAGCTTATGAACACTAAATCCAACATTTTTTTTCCTGTTACCATTTCATGGAGAAGACTATGATGGACTTTTGGGTAGACTGCCCTGAATTATTTAGCAAACCGTGAATGGTTAAAATGAATGGGTAGGAGATCTCTGAAATGGGGAAGGCTGCTAATGTGTGGAAATGGTAGTTTTACATAAAATAAAGCAATATGGCAGAAGAATATGAATGAAGGGGCAAAGCAGCCATTGTGACAGAAAGTGTCAGTGGATTATGAATAAATGGTTTCAATATGAAATATGTCCAAATAAAACAGAAATTGAGCATAAGGATGTGAAGTTATTAGGGGATGAGGAAGTGTTGATATTTATTTTGGATGTGATTTTTTTTTTGCATAAGGAATGGCTGAATATGAAAGGAGATCTTAGCTGAATGCCTGAGAGAATACAAAGTTTATTCTTTGAATGTGTGTGATGTGTGTTAGTGTGTGTGTGTGTGTGTGTGTGTGTGTGTGTGTGTGTGTGTGTGTGTGTGTGTGTGTGTGTGAGTGTGTGAGAGAGGTGAGAGAGTGAGAGGTGGAGTATGGAGCAAGTGAAATTAGTATCATATAAAAATGAGGCCTGGAGAGTTTTGATTAAAAGTGGGGAATTTTGAAATCAAACTGGAGGGTTATTCTAGCAGATGGCTTACAATGAACTGCAGGAATTGATTTTGCTTATACTGGGGGTAGAAGAAAGAGAAAATTCACCCAAAAAAATGAGTAATATATAATGAGAACATATTTAATTGTTTTTGATTTCTATATGTACTCTGGACTGCTGTAATAATTATGAACAAGTACAATAAGAAATACTGATGTAAGTAGTATAATTTCTAAACTGTTTAAAGAGTTTAAGGTTTAGGATAATAAAATATTTCCTTTTCTTTCTTGATAAGTGCCACTGGTGAGGCAGAGTCACCAGTGATCAAGCTGCTAACATCTAATGGTTTCTAGACAAAGTAAGGGAGTTCCAAAGAATATATTTCTGGTTTTATAGCCTACTACAAAACCTTTGACTTTGTGGACCACAAAAACTGAAGCAAGTGCTTAAAGAAATGGGAATATCAATTCACCTTATGAGCAAAAAGCAATAGTTATAAATAAATATGGAATAGTTGGGGGGGTTCAAGATTGAGAAGGAAGTATAGCATGGAGCTGCATTGTTACCACATTTATTTAGTTTATATACTGAATGTATCATGAAATTTTGGGTTAGACAAATCAAACACAGAATCAAAATTCTCAGGAGAAATATTAACAGCCTTAGATATGCAGATTATTAACTCTCAGATAACTGAAAGAAAGGGTAAGGGTGGTCACGGTGGTGCAGCGGTTAACAGTGCCACCTCACAGCAAGAGGTTCTCCGGTTCGATCCTTGGCTGGGGTGCCTTCTGTGTGGAGTCTGCATGTCCTCCCTGTGGTCAGATGGGTTTCCTCCTGGTGTTCTGGTTTCCTTCCACATCCTAAAGACATGCTATAGGTGGATTGGACACTCTAAATTGGTCCTAGGTGTGAGTGTGTGCATGTGTGTGCCTTCTGTGGAAGGTTGGGTGCCGGGCTGGCAACTCGACACTGTAAAACTCCACTGCCAATCATGAGCAGACAGGTGATCCACTGTGATGACCCCTAACTGGGAAAAAGCCAGAAGAAGATAACTGAAAGAAAGGGTAAGGTGAAGAACCTGTCGTTGATGGTGAAAGCAGAAAGTGCAAACTCTTACTACTAAAAATATGTGTCATCTTGCCATGTGAGTTCTTTGCAAATAGCTATATGGGGAAGAAATGGAGGCAGTGATTGATTTTTTCATAGGTTCATAGGTAGGTACTAGGCTATCAGCCCGAGGACCTACGTAAGCCTAGCCAACAAGGTTCCCTGGCTTAAGCCACACAAGAAAGTTATTTTCCTGTGCCACTGTCGAGCAGAGATACAGAAGTGATCCCCAGGGTGTATTTACTATTACCCATCCACTCATCAAGATTTTTCTTGAAAAGTGCTAATGAAGAACTTTGCTTGACATAGATGGGTAGCCTGTTCCAGAGTATGGGAAGTCTCTGTGACAGGAATCTATCCCTCTAGCATGTCCTGTTTATTGTGGTGACAAGGTTTAGGTCCTTAGAGCATATAGCTTGGAGGGATTGGGATTTCTTTAGGTGTAGCATGTCCAACAGCTCTGGGCTTGACACAGCTTTATATGTTAGGCAGAGATCACCTCAGAGTAGGTGATATGCTGCGGAGTAAAGTTGGAGTTTTTTGTGATGGTCAGTGTAGGGCATCTGTTTGAGGCCAGTAATCCTCTTTGTGAAGTACTTCTGTGGCCATTCCAGCTGCTGCAGATGTCTTGTGAGGTACATTCCAAAAGGAGCATTATACTCTATAATAGTTCTAAAGAGTGTCAAGTAGAGGGGAACAATGACCTCTTTTTTCCTGGATGAGAACCCTTTTATGATGAGGTGTGCCATGTAGAAGGACATCCTGACTTCTGTGGTGATGTGACTATTAAAGGACAGACTACTGTCCACCTGGGTCCCAAGGTCTCTTATCACACATTCAGTTTTAAGTAGACTGCTGCCTATGCAGTAGTTTAAGGGTACAGAGTTTTTACCAAAGGGGATGACAATGCACTTTTTGGCATTGAGCTTGAGGCCATGGCACTGACACCAGGCATCTGTCTCAGTGAGGCCCTTCTGTAGGATTTCCACATCATTTGGAGACTCGACTATGGCTCCTAGTTTGCCTCCATGGTTTCAAAGATCTCTGCAGATGATTATTGTGGCCATATAATTAAAATATGCTTACTTCTTGGAAGGGAATCTATGGCAAATCTGGATAAGATTTTAAAGAAAAAGGTCTGTATAGTCAAAGTTGTGGCTTTCCAGGTAGTAATACATGGCTGTAAGATCTTGGATATTTTAAGTTGCTTGTCAGATAGCTAATGCTTTTGAACTGTGATGTTGGAGAATACCTTTGAGAATTACGTAGACTGCAAGTACATCAAATCAGTCAGTACTTAAGGAAATTAACTCAAACTGTTCACTGGAAGGCCTGATAGAAAAACTAAAGCTCAAATAGTTGCCCACATAATGTAAAATACAGAATTCACTGAATAAGGCATTGATCCTGTGAAAGATCAAAGTCAAAAGGACAAGGGGGCAGCACAGACTAAGACAGCTGTATAAATTGTCTTTTGGCTTCTCCCATTAGGGGTCACCACAGTGGATTGTTGGTATACAGATTGATTGGCAGTGCAGGTTTTTATGTTGTCAAGTTGCCAGCCTGGTCCCCAACCTTCACGGAAGGCACACACAGGCACCTATTGCATGTCTTTGATACTTGTTTGACCACAGGGAGGGCATGCAGACTCCACACAGAAGGCACTCCAGCCAAGAATTGAACCAGAGAACCTCTTGTTGTGAGCGTGACAATGCTAATTGCTGCACTACCATGGCCAACAAGGCTAAGATAGCTGTTTAGCATTAGTAAAATAATGAATATGAATTTGTAAGAACTTAAATAAACAGCTACTAAAAGAAATGCCTGATGTGCTAAAGTCCTTGTGGTTATGAAGAGCTAAATTCAGCTAAATGAATAAGCAACAAAAAGCAACAATGGAATCTTTAACATTTTCTTGAGGTACGGCCAATCAGCAATTAAAACCTAGGGTTAATATATAATTTGAAAGACAGAACTCAATGATACCAGCACTCCACTTATACTATACTACTGGGTTAGTGCTGAATCATGAATTCATGCACCTGGTGTGGAGAAAGAACCCATAGCCTTCAGATGTTCCTGGCAACAAAGTTGAACATACAAACTGCTGTGCCACTGACATGATATACAAAACATGAGAATTACAAAAAAAAAGGAAGTGATTTCACATCCAGACTAGCCCTGAGGTTTCCATACCTCAGAGGAAGCTAATATTTAATCTGTAAACGTATTTTTGGTTTCACTGAAAAAGACATTAAGACTTTTTCATTTATTAACCTGAAGTCATGCAGACTTCACCCACTGCTGGTCAAATAATTCAGTTTATTCTGAGTAGTATGTTCTTTGAGATACTCACCAGCATAACTGGTTTATTGTGCAACCAGCCACAACTACAGCACAAACTATCTATTCCTGTCAGACTGAACACTCACCAGAAGGATCCACGGCCTCTAATAATCTGTAGTACTACCCATAGGTTTCAGTATGTACTACCCCATGAAAACAGTCTTTTAAACTCACTCCAAAGCATCAAATTAATTCTGTCCTACTCCTCTAACAGAGCTAATTATTGGCTCCATCTCTTACCTGGTCTAGTCACTATGGAGCAATGTAAAATACCATCTCAAAATGACTGCAAGTCGACTTTGGAGAAGTTTCTAACATCACAACTGTTGTCATTTGGTGACACAAGGGAGTAGGTGCTTGTGTTGTTGATCAGTCCTGGTAGGAGTGATGTACTGTTTTCATATCATCTGAAATCACAGTCTCACAGAAAACATGAGGGGCAAGATTTTCACCATCTGATTCTGATAATTCTTTTTTTCTGTGGTGCAGTGATCTTGAAGCAAGAATAGTAAAAGGTTCTGAAGAAAAAGTGAAGTACCTCATATGAGGGTTCAAGGAGGGAGTTGACTCTACAGGAATTTTTGTTTCATTTACGACTTATTTGCTCAAAATCTGTACAGAATCAAGTACGTTCTTCTAGCACATGTGCGCTCAAACTGTCACTGTCACACTATATCTGCTGGACAGGTGTGAATTGTGTTAAATACTTTTGAGGACTTATTGTGGATCTGACTATAGCCATTAGGCCATCTAGAATCTTAGAGTACTCATTGAATAAAATAAGACTCTTTTCATGAGCAGGACTTCCATAAGAAGCACCTTAAATTTCTTGCATGCCCTAATTTTGTTTGCTTTCATCACAAATATGTTAGCATTACAGTCTCACATTAACAGCATATATGTCATTTGTCCCTCTTAAGAACATCTGAGATAGACTTGCTTCTAGTGAAAAGATCAGTTACTTTCACCTAAAGAAAGGAAATGTTTGGCCCAATACTAAACTTAAGGGGTGTGATCACTTTTCAAGGTCACCACCTCTTACCTTTGAACACATTGAAAATATTTCCAATATAAATGTGAATGGATCAACTCCCTTCCACTGACACCACACACTGACAAGATCAAAACCTTAACCAAATCTGCAACATTACCTGGTTTGTTATGTTACTATTTCCACCTTTTGACCCCCTCCATAAGGTCTTCAGTAACTATAATAGAAGATGCCTTACCTATCATCACTGTAAATATTATCACAAACATCAAACTAATCTCATTCTTAATCATTAATCAGAAAAAAAGCTATCATTATCATCAGCAAGAAAAGTTTAAAGTCTTACTTTAGTTTAAAATGCTCCACAGCCAGTACAGATTAAATACTGCATGGGAAATAGATCTGCTTCACCACCAACAGCAAGCTATCATTTGAATAGCACTTAACCACCATAGTAAAAACAGCAACAAAAACAAATGGAGAACTTTAATGGCTAAAACCTCACATACAATCCATGACAAAGAAGAATGCAATATGAGAGCTTACTGTTACCAAATAGCTATGTGGAGCAGTATGTTTGATCACCCTAAGTAAAAGTTTAACCAATCTACTCACTACAACACACAACATGATTTGCTAAATTTTCTGCCTGTTAGCCTCACTGACTCCACTACTACCAGACATTATACAATGTAAAATGGACAACCCTGAAAACAAACTTAAATACATACAAAGCAGCTGAATCCACAAGTTAATATATCAAAATAATTTCCAGACATTCTAAACATATTTCCGAATAACACACCAAATATTGATCTAGGATAATCTAACAATTGCCTGGTGGCAAAGCCCCCAATATATACATCTCTTTCATCTGAAATCAGTGTCCTTTTCTGATTTGTGTTGTAAATATTTTTATTTCATTTAAAACACAATGCAAAACCCTGCTTCACACCTCAACTGCATGCTACTCCTGTATGATCCTTAAATCCTGTCCTCATTGGCGTTGCCATTTATCCCATGCTTCAGTCTTATGTATATAATTCAATAGACTAACTCCTTAAATGTTCTAATATTTTCATTGTACTCACCTGAAAGTTGATTTAAGCTTCTGATTGGTGTACTGTTAATGTGTGAGAATAATATTATCATCAATGCTTATGTATCCAATCCTGTGTATTTGATCATATTTACTATACTTCTAGAGGAAGTCTACAATAAATACTATATAAAGTTGTTAAGCACCTATGTATTTGGATTGCATGGGACTGTATTTAGACAGCAGAAACAACATAACAACCAGCAAGCATAAAATGAATACCTGCAGTAGATGGTGCAGTTTTAGAAAAGAAAGGCATGCTTAAATAAAAGAACTTGTTGCATTTTACAATCAGCCTATCACTCCCCCCAACATACATATTATATCTTGTTTGTAATGACACTTTATTTGAAATAGTCTTGAGACTTATTGATTTACAATTGGAAACAAGGTCATTCATGCTCAAAATGAAAATAGGGTCATTGCACTAATTAATAAAGCCCATCTGCCTAAGACAAACTGAAGTTATTTCAAAGATTGGGAAGAAGTTGAAATCTTAAAAAAGGTAGGAAGAAAATGCCTTATAATGTTGTGCATGCTCAGTCAGCTATTAAAATTATCACTAGAAATATCCTGGCAACTGTAACCATACCAAAATCTCTAAGCTTTCAGTAGTGTAAGTGAGTAACAGTAACAATTAATAAATACTGTATGTACTTTGTGCATTGCCTATGTCAGGAACTGATTTGTATTATATCTTGGCTTTACAAACATCCACCTGCCCATCCATCTAGCAATTCATTTACCGATCCATCCATTTTAAACTGCTTTTCCTGGTGTGGGTCACATTGATAGGAAACTGAGAAGGGTAGTCTACACTTCCCTGTCCCCAGCAACAGTGTCCAGCGTATTCTGTGGAATTTATAGGCATTCTTTGGTGTTCCCAGGTGAGTTAAGAAGTCCAAACCCTTCCAACCTGTCCTGACTTTTACTTTGGCCTACCTTCCAGTACCAGTAGACATTGTATGTATGCCTTCCATGGGAAATGCTAAAGGTGCATCCTCACAGGTGCCTGCTCTACCTCAAATGACTCCACCTAATATGAAGGATCAGTAAGACCCTCCTGGATGATAAGCTTCTCAGCCTGTCACATAGACAAAACCAAATTTCTCTGTAAATAAGCCTCATTTCTGCTTCTTCGCTCCACTGTCTTACTCTCTTAGGTACTACCCAAATCTCACAGTCATAGGTGAGTATATGGACATAGGCTGCCAAGTGAAATTACAGGTTTGTCTTATAAGTTATCTCTCCTTTCAGTCCACAGTCCGGTACACAGTTTGCAGTAATACATCTGCTACAGATAAATGCTGATCACTTTACCAAACCCTCTACTTTATTTTTGAAAGAGACCTCAATGTATTTGATTCTTCTACATAAGGTAACTGCTTCCATCCCACACCTACAGAGTGACATCCACTCTTTTTCCAAGTGTTGAATTAGAGATGCTTATTTTCCTGTCAGTCACTTCTTTATCAATAATCATTGCATGGTTATGCTGAGTTATAGTCACTAGAGGCTAATATTCCAGTATAATCTGTAAACAACTTGATAAGCAATCCTTTTTAGAAGATTAGTGAGCATTACTCTGAACCTCTTACCTACAGATTCAGGCTCAAACCAAAAAAATATTGAGGGAGACAAGGTCCTACATCAGGGAAAATTTCTAAATATTGTTATTGCTCACTTAGTTTATAGAGTAGAATGATATGCAAAAACTATTTTTTAGAAGAATAAAAAGATTTGTTAATTTAATATCTGGAGCTGTTTGCTGGCTATTCTGATGCTGTCAGGCATATTTACTGAATTTAAGCCTCACAGTTTTACCACTAATTCAGGAACTTTTATGATGGAAAGAGCAAGGTTTTGAGCCAAAATCAGGTCCACCCTTGAAAATCAGGATGGCTGAAAGATATTTTAATAGGATATGGACTAATGTAGCTTCAGATATCACCCTAACTGTCGTAAAGCAAAGGGACGTGGGCTGGCTTAGGAATCATTATAAGTAAACATCAAAGTCTTTCATTAATCTCTGATCTGTGTAACAACACATTTCCTTATAAGGATGTCACAAGACAGGTGAAAGCAAGATGGGTAGCAAGTAAAAATTAAGGAGGTCCAGGTGGATTGTACTAACACAGCTCAAGTTCTGCTGGGTAGAGAAACTATATTTAATTGGCTTCCAATTCCTTAAGTTTCAGCTTTGAAGCAGTGTGTGAAAAATTTAAGTAATATTATTCCAGATTGTCAAAAGTAGATAATAACACATTGTAAAACATATCATGCTGTGTTGTTGCACTAGAAGGTGTTTTATCAGAAGAAAGGTAAAGCAGTGCAATTAAAATTTTCTTCATCAGTAACCCCCCTTACAAAATGTTTAATTCCTAAGCAGCATAAAAGGGACATAATTCATAAGCAGGAAGAAAAGAACAAACCATCAAGAATGGCCTAATATTTAAAGAAGGAAGTGAAACTGAAAATAAACAACAAAACAGAGACTATATAATCAAGGGAAGACTGGCAGACCACGTGCAATGCAGAATTACAAAAATGGTAATAAGGGGCTTACTTCTATTTGCTCCACCTCTGAAGCTTGATTTATACGTGTTCAAGCATACTGAGTTGATTAGGCCTTGACAGAGAAATTGGTGATTGCCCCTTTACAGTGCAAGAATCATGTGTGCAGTTATTACATTGCCCGTCAGTTATCATAGCTCTTCCAATGTACAAGAACTTTGTAGCAACTGTAATATAGTTCTGGGGGGTGTTGACAGACTTGCTCCCAGAACCATTGGTGATCTTTGGCATTTGATTTGCCTTTCGTTTGTCTCAAGTTTCATGCTGCAGTTCATATCTCTGGTCTGGTTTTATAGCATGTGGGTTCTTGACCTTTACTCACTGTTTTTCTGTGAATTTCTGTTTGTTTACAAAATGACTAAGGAAGACAATGCAAGTGAAGAACTTATGCATCCTCTAACGAATTATGAGTTTGGAAGCTTTATAAAGGCTCCATGCTGGGACAAAACACAACTTCTGAATAGGAGCATTAGTAACTATATTTTACATGTGAATATAAATGGCAACTCCAGTAGTCTGGAAACTACCAAGTTTCAATTGGAAAAAAGTCTGAAAAAACTGAAAAGCATACAATAGGAGAAAAGTTTCCTTAACACTAGCTTTGAGGCTAAAACAATACCCAGAGGACTGAGACTTAGCAAAATTCCTATGTGGAATAATGTTGAAAAATACCTATGACAGAATGGAACAACAGCCTTGAAGAAGCAGGTTTGAAATTTGTGGTCTTATTAAATACAACAGAAAAATGCAAGATCTGATTGCTAATTATTTATTTATTATTATTTATTTTACATTTGTTGACTGGGCTAGTCTAACTGGATATATGTCCATTTTCAGTAGAGGCCTGGGGATATAAGCTCCGAGGAAGCAAAAAGCAATCACTTATACAAGAAATGAATGTGTACAATGAACACTGCAGGTACAGAACAGAGAATAATCACAGAGGTCATTTGTTCATAGCGTAGTGCCAAATATACAGATACAATACAAATGTAGTTGGAATACAACATGTAAAAAGATAGCAGCTGAGTTATACAATATATTAGTAAACAAGTTGTCAAAAAGAAAAAGTAGGTGCTGAAATATACAGTATATGCATAAAAATAGTCTCCTTAATGAAAATCTGAGGATGTGAGTAAAAATATCTAGAAGGACTAGGTAATTTCTTTCTAAGAAATGGAACAAGACTACTGAGAAGAGGAGGGTAGGTAGATCCATTTAAGAGAGCTAGTAGATCAGTCAGGTGTGTTCTGAGGAAAAGTTTCAGTTTGTTTTTAAAGAGTGATATAGAGGGAAGAGAGGAGAGTTCGCTAGGAAGAAGGTTCCAGGATGAAAACATTACTCTTGAGGAAAAAGAAAGAGAGTATTGTGTACCTGACAGCAAATTCAATGAGATTTGAGGCAGAGTCATTGCCCATGAAAGGAAAGTCAAAGAAATTAAACTATGAAAACTTGAATGTGACAACAAGGATTACAGCGACTAAAAAAAAAAGACACAGATGCTGACTTAATTTTGAGAGAAAACCTACAAAACAACAACACAGTCCAACAAAAATATAAAACTAAACATTTGTATTCATACCAATAGCCCCTCTGCAGTTTGATTTTTCTCCTAGGTCAGCCCGAAGCTATCCAGGACATCACCGAGATTTGTCTACTAGGGGAACCTAACACTTGTGTTAACGTCATGCATGATACTGCAAATGTTTTTTAAGGGGGTTCTGCTCCTTTGGACCAAGATATTCATCACAGGAGAGAGCTGCAGGTGAATGCTCATCTGATTTCCACTCCCAAGAATCAGAGAACACAATTTGCTCAGCAGGGATACCAAGGTTCTCTTTACCCTTGTTGCGGCTGCTCCTACCAAAGGAAGAGATACCTGAATGGGGATCTTGTCCTTTTACCCAACAACAAGATTTCCAAATCCTAGACTAAGGTCTGCAACCACTCTTCTACATCCCTCTCTATTATATAAAGAAATGTCCTGGAAAAAAGAGTGACTTCCATTCCCATGACTAGAGTAAGGTGGTAAATGCCATTACTGACTACAAGCTGAATGTGCAGAAGTATAATTTGCAAGTATTTTTCATGATAAACTAAAATACACCATCAATGACAACCAGAACAGGGCACAGTGGAAAAAAGGTGATTTTTGCCCTACCATTAATCCAATGCTGAGTGCTTTTCTGAATAAATGTGAGGAAGACATCAGAGGAGCCCTCAGCAGACCATGTTGCAAGAAGTTTTACTGTATGAGCAAAGAAGAAATTAAATTCCTCAGAGATATGAGTTCAGATAAAGTTCAAGAAAGCTGACAAATGAGACAGCATATTTGTTACTGACACTGACACATATATTCAAAAGACTGAAAGGATGCTTAGTAACATTGACTTTTATCATAAAATCATTGTCTGTTACTTTCACATATAAGAACATACATTACCCCCTGAAACAGCTTTATGAGGAAGACCTTATCAACAGAAGACTTCATGGTTTCCTAGCAATAGCCCATCCAAAGCTACCTAGATATTTTTGGATTCTCAAGCCTCACAAGAATCTTCAAGACCCCCCAAACAGGTCAGTGGTAGCAGGGGAATGTGGCATCACTGAATCGCCAACATTGTTTCTGGACTATCATACTAAACCTTGGCTAGTGGGCCTAACACCTTTGTGTTGGACACTAAATTTTCTGAGGAAAATTAAATTGTATTCTGCCACAGATAATTTGATTTTGGTGACCACTGATGTAGAGGTACCCCATGTGTACTATATAAAGGTTGTGAGAGACTCCATGATGAAAGAAACCTTATCTCTCCCAGGTGAGATTACCCTAATTTCTAACTGCAGTTGGTACTGAACAACACTTTTTCAGATATATTGCCAGTATTGGTATTGCAATGGCAGTAGCTATGACTCCTAGTCTAAATAATACAGCATTAGCCAAGTGGAAGAGGGAAAGAACCTATAACTGATGCTTTATCAAATGTTACCTGAGATTTGTTGATGATATTTTTATTGTATGGCAAGGGTCAGTAGAAGCTCTTAAGAATTTCTTTGTACGCATTGCGCAATCAACTGACTTTTTGAAATTTACTACTCATCATGATTTCGATAAGGTTAGTTTTCTGGATATCACTGTTTATAAGCTCCCACATTCATAAGAATTTTACAATGATTTATTTTGCAAACCCACCCAAGTAAACATATGGCTTCATGCTAGTAGAATGAACCCACAAACGAATCGGCATAATGTAATAAAGTCATAGGCTATGCAGATTGGTTGTGTGTCCAGAAAAACAGTTAATTTTCTAAAGAACCTGCAGGACTTCCACAGAGATTTGCTTGACAGGGGGTATGAACATGTGACTATCAGACGTATATTTGATCCTATAAGAAAGTAAGAAGTATGACCTTAACTTTCTGTAAAGATGCCCAGAAGATAAAAGTGATTATTTCTGACAACTGGTCCATTTTATTTAGTAATAGACTGTTGAGCAAGATTCTGGATCCTGGACCTTCTTTTTTTTTTTCAAAAAAGGCATGAACACTAGGTCTTATTTAGAAGAGATGTTCAACAAGGACAGTATGGAGAAATTGGCACCTTTAAACATGGGCCTCCTTTCTTTACCTTATGTGAGTTTATTAGCTGCAGAGATTTTTTCCTATGCTCTAGTACAGGTAACAAATATAACAGTATGGTGGCTGGGGACTGTAACAATGAAAAGATTGTTTACAGAGTCCAGTACTCCAAGTGGCAGTTTTTTTTTTTTTGGACATGATTAGGATGTGTCTTCTGTAGGGGAACTGTAATGTTATTCTTGTAAAGAAATAGGTGGAATGACAAATTTGCCTTAATGCCTACAACCTGCCTGGACTTAATTCTTCTTGTTCAGTTAAATGCATTCTTCAGATTAGGAAACTGTACCATAAATTATTTTATTAATTGTTCTAACATGATATGTTTGCTCCTTTCTTCACTTTTCTTGGACATTTTAAATCTGTATTTTTGATGGTTTCTGTCAATTATCTGCTACTACATATACATATGCATAGTAATTTTTTCCAAAAATTTTATTGATTGTTTTCCCCCCTATTTTTAATGTATGATTGAGTTTATGGATGCTCAATTTTAACAGTGTCCTGAGGTATTTTTATCTGTGATGTTTCTTTATATTGTATCATTTCCAGGGTTACTATTGTGGGTTTTATTTTTTTGAGTCTTGTTCCTCTTGTCACACACGTATACACACACCCACACATACACACACACACACACACACACACACACACACACACACACACACACACACACACACACACACACACACACACACACACACACACACACACACACACACACACACACACACACACACACACACACACACACACACACACACACACACACACACACACACACACACACACACACACACACACACACACACACACACACACACACACACACACACAGACAAACACACTCTCTCTCTCTCACTCTCTCTTTCTCTCTGTCTTCTTCCGCTCAGTTCTCTTTTGTTTTTTTTTAGTTTATTTGTTTATTACTCCCTTTTGAATGATCTTGGTCACACCTTTGGGCTAAATAGCCATTAGTGAACTGCATTTTGTGACTCGTTGCCCCTGTCTGGAGACAGACTAGGAGTTAATAACTAGTTCTGCACTTCAGTTTATCTGGAATTTTTTATTAATACTCTTTCTGTTTTTTATTTTAGTTTAGATTGTAAAAAATCACTCGTGTCACATCAGGCTAGCTTTTAACTGTAGGCTAGGCTCATTACTATGTATGAAGTTGTCAATCATTATTTATGATGCTTTCTCCTTTTTTATGTTATATTAGCTTTTCATGGCTTAAAGTTATTATTGAAAATTTGATCAGATGAAGTTCAGTTGGTGGATGAAAGTGCTATTCTGGTAACTAAGCCTGTTTGAGTTTGTTTTTTCAATATCTTCATAGAAGAGGAATTAACATCTGAAGTTAATTTGTTTTTTCAGTACTTTCACAGACTGTTGCTTAATATTGTGATGTTTCAAGTGGTTTTATTTTTCATTTTTCACAAATAACAAGAAACTGAAATCAGACCTGTACCTTTATGCTGGGGACAGCTATCTCGCCATATCTCTGTTGTGGTTTTTGTACTTTCTTAAAAATAGAGATAATTGAGTACATGCACCCCAAATAATGCTGTAACTGATAAGTGATTATGACTGGCATGTATGATACATGACTTCTGGTAGCAAAGATTTGAAGTGGGTCATAGTAAAGGCTATTGTGTGAGGTGTTGAGGAAACACTTGGAAAATTGGGTAGGCAGGCATTAGGCAAAAATGAGTGATATATATTGGGCACACTGCATTGTTGTGGCCACGCAGGTTTGGATGAGTTGAACAGAAGAAGAAAATGAAAGGGCACTCAGATGTGTTGCCTGGGGACGTGGTACAGTGTAACACATCAGTGGATTGTGGCAAGGCAAGGAAAAGATTGGAATTGGGTTAAGGGTATGTGCAAGTGAATGGAGAGTGAGTGGTAATATTACATATTAGGTCTTCATCAATTATGAACCAACTAATAACTGTATACTCCATCATTCACCAACTCAATAACTGTCCAGCACTCTCAAACTTAATTCAGACATACAACAACTCCGGAATGCTGAGATCATCAGGCAAACTACTACTAAACATTAATAAATCAAACAACCACCTTTGGTGAGTCTCCCTTCTCAAATCAAATATCCGAAAATGTAATTCCCTTTCTCAACACGTATGAGACACCACCAGGTCCTCCAAATTTAAATTACTTCTCAAGGAACACCTGACCAACAGCTGGCTATGCTCATGTTCTACACCAGGTTGGCCTCATACTACTTACTCTGTCTACCGCTGAATAACTCACTCAACCTCCCATTTCAAATCTGCTTTCTGCGCACTTTCTTTACCTATTTTTACATCCTCTTTTTTTGCATAGGTATTTCTGTATATAATAATCCTATCAACCTCCAAGAACACCATAATTAGACATTTTCAGCTAAAGCACAGGAGCACGTTCCAAATTTTTGTATATACTCTAACGTGCATGTAGCATATTGTATATAGATAGTGGATATTACTATGTCACTTATCTTTGTATTTCCTCTACTCCTGTTTACATTTTATGTTGTATTTTTTTATTCTCCTATGTTAATACTCATTTTCCTTATGTTAAGTTTCTTATAAATTGTACAAAACATATTATATGTAATTGTGCTTATGCTTAGTTTATGGAGCTTTTCTTCCCAGACCTGTTCTGAAAACGGGCTCATGACCCAGTCAGACTCTCCTGGTAAACAAATGTAAAATAAAATAAAATATTATAAATAAATAAATAAAATTAAGTACGTATATAATTTCTAGATTATTCTGAAATATGCAAACATTATAGAAATGTTCAAATAATTCCTATGTGTTTATTGCTTTGAATAGCTCTGTAGTAGAAGTAATGAATGCTGAAAACTATTTAGTCTTGAATAAAGATGTATCTCCCAAATTCAGTCAGGTTTAGTATAATAGAAAATTATGAGGGATTAAAAAAATACTTGAAAATGGAATAAGCACATGCATTTTAGAAATGTTGTCGTACATTACTTGTAATTATAAATAATATACATGTGCTTTGTTTGCATTCTGTATTGCTCTTTCTCCAAATAAATAAGTTCAAACACTCAAACAAAGGTAATGAAGGTTTCTGAACTAGAATCTGATAAACGTTTCCATTTAAAACAAATTTGCATGTAAGAAATGCAAAACACTTTCAGGAAAGATTATTTTTAGGATACCAAAGAACTATGACAGGTAGAACCTCTTGCTTATGAACTATGAAGTCACAAAATAATATCCTAGCATATAAGTCAGATGTGTTTATTTATGTACACAGAAGACATAACAGAATTATAACAAGAACTAAAAAAGCTAAGCATTTCTTGAGATGAGTCATATTTGTTCAAAGCTTGTATTTGCAGATAAAGTGGTGCTCAGAATGACATTCACCATCATTCCATGTAATGAAGCCTGAAAGTAAAAAGAAAAGACATTTGTATGTATAAGCTTTTACACAGGTTTTACAAAAATATGAGCAATAAGAACTTGCAGAAATGATCAAACAACTTGTATAACTACTCACATATAATGATTTATATGATTTGTAAAGCTGTTTGAATTATTCCATATAGTCCCTGTCAACAGAGCAGCATTATATTGTGAAACATTCCTTCACTCATCATTTATTAACACATTCATCACAAATATTATTTATAGTATAAAACAGAGTGGAATTAAGTAAGCTATTTAGCTATTATGGAACTTTGTCTGCAAAAATTATTGACTTTTTTTTCTTTGTAGTTAGCATTCTTTTTACACTTCCCTTACACTGTATTTTGATGCTTTAGTTTAACTGGAAACAATTACTAAACCAAACAAGATTTATATACAGAAATATGCATAAAAGTCTTATAGACTTGATTGGGAGACAAAAACAGAATAACAGATGGTAGTTATTTGATTCCTTCATATCAGACCTTCCTCTCTTAGAAAACAAGCAAAGTAATATTTTTCTTGTAATTGGTGTTTTCTCTGTTTCTTGAAAGTATCCACCAAAAATGTCACCTGATTATATAAAAGAGAAAGTGTTAAAGCCTCATAGAATAATTTGAAAATCCTAGCCACTGGTTGCTCTCTCTGTGGAGTTTACATGTTCACTCCATGTTTTTGTGATTACATAGAATGTACATTGTACTCTGGTTTCCTCCTATATCAGAAAGGTTTGCTCATTTATTGACTACACTAAATTGTCAACGTTATTTGCATTTGCCTAGCCATTATGGACTTCCCCAACTTTTTAGTAATACTAAATTCATTTAATTTCTAAAGGAGACAAAACAAACCGGCTAGAGATTCTAACCCACAAAGATGATTTTTACAAAAAGGGAGGACTACCCTGTACCCACCATGTGAGGTTTCTTTTTCACACCCCCTTAGTTATATATGCTAGGTCTGTGGTCACATAACCATTGAGAAAAAAAGGAAAAGGCCTGAAACTATAATCACTGTCACACACTAACAGAAATAGTGACAGCAGTAATTTATAACCGAAAAAGAGTTGGGAATTGCACATTGTGAATACAAAATGATAATTTTAACTTATCAATTTATATTCAATACAGCTGAGTGTAGAAAAATCCTCTGGTGCCCTGGTTCATTCCTAAAAAGGGTTTGAGAAGAACCCTTTCACTTATCCTGTCACCAAATATACCAAATATTTAATGAAAATGTGTTTCTACGTGTGTCATCTTTTGAGATTTTCCTTGTATAATAAAACAAATAATCTGCTTTTTTAATGAACCGTGTAGTAAATAGTATGCACAATTGTTCACAGATGGGGAAAAAACACACCAGCAGATACTTCTAGATAAAGCACATTCAGTGGTGGGAGACTGGAATAATGGTTAAGGTGTTTACCTTACAGACACAAGGTGCAGGATTTGATTCTCACATGGGGTAATTTGCTAGGCTTAAAATAGCCCATAAGGGCAGTTAGCCTAGTACTAATCTAGGAACCTGTATTATAAAGTTTAACTGCAGTTTGGGCAACCTGAACAAAAAGCCTGATAGAGTAAAAGTCATACCTGTAGTCCAGTTAAGGTGCAAGCTTTACCTGAAAAGATTTAATTTTGTCTACATTAAATACAAAAGTTGCTTCTTGTAGGTGAGTTGGGTCTACATCAGTTCATTGAACCGTCACTTCAACAAATGGTATTTCACTGGAAATGCTGTTCATTGAATTCCCCTCATATGGGGGGCTGTGACCCCCACAACTCTCACTAATTATATATACCAACATCGAGATCACACTACAGTGAAGAAAAGGCAAATTTCCTGATCCTCGCTGTAACACGATCTCAGTATGAACAGTTTGACGAACACCATGTTCGATGCAATTGCACTGAAAATGTCATTCGATTAACTGATTTTTTTGATGACCTGATAGGGACCCAGTGAGCCTAGTGAAAACAGGAAATAAACAATATCTACATATTTGAATTATTAAAATTATAATTATATATATCAATGAAAATGTGAGGTTAGATTTACAGGTCTTTATGATATGCTGTCTGATAATGCGCACAACGTAGAAGTATGACAGACGTGGTAGGAACTGATTCCACTAAGTTAGGGTAACTTATTTTTGGTTCTAGCCTTCAAATGTGCTGTTTGAATTATTACTTAGTTGGCTAGTTTACTATTAAAGTAAACAGGGAAGGATGAGATTCCCTACTTGGTATCAATTTTGAATGGAAATGGGTATGATAAAATGCCCATACCTCAAAACTGCACAGATGTTCCCAGAATGTTGTGATATTTGTCTTATATTTTTGATCTATTCCACATGAAATTTGTGTTTTTCTGGTAAATCAATGAGGATTTAAATCACTAAACAATTAAATACATTTGAGTTTTATCTGGTTGAGAGGTATGTAAACACCCAGTAATCAAAATTCTTGCATAAGGTATCAGATTCAGAATAATTTTAATTAAATTAGGATAATAGCATACTTGTTCATTAATAATAGTAGCAAAGAGGCTACTTTTTCTATTATTTAGGAAAATACCATATAGTTCCAGAATTTAAATGGCATACTGAAAAATATAAGATTTCACAGAATACATCACAGACTATAACTTGACATTTCTCTTATATTTACAATTTGTAATGCTGCAATTTTGCTTTGTTAAGTGTTCTACACTTAGAATCTGCTTTAATTTTGGTGATGCACAAATGTAGTAAAATTATATGGAATTGTAATAATGACCATTTGGCATACTTAACAATCAGTATTATAAGTTCCGGAATTTTGGGTCATGAAGCTAGAATTTCCTTTCTTCCATAACTGTAAGTCAATGACCCTAGATAATAGTCTTTAACTGTTCAGTGGATCAGGCACTTTAAATTGGCCATAGGTGGGAGTGTGTATGTGACTATGTGGTGTGGAAAAGCTGCCATGGCAGGGCTATCCACCTGGCGGTATAAACCTTGTCTCTAGATGATTGTCACTGTTGAAGTGACACCCCAACCTCATGTACAAAAATGGGAAAAGGTATTGTGGATGGATGGATGGATGGATGGATGGATGGATGGATGGATGGATGTTCAGTCTTCCCTGAGATTTATCTGGTTTTAGGATCAAAATAGCATATGATTTCTATATGGTCAGATGATGGGCATCTATCCTCAGGACCTGGTTAAAAAGGATAGGAGGTAGAAGATGAGTTCATGCTGTGTTTGAAAAAGGAATCTGTTAGCATATCTATATATAGATCATTTCCTATTCATAAGGAATTAATGACCATCGTTATTTCAGCCAACCCATAAAGAGAGAGTCATTTTAAGATGAATTAGGCATGACAATTCTGTTATATTTAAAACAATTGTTAAAAGTCATGGGATCACTAATAATTAATTTTTCACACAACCTCATACAGTTGCCCATGAAAGTCCTGACTATCTTATTAGAATATGCATATATTTCTGCATTTACTTTTCCTCTGATTATTGTTATATTAGTTTTCCAATCCTTTGGTCAGAGTAGCAGCTCTCCTTTATCTTCAGAAAGCATTTTAAGCATCACGTCTGACATGTCTCCTTAAGATGAACCCATTCTTTTTTCATTATCTCCTGTGTCTTTCTTATCTCCTGTGTCTCTTTCAGATCTAAAAAAATAAATATCACACTGGAATTCTCCAGTACTCTTTACAGGTTGTATCTTTGTTGATAATTTCTGTATTATATGCTGTAATTATAAATGTAAAATGGCTAGTTATATACAGCAAAAATTATACCTGGATCTTGAATCTCATTAGGACATTTCAGAAAGTTGATTAAAAACATCATCTTTGAATTTCTGGTTCTTTTCTCAGGTCACTACATGTCAGTTGTGTTGAACACTGTAAAAAGCATATAGTGAGCATTTCCATAGTTTACAGTCTTTTGTCATATTTAGAAGGACAAGGAAGAAATCTATTTTGGAATATAGTTTTGAGCTCCTGAATACAAAATATTTCCTACCACTGTCCTAATTTGTGTGGAGATCCACCAACAAGGTAGACATTAAACATCTGTGGGACTTTTGCTATGACACCCTGAGGAGGTGAAACATGTCTAAGATGTTGTCATTGATAGTATTCCAGTATCTGATTAACATTACCTTGCTTCATCATACCAAAGTCAACTTATTTCTTTCGGGGTGAAAGAAAGGGCTCTGGCATGCATCATCTCTCAACCTCTTAGCAAAAGAAATCTGGACAAAGGCCCAGAAATAGGGACAGATTTTAAATATTGCTCTCATACACTTAGCTGCTAAAATAACATGCTTTGTGTTAACATGCATTTAATGTAGGATATGAAGTTCGAATCTCAAATATATGTCATTGTTTAGTGACTTCAGTCCTCAGTGATTTGACAGAAAACCACAAATTGTATGAGGAACAGACTAAAATATGATGTAAAAATTTAGACAGTCTCTGAAAAGCTGGACAGTTGAGAGGTATGCTTGAAAAGGAGCATGGGCAAAGCCACTTAACAGGTCCCCACTGAACTTCTTTTTCTTCTTCTTGGTGCTGTCCTTCCAAAGAGTAGTCCTTACATATTAGCAGTACCACTCCACCTGATTAAACTGAATGTGATACGCTGTAGCTAAATGTATTGAAGCAAATGCAATTATTTAGTAAATAAACATAACTTTTGTAATCAACTATTTGGGTCTCAAGCCCTCCAAAATATCCTAATGCACCCCTTTTGTTTTAGTTTCTTAGACATATAGTATTACAGGTAGTAATAGTCCTCCAAATAATTTGTTAAATATATAGCAGAGTGCCTGAGAAAGTAACCCTTTCCATATGGATTAGCCTCGCTTTATCCCAAATTGCTGCTTTCTGTACAACAGAAAAAAAAACACCATTGAAATCTAGCCCTCATGGTGATGAAAGAAATAGACTATAAACAACTCACAGTACTTGGACTATCTGATTACCATGCAGGGTGTTTAAAGAAACAGATACAAATGTGAATCTTCAAAATATCTAAAAGAGGAGCTCTCTATATATCTTATAAGTACAAAAAATAAACTACCCACAAGGACGAAATGTAAAGACCATGCAACCCAATTTCATGAAGACAGAGGCAGAAAGTTAGAAAACAATTGTACTTTTACATGCTAGTATTTAGAAAAAGTCTCATGTTTCATGATAATTACCTACTGCAGGTAGGCAAGTAAATGCTATTTGGAGACAGCTATGGCTGTAACAAGACCTCATTGTTGGCTCATTGGTGTGTCTTTGAATCCCATTCTATGTAACACTAGAGCTGTCTGATATCACAGCATTAGTGTTCTCCCTAGCAGCCCATGTATGGTGTTGTCAAAGGACTTCCCCTTTACACATATGCACACACAAACACTCAGAGAACCATGAGCACCCCCACACACACACACACCCTGAATTTTGGTTCCCTACCTAACCCTGCTAGTGGGGCCACCTAGGCAGACACATAACACACACAAACACATACTTACAGATCTCCCATCCCAATATCTTCCTAAACATATTTGCAAGTCAACTGTTTCTATGGAAGATAATGGAGTGAATGTCTGACTACTGTCTTTTGATTGCATTAATTTTTTCCTCCAACATTGTAAGTTTACATAGCCAGGTGATTCTCTGAATAATTCAGCTTCATAAATTGTGATTCCCTGGCATTTCTATGGGAGAAATAATGTTAAATTAGCACTAGCCACTCAGCCAGATTGCAGCATTAGCATGGAGCTCTGCCATCAAGACCTCCTATTATGATGAGGGCCCTGTTATTGGGGATATCGTAGTGGTAAGGCAATCTATGAGCTAGAAAGGATTACTGTGTAGGGGCATCTTATGACTTCTTTCTCACAGTAAGTATTTTTGAATCACATCCAAAGTTTAATAGCAGCCTTCTGTGCTAATATTAAGCTAACAGACAGAATCAGGATTACACATGAGCTAACTCCCATATTCTGGGCAACTATAACACAACATAGTATGTTTTAATGAAAAACTGCATGAGGAAATATAAGAGAAGAGTGATGTACACAACACTGTACAATAAAAGAATAAGGCACTTTTTATGCTGCATTAAGAAAAGAAAAAAACAAAGCAAAACAAAAAGCCCATGGCCTCTGTCAAAAAAACACAGATTGCTCAAATTGCAATCATCAGTTTAACTGTCTATAATAAGCCGGCCTAAAACTTAATCCAGTCTTGTTTTGCAAACTAGAATTCATCACTCCAAGATACACAAATTTTAAGTGTAGGGGAATATGTGACAAGTAAAACATTATTAGCATGCAGCAGTGTCTATAAGATCATATAATGCATGTCAAGTTGAGAGCCAGGAGCATTTGGTCTGAAAGGTGTTTTGAAAAACTGGCAGTCCTGCTACTACCAATGGTATACATACATCCTCTGAAAAGTATAACTGCCAAAATCACTTGAAAACATATTCTTTTTTATTAGTTGCATATAATTTCTTTGTAATGTCTATGTATTCCTTTAGCAATTATTTCACTTTTTTATTTTTATTTAATCTGAAAACTGGTGAAACCCACTAAGTAGAAGCGCTTCTTTTAAAGGCAACATAGCAGCTTAATCTGTTAAATAGACATATGGCCGGATTCATGAAAGCTTGCACGGAGTCTTAGAGTAGAGTAAGACTCCATGCAGCCAACATGTCCGCCAAGCGATCCAGGAACAGCCGGTAGGAGCATGCAATTGAGCTCTCCAAACTAGTCCTACATGGACAGGGCTGGGATATGCAAATTACCTCAATTGCAGGCGAAAGCTATGCAAATGAGGTAAATTTGCGATTCAGGAAACCCGAACCTGTCTGAGTAGGAGTAGTGTTATTTGCAGAAATGTACTCAGTTGATAACTGAGTACGGTTCTGCAAACAGAACAAAAAGGAGCCGTGTCAGCTGGAAAAAAAGCATGCATTTACAGGAGGAAGCATGCCAATGGCCAAAAATATGGCCATTGGCAACGGGAAGTGATGCAAATTAAAAATAAAATAACTTTTTTTTTTTTTATCCCAATCTCCGGGGTTTAACCATAGCGCAGCACTGCGCAAACGCGCTGCATCCTAAAAGCAGAAAATTAATAATTAAGATCAACAAATGTGGATTTTATAGCTAAAATGAATTTACAATGCAAGGGAATGGCAGGCTGAAGACAACATGGCCACCGAGTAGAGGTTACTAAGGGGGGAAGCTCAGTCTAAGAGATGTAACTAAGCATTAGTAGGCAATCCTATGCAAATGAGAATTAGGATAGTGAATCGCAAGTTTACATAGCAAATGAGCACAGTCAGTGGAGTGTAGGAGTAGGATAATGGGAGTAACAGAGTAGACGATAGGTGAGATCATGAGGGGGGTATGTATGAAAGGAGTGAAGCTCATTGGTGCAGAGTGTCATGTGTCAGCTTACACTTACATAATAGTGAAAGAGGTGTGTCAACAGGTAGGCCAGGTAAAGTCAAGAAATTGAAGGTATATGCCGTGGATAACACCAAAGTTTCTTGCTGAGCATGCATGCATGTGTGCGTGCCAGTAAACCCAAGTAAGACAGTGTGCACACATGTAGCATGTGTGCACATGTGTAGGCTTGAGTAAGCATATGTAAGGCTGTGTGAACAGTTGTAAGCATGTTTGAGCCAGTGTGCACGTGTTTTAAGAAGAATAAGCAAGCTTTAGTCCATGTAAGCATGTGTGCGCGCATGTTAGCTGCTGTGCACATGTTTGCGCTTGTGTGCGCGGTGCCCCCCCGAGGAAACAGTAAGGAAATAGGAAGCACACCAAATAGTGGAAGTTACCAGGGAGTACTAGCAGAGCAAGCAGGTGAAAACAATCAGAATCAGGCAATTACCCAGGCAGAACACTAGCCCAGCCCAGCCCAGCACTTAAAAGTCTGCAAACAACAGTCATTATGTTTCTCTCAAGAGACACTGCAACACTGCAGTAAGCTAATAGAAGTGAAAACTGAAAAGGCTTCACTGAGACAAAAAATGTTAGGGGCTGCCATTGCTGTTATAAGGCGACATATGCAACATGCTGAGGGTGGTGATAATGCAAATGCTGCTAGACAACCCACAGTGAGGAGATGGAGAAGAGTGTAGAGGCCCAGGGTTACCTACCAGGGGCTACATGAGCTGGAGATAGTGGAGCGCTATAGAGTGGACAGAGACCTCTTTCAGCAAATTGTTGAGCTTTGCAGGCCACGCCTCACACTCAGAACAAACAGAGGGGAACCCGTCCCAGTGTAAACTAAGGTATGTGTTGGCCTAAGAATATTAGCAACAGGTAACTTCCAGATACCAACTGGTGATATGATGGGGATATCACAGGCATCAGCATCCAGGGTATTGCACCAGTTCCTGGATGCCATGTCAGCACATGTCGGTGATCATGTATATTTCCCCAATTCCCGTGAGGTATTGGCCAGCAATATGCATCTCTTCCAGCAAATAGCGGAATACCCTGAGGTAGTGGGTGCAATAGACTACATGCACATATGCATCAAAGCACCAGCCGGTGAGCGGGGTAGGGTCTACTTCAACCGCAAGGGCTTCCCCTCCATCAATGGCTAGGTCATGTATGATGCCCAGGGCATAATACTGAATGTGTGTGCTGGCTGCCCTGGAAGCTACCATGATTCCCATATCTGGCATCTGATGCAGCTGTACCAGACATTTGCCAATGGGGACATCCCACATGGTCACCTAGTGGGGGATGCTGGCTATGCATTGGAGCCGTGGCTGATGACACCCATCAGAAACACACACACACCTGAACAGCAATGCCATAATAAGGCACACGCACAAACACGAAATGTAATTGAGCGTGTGTTTGGGCTGCTCAAGTCATGGTTCCGGTGCCTGGACACATCTGGTGGAGCCTTGCAGTACTCACCAACTACATGTACCCAAATTGTCATGGTATGTGCTATGCTACATAATATGATCCTGTGAAAACAGCTGCAGCAGGACCAGCATAAGGCCTGGGCTAAACAGACCCCCACTATTGCCAAGGCCATCACAGGCAGAGCGTGACTCGGAGGAGGAACAACCTGAGCCTGCCCCAGTAGGCAGAAGGAGGCGTGCCCAGTATGCTTTGGCTTTGGCAAAGAGACAACACATAGCACATACACTGGTTCATTAGGAACTCTGGAAATGAGACCTCTCTCTGACCTGCACATATAGTAAAAGGGATGCCTACGTTGACACTACCTGCTTTCAAACATGCATAGGGAGTGTAGTATGTGCATCCAACATAGGCAGCCCTGCATCAACACCTGAGGCAAGATTGCCATGTGTTAAGCAATATAAAGCAGTGCTAAACAGCATTTACCATCATGAAGTCAATATAAACAAAATCGCACACACTAACTACTACAAATGTGGTCAATATAGAGTAATATTGGCCAATGTCCAGCAATGATGGTTAATATTCAGCAATGTTGGACAAGCTGGATCTAGGTAGGGCATAGCTGAACAAAAGACAACATGCTCATATTTGCTCTACTGGCCCCTAAGCAGTCTGGTCTGCTCAGTAAGAAAATATAAGTGGCAATGGGCCTCGAACCCATGATACTGTGCACTATAGTCATATTACTAAACCACTAAACCATGACAATAGTGTGGTGGTTAGCCTGTATGAAGAAATGTTGATAAGTCTATGCAAAGTATTTCACAGAAACCTTGCAGGCACAGCATAATCCCTGTCGAGTTATGACACAAAGGTGAGTCCTGCAGTAAGAATAGAACCTGACTTTCAACACACACAGTACAAATGTTAATATTGGACATGTAGACATACATCAACAAATGTAGTGGACCTCAGACAGCAACATACTGAAAGGTCTCACTGGGCATGCTCACACACTTGAATACATGAGACAAATGTCAGGCAACAGAACACTGACAGTCTGAACTGGGCATGCTCACACACTTAGGCCATGCTGGAGTACAGCATTGGGCCACACATAGCAGGCAGTTGCATGTGTTAACCCAGTAACCTCTCACTACACACCAATCTGCCCTGTGCACACACTTATATGACAACAGACACGTATATAATATAGTGGAACCCTGCTATAAGCAAATATGTTCTGCAGTTACCTAAGCGGTTCATATAAAGTGTGAAAACAAAGATGATAAAAACTTGCAAACAGTATCAGCAATAAACATTGTGCATCATGAGGTTGATACTAGGCTATCTGCCCTAGGGCATGTACAAGCATAGCCAGAGTGTGTTTGGCTTCTGCAATCCAGTCAAATCAGAACACTGTGCCTGTGAATAGTAGGTCACACAAGATAGCCCATTTACGTTCAGTGTATTGTGCCTCTGTCTAGCAGGGACCCAGAAGATATCCCATGGGTAAACATGCGATCACCCATCCACTTGTCAAGATGTCACCTGTAGATGGTCAGTGGGTGGCTCTGCCTATGCAAAACCAAGACTACACTCTGGAGTGAGTGGAGGCTTTCTGATAATAATCTGTCCCCCCAGCATGTCCTTTTAACATCAGTGCTGAGGTATATGTCCCTGGAGTGTGTAGCATCAAGGGAGTTGGATATCCTGAAGTGGAGCATGTCCAGTAAGTCTGGGTCAGATATTGCCTTCAACTACAGGCACACAACATATCCGTGTAGGTGGTAAGTGACTGAGTAGAGCTGGAGTTCCTGTATTGGAACTGTGCAGGTCATCTGTGTGAGTCCCTACATCTGCTCAAAGAGTAACATTTGTGGCCATTACAGTTGCTGCAGGTGTCAGGTAAGGTACATCCCAAATGTGGCATAGTAACCAAGCATGGTCATGAAGAGTATAGGGGCACAATAACCACACGTGAGCAACATGTGAAACCATGTGGGATATGGTGGGCTATGTAGACATACTGTCTAACCACTATGGCAATAGGATTGTCAAAGGCGAGAGTACGAACAGGTTATGTCCCCAAACCTGTAACAACTACTACTGTATGTAATGCATTACAGCCTATGTGGTAATGTGTGGGCATCTTGTCATCCTCAAAGGGGATGACTATGCAACTAATGGCATGTAGCTGTGGGCCATGGCTCAGGCACCAGTCAACCTATCTCTGTGAGACTCTGTATGAGTATGCATGTGCCAGCAGGAGAGCTGACTATGGCACCCAGTTTGCAGTCATCTGCAAACATGGGCAGCCATATCCCTCCTGTGATAGCCTGTACATCACACAAATATATACTGAACAAGAGAGGTCCCAGGACTGAGCCTTGTGGGATGCCATGTGTAACTAGTGTATAGTCAGACATGGCACCTGCAACACTGAGCATGTGGGTACTATCCCTGATCCAGGTAGCAATCCATCGTGTCAGATATGTGTCAATATTGATGCTGGTGAGCCTATGCATAATGGCCGTGTGTGGTATTGTGTTGAAGGGTTGTGCAATGTCCAGGCAGGCTGTGTGGACAACTGTCCCAACACTGATGGACCTGGTAACTGTTGAAAGAATATGAACAGGTCCAACAGGCAGTATCTGCCCACAACAATGCTGTAATGTGTAGGACCCAGTGTCTGTAGGTTTCCCATGTCTATGTGCATGAGTCCCATTACAATACACTCCATAGCTTTGCAGAACAGACTAGTTAGCCTTTTAGGCCAATATTGTCTGTGGTCTGTTGTGACAGTATTCAGTGGAGCAGGACCACTATCGCTGTATGCCATTCCATGGGTACATATCCTGCAGTAACTCTTATATCAAACAGTGACGTAATGTGAGTGTTACATCTGTCATGAAGGCTGTGTATGGCACAGGCCGGGACACCGTCTGGTACCATTGATGCTGTGTTGTCTGCTGTGGGGAGGGCAGCACTCACCTGTTTACTCATGATGTCTGGGAGGTTACACTCTGTTGGTATGGGCAGTACCACCTTAGGGGGGATGGGGGGGACACATCTGCACTGAACCTGTTTGCCAGGATGATGGCAATGCCAGTGGGTTCAGGGTATGTTTAGTCAGTATGCAGTAACACACAGCATATCAGTGAGTGTCCAGCCAGGTACCTGAATTAACTGAAGAAGGCCTTGTGAGTGTCTGACGTGTCTGGTGCAATTGCTCGTTAGAAGCATGCCTGACATAAATACCCGAGTGATTGTAGCAGTCTGCTAGTACAGATCACAGATGCCTTCCCTGTCTGGGATTGTGCTCTATCATGTAGTAGCTTCGTCCATTTGTTGTAAAGCGTATTAATGGCTGGGGTCTACCAGACAGGTCCACTGCCATTGGAGGAGTGAGCCCAGTTGTTATTTTGGATGTAACAATCCATGCGATCCACTAGGTGTCCATAGAATGTGTATGTAAAGGATTCAGCAGTCTGAGCCATACTTACCACTGACCCAGGGTCTCTGAAGGATACCACCGTGGTTTGGAGGAGTGTGACGTTTGCTTTTGGGAAGTTCACCAAGATTACCCAGGATGGGTGTGGGGACGGGCTATGGATGTCCAGTGAGATAAAGTATGTTCTGCCTTTACCAATGAGGGGTATAGTGCAGGTGTGGAACATAGAGTCCCCATGTTGGTGATGATCATGTCCAATATGTTGTCCCCTCTCGTGGGTGTGGTGACCGGTTGTGCCATGGCATATGAATTTAGAAATAGTAGCAACTGTTGGGCCAGGGTGTTGGGGCCTGAGTACTATCCACAGTCAATGTGTGGGTATTTGACGTCACCCAATATAATGGTGTTTGGGGAGACCTTCATATTGTCCAATGTTCCCAGGAAAGCTGAGTGAGGTTGCTGAGTTGGGGTGTGTGGTCTGTAGCAGGCAACAAACCAAAAGGCAGATTTGCACAATGTTAGGTGCATATGCATGGTCTGTGATGCATTGTGCAGTGCTACCAACCCAGAGGTATGTGTATCTGTGATGTATATGGATACTCCCCCTATTTGTGTTGGTCATTCCGAGTTATGTGGTCAGAAAGCATGGTACGAAATACAACCTGGTAGTGCTGGTGTGCATGTGGGAGCCTGAACCATGTATCTTAGTGCACAGATATTGCTATCCCCCATACTGAGGAGATTCCTGAGTGGGCACAATTTGAGGGTAATACATCTGGTGTTGAACAGCATTAACCTCATTGTCGTGTACTCTGTAATGTCTATGGAGGTGGTTCTGTCCTTTGAGCCCTGCTTAAATAGGGCAGTATGGTGGCAGCAAGTGCCCTAGCCAGTATTCAAAAGTCCAAGGGTGACAGGAGCAAGCTGTTCATAGGGAAGCTACGTGGCATGTCGAGCATGTCACCCCATGGTGACAGACACCGTATCCCCTTTGAATAACAACAATATGTTAGCCAACTGTTAAACGTGATTAGTTTGTTGGTATACTGTGACATCATACTTGGTGAGTGTAAGATGCTAGACAAGGTCAGGGTAATACTGGGCTGGGCTACATGATCACAGAGTTCCTCCATGTTTCATGTCATGTGGTCTAGGGAGAAACGTCTGAGGTTGTACGCACCAGCATGGACAATTATGGAGCCAGTCCTGGACTTGCTTTGGAGTGACCTGAGTGCATGTGTTATGTGGCAGATCCTGGCACCTGAGAGACAGCTCAAAGTGACTATTTCCTTGTTTGGCCTGGTGAGTGGGACGACAGTGTGTTTGACATTGTCACCTATAACAAGTGTATCAGGTGTGTTGTTTAGCCCAAAGGGCAGTGACTGTGTGGCACACTGACATTGTGAACTGTGTGACATGTGGGCATTGTAGTGGGGTAGCAGTTGTATGTGTGTCTGCTTTGGAGGTCTCTGCTGCTTAGGCAGAGTGTATGTAGAGCCTCCGAATATGTGTATGTGTGATAATGTGGTTTGTTTGCTGTCACTATAGGTGTATTTGAGACTGATATGTGGCATGTGTGGTCACCCTCACCACCTGATAGACTGTGCCAGTCATGGGTTGAGAGAGATCAGTGTCCTGTATGTCAATATTGTTACATCTCCCACATATTTGTGAGTGTGATGTGAGGAGGAGAGGGTTGTCTGTGTACATGGGGCAGATGTGACATTGTTTCATAACCACAATATTCACTAGCTGGACTGGAGAGTACACATGAAACTGACCCCTGGACATGCCAGTGTATTATGATGACATACTCTGTAGCCTGATCACAAGGGATATATAAGAAAGCTGTAAGGAACCACCACAATGCTGTAATTAAAAGTTTAATAGAAACAAGCGCTTTCACGCACCTCTATGGCGCGCTTCATCAGGTTACAATAATCAAGTAAAAAAACATTTAATTTATACTAAAACTCAGACAATTAAGTAATCAAACATGCATGCACTACAGAACAAACAGACCCTGCACCTGAAAAGTCTGTTGAGCCTCACCCACTCCACAGGACCTGGAACCGTCGAATGTGTTACAGCAACATATGGCACTCCCCACATGTGTGGGTGCACAACACACCATGGGAAGTATAGTCCAGTAAGCCTATAAAGTCTGATCTGCAAGGCCATGGAGTGCATCAAGGTAGAAGTCATAAACAGAGCTATTGGAAACCGACAAACACACAACCCTACCAACTGTGGTATGTTCATGTGCAGATCATGGTTCCCAAGCATGCTACACTGTCTGCAAGGCAGCCACCCAGGACATACATCATGGAACAGAGCTACACATGTCCCACATAGACTTTCAACAACTCTTCATCAACATCACAGACACATGTCATATCCACAAAACCAACAATCTGTGCATAGATATGTGTTGACATATGAAGGGATGCCAATGTGTCCACAGATAGATCACACAAGGTGAGACTCATGGGGTCCTGTACAAGCTGTTGATACCTGCTGACCTACATGGATCATTCCTGGGATTGTATAAAAATGTGTATACACATTACCATGTCCAGTCTGATGATGTCATCATCCTACAAATATACCAGGAGAACAAAAGCCACCAAGTAAAGCATATAGCACGCCATGTTAATGCATATCTCTCTAGTATCATAACATAGTTAGGTAGGGGTTTGAGTCCTGCAAATGCCAAGTGCCTGTGGGGGCGGTGTATGTGTGTGATTTCCTTTGAGAGGAGGAGACTGGGAAAACACATTAAAAGAGCTACATCCCTCTTTGGAAAGTTCGATAATGTCAGCATCCTACAAATGTTCAAGGAGAACAGAAACCACCCAGTAATGCATATAGCATACTGTGTTAATGCATATCTCTCTAGCATCATAACATAGTTAGGTAGGGGTTTGAGTCCTGCAAATGCTGTGTGTGTGTGGTGGGGGGATGTGTGTGATTTCCTTTGAGAGGAGTAGCCTTTCTGGAGACTGGGAAAACACATTAAAAGAGGTACATCCCTCTTTGGAAAGTCTGATGATGTCAGCATCCTACAAATATTCAAGGAGAATAAAACCCACCCAGTAATGCATATAGCGCGCTGTGTTACTGCGTATCTCTCTAGCATCATAATATAGTTAGGTAGGGGTTTGAGTCCTGCAAACACCAAGTGTGTGTGTGTGTGGTGGGGGTGTGTGTGTGCGATTTCCTTTGAGAGGAGTAGCCTTTTTGGAGACTGGGAAAACACATTAAGAGAGGTACATCCCTCTTTGGAAAGTTCGATGATGTCAGCATCCTACAAATGTTAATGCGTATTTCTCTAGTATCATAACATAGGTAGGGGTTTGAATTCTGCAAATGTTGAGTGTGTGTGTGTGTGTGTGTGTGTGTGTGTGTGTGTGTGCCAGAGGTGGTCAATGCACTGTGGGGTTTGCTTTTACTATGGTATGACATAGGTTTCAAACAGTATGTGCATTGCACACATTGGGTATCTGCGTGTCAAATAAATGTGTGTACATGTGACCTCAATCAGTACATAGGTGTGAAGCCTGCATACTACATGAATATATTTGTAACCTTCGACAGATTGTGCCGCTCCTTCTCGGATCATAGGTCACATATGTATGTATGCATCAAGCCCGGCCAATGTAGTGATCCATGGCCAAGGACATCTCTGCCACACACACCCATGACACATACTATAGAGTACTGTGAGTGAGGGTAATTGCCGGGGCATATGTCAGACATGTTCATACACAACAATGACTGGCAATAATGGACAGTCATTATAGGTGTACACCAGCCCTGTGGATATGTATGCAGGCCCTTAATGTGTTATGTGAAACACAGAGGGACCCCACAATACCTATGGATATGTGGATACCAAGGGACAGATGACATAACACGTGTCTGTCTGTACACATTGGTACCCAACATACATGTTCAGGGCTACCACCTATGTGGTACTGTTGGGATAGTATGTATAGTAAATGTGGATGACTGTGCCATAGATGGCTTACTGCTATACAGCATGTATTGGACAACTGGTATCTGTTTGTATGATACCCTTGTGCAGGATATGCATCCCATCCAGGGAATGCAGTGTAGGCCAATGCATGCATTTCCAGATGTGGATGGACATATCCCTAGTGTGTTTGCATGTACCTAAGAGGGCTATATGCCACACAGGTGTGGTCCCAGGAACATGTGGCAGGCAATACCACTGGTCACTGTTATAGTATAGTACTGGAAGGATCCAACTGTTACTGAGCTCCCTACAACTGTGAGTCATTTGTCAGGACATCATCTAATGATTGGTTATAGTCATGCTGTTGAGGTGGTGTATACTACCAGACTGCAGATCATTGACAGATATCAACAGTATCACCCACAGCATAGTGCCAACCCATGTCATACACACATGTGTACCAATGTTAGTACATATCTGTAGTAGAATGCATACTGGCCATCGAAAGATACCATGAGATGTTAACAATGTGTAGAACAGCGTATGTTGCACATCCCATGTGTCCACTATGCACATACACGCAGACAGTGCGCACACACCATGTTCACAGATGTACACCCGCTAATTTGTAATGCACACATCACACACGTACTGTCCACTCACTAACACATGCTGGCAACACTGTACACTTCAGCCAAGTGGCACATGAGTGGACAATACATACTCAGACCTAACACTGGTGTAAACAATGCTACAATGACTATCACAGCTGTGATGCATAATGCCTGCTCAGATATACCTACAAGGATATCATTACACTTTCCTGTTGGCAACTTGCTACTATTGCTACACTGCTATAATGTCACCCTGTGCATCAGAACCATGTTAGCCTTTTCCTGCATCAATGCTACAGATGACAGGAGGTGGCACAGGTGTCATCATATGCACAGGGTGTGATGTAGGTTTGCCAGAGCCCAACATTGACCCATCCAATCTGCATGTGTGTGTGTGTGTGTGTGTGTGTGTGTGTGTGTGTGTGTGTGTGTGTGTGTGTGTGTGTGTGTCAGAGGGACAACAGTACTGCATGGGCCAATGTTGATGTAATGTGTGTGTGTATGTGTGAGCTCTAGTTGTATGGTACATGTGTGTGTGTCTGCATGCATACAACTCCACCACGTGGCTGCCATATACGGGCGGTTGTGGGACAGCCACAGAATGTACCTGCTAGGCCGTACAGATCACTGTCTCTGGCCATGGACACAGTACCTGTGCCTAGCAAGAGTGCTACGAGCAGTATCGGGTACCAACACTGACTGGGTGCTATCATCAGAGGCAGACGTATGTTGACTGGACCCATGTCCCTGCCGGGACTGGCCAGTGCCAAGTGCATGTGGTCTAGTAGGACTGTCACTACGGGAGCGGCTGTGATCCGTGGTCTGTCCGGGATGACTGCCAGCTGATGCTGTTGCTGGCATGCATCCTCATCAGCTTCTCATCCATCCCACATGGTCCTGGATCATGGCTAACACATTGTGGAGGACATCTAATGTCTCCCTCCAATGGCTATCAATGACCTTGGTGTAATTCCAGATGGCACCGGCAAGGTCATGGATGCTGTCATTGATAGCAGTGTAATGGGCCCTCTGCGTCCTTAGTCCCTGTCGGGTGTACCATTCCATACGTGCCTGTGCCTGCATTACAGCCCGGAACATACTGGAGGTTGTAATACCTCTGGGGGCATGTCTGCCAGGGGCAGTACAACTAGTGGTGCTCCCCCAAGAACCCCTGGATATCCACCTATGTGGTACCATTCCAGTAATCTGGCTATGGCTGCTGTGAGGGGATGCACATGCCATAGGTACTGCACTCTCCTGGTCAATGCCAACTGTATGCTGTCCCTCAGCTAAGCCAATTGGTGACGAGGGATGTATTGGCAGTATGAGTGTGCACATTGATGGGGTTGACCGCTGTGTACTGTCGATTGGTGGACCAACGACAGACCCTGTCAGACTTTCCTGTGCCACAATACATGTCTCATCATCTCCACTATTAGTGGCGGTGACATCAGGTTCCCTGCTGCATTCAGCCACCCCTAACTCAGCACCTGTGGAAGGAAGACAGGAAACACACTTTACAATCTGTACATGATGTTAGCACACATGCACACATGCACACATGCACACATGTACACATGTACACATGCACACATGCACACATGTATACATGTACACATGCACACATGCACAGAAATACACTGCTCACCACAGCACACACACACACACACACACACACACACACACACACACACACACACACACACACACACACACACACACACACCAGCAATCCAACACATACACAATAGTGGGTGATGGTGGGTGACAGTATCACAAGGCAAACAGTCACCACACATGTGTCAGCATGCAGACCATGTGTTGCTCAACACCATGCAGTGCAAGTGTAGACAGCCCTATCTAATGACATTATAATAGGACATGCTGGAGGGACAGATTCATAACCCAGAGGCTCCCTTCACTCTGGAATAAAATCCCAGTCCAGGTTAGGCAGAGTCCCTCACTGACTCTCTTCAAGAGGAATCTTGATGAGTGGATGGGAGATTGTAGGTTTACCCCGGGTATCACTTCTGTGTCACTGTTAGACAGAGGCACAGTGTACTAACCTCGAAAAAGGGCATAGCAAAATTAATTTAAAATGGGTGGCAAAAGCCAAACACACTCTGGCTAGGCTTATAAATGCCCTAGGGCAGATAGCCTAGTATGAACCTATGAACCTATGAACATGGCTTTGATGCATGTGTGTAGTTGTTCAGTGATTGTTTACACCCTGGAACACAATGTGTACATGGACACAACATTGCTGTGCAAGTATTATCTGCTCTGCAATGTCATGTGCACCATCCCTCAATGGTATACATACCATGGCTGCATGTGTTATCTGTGTGACACATAGATTGGCATGTCTGATGACATTGTCTGTGTCCATACCACATAATAGTGGGCACAGGTGTAGCAAATGCATTTAATGTACAGACATGGGATGAGTGGTGCATGTAGACGTGAAGGAATCCCAATGCTCGACATGGACAATGTACAGTGGTTATGGTGAGTGTGGGACATATTGCAGATATGTCGGTGCCAACAATGACATGGCATGCTACATGACTGCAACATTAAACACCACACATTCCCAATGTGTGTCATGTGACCTATACACCCAATAGCATTCCAGGACATATATGTGACTCTTTGTACAGATGGTGACTGCTGTGCAAAATGTGTATACTGGCATATGTAAGCACACACACAACATGCTATGCATAGTGTGTATAGGTACATATGTTTGCATACACAGAGCAATGAGGTGCACAACAAAGACTGCTATGTGTAGTACTGTGGTCACTGTAACTGGATGGGGTGTAGTACCATGTGCCATCATCATCATCATGCATCTTATGGTCACTCCCGCTACTACTGTGTGACAGACCACCACCTAGCATGCTGTACCTGAACTGCAGTGCAGTGGCTATGTTCACTATTACACAGCCACTTTGTACATGGGTGTATGAGGTGCCCAATAGGGAACATTGCCTAACATGACTGCGTTATGTGTTGAAGAGTGTTGCACAGCCCCATGATAGGCCTCTACCCCTGAGGTACATCATGTGTATGTGGATGACATGTGGGATACTGAAGTGTGACCTTACAGAGGGTGTGTGGTTACGCCATATGTAGCATGACTTTGTGTACTACATGTGATAAATGTGTTATGTTGTGTACAGGTGTTGCAACTATGTCTATCCAATGTGCAGTACGGGCTTGCCACAACTGTGTGTCATGCTCTGTGTATTGCATGTCATTGAGGCAGCTACTGACATTACTGAGTTGTGCAACGTCTTACAGCAAACATGCACGGCATGCATTATGCATAGGTGTGTTACGTGTACATGGCCTACACCATACCAATGGCATGCATATTTCATTACCAACATTGCAGGTATAACACACTCACCAGCATGGATCGGCTGCCCTGCCGTCACACCAGAGGGACCTATGAGAATATGAGAGAGTTCGTCAGTGGCCACAACTGTGGCATTGCTACAGTTTGCATGCTAAACTGCAGTACAACAACAGTCAACAGTCACGGGTGTAGAGATATTATTCAAACTACCCGTATTGCACAACACTAGGCAGCGGAACTGCTAAACACACAGTACACATCTCACGTAGACATAATCTAACAATACAGTTAACTGTAGTCTACAGATAGGGCATGTTACCTGCTTGCTCCAGGTGGATGTGCTGTGTGGTTCTGGCCTCAATGATAACACATGTCAGAGGTTGATGTAGCTGTTGTCCAGGAGCCACCACACTTAGGAGCAGTTCCTCCACTCTGGTGAGGGGGGATGAATGGCCACCCCACCACCTGTGGCAAGCTGCTGTCTTTGGATATCAGATGCATGCCGCCGGACTTGTCTAATTGAACCACTGCAGTGATAGCGTACCTGCTCATATGTCTGGTTATGCATGCCTATGTCATTTACCTGATGAACAAGTTCCTGCCACAGTGCAGTCCGTTTCTGCTGGTGCTGGCTGCTTCTGGAGAACAGCATTGTGTACCGCTGCAATAGGCTTTGCAGTATCACCTCTTCCTCATCCACTGTGTACGCTGGGTTGCATTGGTGGGCCATCTGGCTGAAAAAGATATGAACAATATCTGTGAGAGTGTCCTGTGGCACACTTTACACCTTTACCCACAGATATCACTTTACTGACATATATACCATCCTATTGTCTGTCAGAGGTTACACACTTTCAATACCACTTATTGGTTCTCAGGCCACAACTAACTAACACTGCCTGGCACACTCTATATATCACACCACTATACAACAGTAACCGACACACTGTCTGTGACACATTGCACAACCTCAAGACAGGGGTGTATATCACACCAATGCACGAACAGAGATGTCATCCATTGCAATGGATGTAAAGTACAGGTACAGTAGTACCAATCAACCACCCTAGTCATTGATGCCATAGCCCTGTCTAATAGATGTGTACAGTTGTTACTATAGGTGGCATACTGCTGTAACAGAGTATATATGTTGCTGGATACACAAGTTTACCCTGTAACACACATATGATTGCAGCCATTGTACAGGCATAATCACACACACATCAGACAAACATACAATGCATCACTGTATGCCAACACAGATGAGCATTACCTGTGTACCATATGGTACTGTGTGCCACTACTTACACACCCTTATGCCTGCACTCTGTCATCTGTGCAGACTACAGGAAACACATATGACAGTGTTTCCAAGCAATTTGAACATACACCATACTGTGCTGTTTAGGCCTACAGCTTCAGGTAGTACTACAGTTCATATTGGTGATGGATTCACCAGCAGTACCACTCACTAAGCATACATGTATTGCTTTAGCCTACAATGAGACACCACATTCGTCAATGGAGAACTACGTCACATCATATGCCATACTACTATGTCTGCCTAACAGTACATTACACATCAGTTGCTGTCCTCACAGCTAGGATAGGTACTACCATGTCAGATACAATGTCACACTAAGCTATCACACCTTTACAGACCTTGCACACATTCAGCATTGCACTTATTCAACCTCACATAGCAGCTATTGCATTAAATACATGTGTGAGTGCATAGTGTCATAGGTAGGTAATATGGCTATTGGCCCTAGGGCCTACGGCAGCCTAGCCATATGCTACCTTGGCCTCTGACACACATGTACATTGATTTCACTTGCCCCTGCCAACCAGAATAACAGAGGTGTTTCCTGGGGTGTATTATCAATCTCCCACAAAATCATCAGGGGTATTTATAACAACTGCTAAGGAGGAGCCTTGTTTGCTATTGCTATATGGTCTATTCCAGTGGATGGCATATCTCTGAGATGGGAACCTATCCTTCCAGCATGTGCTGTTTAGTGAGCTGACAAGGTTTAGGGCCCTAGAGCGTGTATCCCGGAGGGATTGTGATATGTTGCCATGGTGGTTGTCACCCAGCTATGGGTGTGACATACGTCTGTATGTCCGGCAGAGGTCACCTCTGTGTGGCCAGTATGCAATACAGTGTAGTTGTGGTTTTGTGAGTCAGTCTGCATAGGGCATCTGTTTGCGGCCAGTATTACCCTTTGGGAGGTCTGTCTGTGACCTGTTCACCTGGTGTAGTTGTCATGTGAAGTACATACCACACAGGGCATTGTAATGAGTAGAGGGGAACTCTACCCTGTACTTCCATAGATGACACACCTGTTGTCATGACACATACCACACAGACAGATTACAGGTGTAGTGTGGCACTGTCTTCATCAAAGTGGTGGCTACTGTCCACCTGTGTCCCATGTTCCGTTATCATACCTTCACTGTTAGGTAGATCTCTACCTATGTGGTAGTTAATGGGTACACTGTTTTGGGAAGGTGGAATGGCACTGCAATATCAACACTTGTCTACAGTCCATGCCTTGGTCACCACACACCTGTTGTGGTACAAATGACCCCGTGTCTCTCTGTCTCTCTCTCTCACTATATATATATATATATATATATATATATATATATATATATATATATATATATATATATATATATATATATATATGCATATCTATACACATACATGTACACATCCATTGCTGTACACATGGATGTACATATAAGCACATGTACGGTCCACCTTTCATGGTGGGGATATCTCTTATGCAGCAGTTGTGGGATGTACAGGTATGTGATTAAATTGCACAGTGTTGTGCAGAATGCATGTGGGTGTCCTCAGCCCTTGTAGCATTAGCAGTCCTCACTGGCTGTAACACAGCAGATCTGACAAATCTGTCCCACAGCATTTAACCACCACATGACATATATCAACACTACCATAGCTGGCCTTAGGCATAGGCCAACTGGGCGGCCACCTAGGGCGCCGCTCTAGCAGGGGTGCTTTTCCACTATTTATGTGGTGTAGTAAGACAAGGATGGGGGCACCAGGAAGTGTGGTAGGGGGCGCCATGTAGCCATTTGGCCAAGGGCACCAGTTGACCTAAGGCCACTCCTGAGCACTGCATGCTGTTTTCTAGGCCACACACTGCGACCTACATGATTATATGCACATAACCTTCACTGACAGATATCTGTCCACCCTTCACTAACAGTTGCAGTATGTCCCTTGCCCTATGCACATGTGCAGATACAGATAGATACATACTGCTGCCACACATGGATGATTTGCAGTGTGTAGAGTACTCGTCAGGAACATCTACAACATGCCAACACATACATGTGAGTTACATACCTTACCTTTGTATTTCCCTGCTCCACGTGTTACAGTTTTGTAGTTTTTTTTTATTTTTTATTGGTGGTTTGTTTTGGGTTTTCCCCCTCTATTTAACTTTCTGTCTCAGTTTCTCACTCTGTTCTGTCTCTGACTCAGTCTGTGTCTGTGTCCGTGTCTGTCTCTCTCTCTCTCTCTCTCTCACACACTCTCTATCTCACAGCACCTGCAATGATATAATTGCATGTGTGGACTGCAGGTACAGCCTTATTTTCTAGGTATCTGCACTTGTGCATGTGACAGCCTCTGCACCAATTGCTGACCACCATTCAGTAATTGCATGCAGCCTGCTGTTTGGTGATTGGATTACTCTCTGTGATTGCAGCCCACTGCTATAAAATGCCAGGTTAGGTAGGCATAGCCCTTTCAGATTTCCAAGGTGGGGCCCATGCTTGTTTGCTCTGGACACCGTTGTGTCAGTCTGAAGGTTGGGATATGTTTCTTATCTGATGCTAGGGTTGTAGCCAGTTATATGCATGTTGTACTCAAACCTGAATGTTGCTGCTTCCAGTACACACATCTCAGTGTAGACATGTACGCACCCCTCCAAATGCTAACACAGGATACATGGGAGTATATACTTTTTTCTCACTTACACAATTAACTGCCATACAAATGGGGTTATCACACAGTATTCCTGTGGCCAGTATTTATCCTGGTCTGATACTGTGTGGTGTTTGTAAGGTGCTATTGTAACATTATTCCCTGCTAGGATGGCTGGTTCTCCTTTCACAGTCATGTCATGCAATTCCACAACCACTGCTGGTAAAGACCCGCAGAAAAGGATTTGTGTTATACCATTCCTAATTTCCATTTACATTCCCTCATTGTAATGCATGATATATTTATTTCAGAACCAAGTTATTTGTATATCTGCTGTGACTTAGTGGTAATTCATGCAGTCTATTGTGGCTATGGTTTGGGGTTCGAGACTGGCAGAGTTTTTTTCTTTTGCTGCTCAGCAGAACAAGTCCCTGCCATAGAGTGACTAAGGCACTTTTAAGCAGTTGTAAGCGGGTTTGTGCAGGTTTGCGCGATACTTAGTGATGTTTAGCTAAGCGTACACATGTGCATACTCACTTAAACCCACTTACTACCGCTTAAAAGTGCTTACTCCCACTAACCCCAGTGCTAATTTCTTTTAAAGAAAAGAAAATGGGGAAATAGGAAAGTGGTGAAAAAGGGGGCACAAAGAGGGACAGACAGTAGGTAAACAAGCTCGGGATGTGCAGGACGGGTGTAGGGAAGGTCCATAGCTGCCCATTTCTTTAACAGCTACAGCTGTGCATATGCAATGAATTTGGAGTGAAATTTGAAACCTTCCACCCCTGGGAGAGGGGTGAGGACAACAAAGTATGTTGTACTGCCAATTCTAATTATCAGCTTACATGTCCAATGGACATGTGTGCGAAATGGGCAGCTATGTATGGGGCGTAATTTTTTTGTGGGTAAAGATTGCCCTTTTTTTTTTTCAGGTGAGAGTGGGAAGTGAGGTAGAGGAAGTAGGTATGTCCGGGGAGGTAAGTTGGGAAGGTAAACAGACAAGACAGACAAGACGCTACAGGGGTGGTGTATGACACATGGGGTGAGTGAACATAATTGACTAGGTCGGATGTTTGGAAATCGCAAGCCCCTGAGCCTACAGATGGTAACAGTGGAAATGAGATCCCCACCCATGGGCAGCCACCACTGAACCTTCACAGCCCTGAGGGTGGCTATGCTGGGGGCTGTGTAGGACGTGCAGGCTCACTCGTGAGACATGCCACTCTCACCTCGAGCTGGCATAGGGGATCAGCGACTGAATGCTGGATCTCCCTACGCACCACAACCCGGACCCTTCGAAGGGTGACAGGTGGCCCTTCTCCACCCATGCTTGCATGGGGGGATGAGCCCCATCCCCTGCAGCGCTTCCACCCGAAGGTGGCACAGGACCAACAGAGGAGGGCAGCCCGGGCTGGGCACCGGACCTCCTGTTGCTAGGTGCACTCGCCAGCTGAGGAGGGACAGGTGGGTCCACTGGGACTGGCCTTCCCATATGTTCTGTGATTAGGTGTGTTTAATTACAACATAAGCAAAACAGCATTCCAGATTAGTTGTAACAGTATGCAGTAATATTCCCATTAATCCAACACACCAAGGTTACAACATTTGAACAGCAAGCATAACACATGCATATATTGAACCACAGTGGATATTCCAACAGCATGCAGGGATGTTTGGTAGCAACAGGCCACCATGATTGTGGTGTTTAAACAGGGCACATGCATCAACGTGAATGCAAATATTTATAGAACAATAGGACATATGTCCCAACAAATATTTAAGATTACACATACCCACTGAGGTGTGGAATTGCATGGTTTATGCACATACAGTAGGGTGTAGAAAAAACCTCAGTTAACATCTTATAATTACCATTTCATCTACACTACATTCCCAGTGACTGCAAGTGTATATCCCCTACATGTATTATTACACTTGCCACCATACATTAGGTTTTGTAATGGGTTTGGCTAGTACAATATATGCCTGACCTATATCTGACATACTAACTGTCCAGGATGCAGATGTTACTGCTACATATTTCTTGATTGCATTTATATTTTTTTATCTACATATCTGGGATGCTTTCACATGACATTTTCACTTCAATTTGTACAGAACCCTACATTTCTTGACACACACCCACATTTCTGGGGAAAAATAACATGCTACACATGTGCCAGATTTACTTATTCATGCCAGCCAGTAACTGACTGTCGTGGACTGTATATATGTTTCACAGCTACTAGCACTTCCATCACCCACTCTGGGTTGCTAGCACCTTTTCAAACAGTACTGTTTGTATAATGCAAGGGTACAACAAAATTTCAAACCCTGTGACACAGACACACTCCAGGTTTTAGACCTTTATTAATGACATTACACACTTTTCCACAGGCTCACTCCTTTATTTGTTTTAACGGTGTATATGGCAGACATGTTCAAGACATATTATACCTTTATTAATAGGTTAGAACACTCTTTTTTCAGGCTCACTCACTTATTTTATATGACAGTGCTTGCAGATATATTATTCCAGACATATGTTACCTTTCTTAATGGGTTACTACACTCTTTTTCTGCCTCTCTGACATTTTTATCTGACAGTACATGCAGAGGACTTATTCAGGCAATTTTATGGCTGTATTATTGGACTACAACACTTTCTTTCATGCTGTCTCCCATATTTTATATAACAACACATGCAGAATAATCACTAATCTGTCTGGTGGCGCAGCCTTAGCAGCCTATCAGCATAGGCTTGCTGATTCGCAGCACGGTCACCTGCAGCTGTAAAGTAAATGAAGGGATATTGAGACATACCTATCCATTATACATACTCCATTATCAATTCTTACATACTGCATTCCATGGCTACATACTCAGTTGTGGGGCATCCCGCATCCCACGGACCTCCTGTAGCCATTGGTTCAGGCGGTCCTGCTTAAATCTCTTCAGGTCTGCATGGTGGTGACGGACCTGCTCACCAGTCTGAGGAACGCCTGTGGCACTGGTGAGGTCACGAGCTAACCGGTTCCAAGCCTCTGCCTTGTATTCCATCCCTTGGAACTGGCCCTGCAGGAGTCTTGACTCATGATGGTGGACAAGGAGCCAAACCATGTATTTCGACTCCTCGATGCCCCCAAGTTGCACTCGGAAGCGTGTTCCCTCTCCGACACCAGACATTCTAACTGCAGATGAGAGCTACAATCAGTTATGGCATGTATTCCCGCCTGTGGGGCTTAAATATGCCGCATTTCCTGCACTTTTTTGTGATTGGCCATTTTGTAAAATTCTTGGCTGACTGCAGACCTACTTAGTAATGGTTAAACTAACATTAGTAAGTATATGAATGTTAACAGTGGCTGTTTCCCCTATGTTTTCATGGCTTAGTGGTTCTGTACTTTGCTTCTGATGCGCAGAGTCCTGGGTTCAAACCTTGTCATTCATTTTAATTTCATACTGTCCAGACAGGCTAGGGGGTATGGCTGCATTTAAGCAACTTTGCTCTACGTTGCTCCTTGGTGCCCTGGTTGGTGCGGTGTGCACGTCCGCGCAAACACATTGCGCTGGGTAAAGCGCTATTAAACTATGGGCAACTCTATTGTGCTGGGTGAAGTGCTATTGAACTATAGGCAACTCTATTGTGCTGGGTGAAGTGCTGCTTAACTGCAGGCAATTTTATATTGGGATCCTTTAAAATATTTATTTTGTTCACTGATACATTGGCCATTTCATGGCTTTTTAGTTATGTTTAAACATATTTGTTAGGTATTATTCCATATACTGATTTAAAAAATAAATACAAAAGGGAGAGGTGGGACTCGAACCGTGAATGCCTCTTCTTTGTGCAAACGCTCTACCATTGTGCTATTGCTATTTGGTGTGATTTGCATAAGCATTCTTTCTTATGCTCTTCCATATCAGAATTGCTAACTCTAGCTAAGCAATGGGCACACCCATGCACACACGCGCAAATATGGGCAGCTATTTTGGGAATTTAAAAAAAATTAATGTTAAGCGTTTTAGAACTGTGATGGGGGTTTACAATATCAGACAGTGAGGTGTTGGGTGCAGGGACATTTGAGTGGACTCACTCTTGTTCATTTGCTTTTATTTTAAACACTTGCAGGGGCATGGACATTTAGACTGCTCGGCAGTCGGACACGCTCCCTGCTTTCTTACACGGTCCGTGTAAGACATACGGTTGAGTCAGCGTGCCCTCATGCATATTCATGGCACGCTGATGTCATACCATTCAACTGCAGCCTCCAAGTAAGACTTATTAAGTCTTACACGGAGGATTCGTGAATCCGGGGGAAAGTCACACAAATGGGTCAATGGAGAATGCAGGTTCCAAACACATGAGTACAAGATAAGGTTTATTAGCAGTACATTGCCTTAATTGTCTGTGATAAAATGTCAAACAGTCTTTTTTGATAAGACTCAAGGCCTGCAAAATCAGTTTGTGACTCTCTGCTTGGTGTGGAAAGCTAATCTCTTTTTTGTCTGTAAGTTGCTTAAACTAACAGAGCTGCTTTCTGTTTTACCTGTTCCGTTTTGTTTTCTGTTTTGAAAAATCTGATTGTCTACGTGTTTTGTTCTATTTGGCAGATAGACACTTATATTACCCATGCTGCACATTTTACATGTTTTTTCCATTGGTTAATTTGTTTCTTGAGGGTTTCTTAAATATACAGTGAATGTCTGTGTCCTTTTCTTTTCTGATAAGACCCAAGGCCTGCAATCTACAAACAATGTTGGTGACTCCTTTCTAGGTGAGGAAAGCAAATCTCTTTTTTGTCTGTGAGTTGCTTAAACTGATAGAGCTGCTTTCTGTTTTACCTCTTCCATTTTGTTTTCTGTTTTGAGAAATCTGCTTGGTCTGACATTTTTGTAGTTTTTGTTCTATGTAGCATATAGACACTTAAATTACCCAGGCTGCACATTTCATATGTTTTTTTCCCATTGGTTAATTTGTTTCTTGAGTGATGCTTAAATACACAGCAAATATCTGTGGCCTTGTTTTTTTCTGATAAGACTCAATGAATGCAAAATCTACAAGCACTGTTGTTGACTCCTTACTGGCTATTTTTCCCATCCACCCACTCTTCCATTCCTTGATCAGCTTTTTAAACTTGGTGTTTTTTACTTGCTCATCCTTTCTATAAATTGAACTTTATAAGCTCCTTCCTTTCTACACTGCTTTTGATATCTTGAATTATTTATTTGCCTTTCCTTGTGCTTATTTGGAAAAAGGTGCATGTGACCTCTCATTGTCTGTTCTACTGATTTACTTGCTCTGAATTTATTATTTAGTTAGCTGATGGATAAAGTAGTGTATTTTTACTCTCTAGCAAGCTCTTTTCAGTGCTTTTACATCAAGAGGAAAGAGAATGTTCCATCTAGTTTCAGTGGGTGGTAGCTGGTATGTATAGGTTGGGAAAACACACTACAGACTCCTACATGTAGTTGTTTTATTGGCAGGAGGGCGTATTAATCAGTGTACCTTGTTTTTAGTGCATTTATATATTATTAACAGTTGAGTAGCTCTTCGTTCATTTCTACAAAGCAAAGTAGTTTTATAAGCTGTTTAAAGTAGACTACAGTTATCTTGTATTACTCATCACCTTTCCTTCAGTTTAAGTATTTTGTGCTAGCCTTTCACTAAAGACACTCTTTTACTGCACTTTTACATTAGGAGGACTGGGATTATTCATCTAATGGCAGTAGGTATTTACCTGGTCTGAGTTGGGAAACACACAAAAGGGCGCTATGTATAGTTGTCTTATTTGCCAGAGGGCTGACTAGTCAGTTTTCTGTATTTCTAGTGCTGGTATAAATATATCTTATTTGCATGGACTGCTCTCTGTGGAAGTGGCCTGTACAGATGAAAACACCTGGAAACATTATTTGTTTTTATTATACTGTGAAAATGTATTGTGCTATTTATTGTTTTTTTCACTTTTTTAAAGTTTAAAGTTGCATTTTCAAACTGCTGTTAGGGCTGCTGTTCTGCACTGAACTGCATTGTATGCAATATTTTTAGGTAGTATTAGGCATCAATTTGCAAAAGTCTTGACTTACTTATCTAAGGCTGCTCATTGCTTGATGACACTGTCAAAGATTTTGAGAGATTTTGCTAACATCTGAAGCCATCCTTAGCAAAATAAAATAATTATCACTTTGTACATGCATTGCTTCTTTTCATTATACTGTAAAAGCTTACTGCGTTATTTACTGTTTTGTTTTTGCACTTTTATAAAGTTTTAAGTTGTATTTTTAAACTGCCATAAGGGCTGCTGTTCTGCACTGAAATACATTGTATCTGGTGTTTCTTAGTTAGTATTAGGAATCTTTCCGTGGCTCCTTAACACTTGGACTCCAAACTAGTAATTTTACACTAAGGGGCTCAAAGTGTGCACTCTTGTGGCAGGGAAGGGCTGATTTCACCTATCTGAGCTGGGAATTGCTTCTGGAAAGCTCATTGTATGCTTACCAGATTGCCTTAGGGTATAGTAAGTGTAAATCTTGCTTTTTTCTCATCATATATAAACCTTGCATTTTCTCAAAGCTGCTCCTCCTGCAGTAGAGGTTACTGGTGCCTTGTATGCAAACATTCACCAGAAGTTTGAATTTCCCTATAAAAAACCCACAGAACTTAACTTAAGTCCCATGTTACTCATGGTGCAATGATTTTGTTCAATAAGCAGCATTTATGCACTTTGTTAGGACTGTTTAGATCTACCTTACCTTATTATAGCACCCAGGACTATTGCTGCTCAGAGAGCATCTGGTTTGCATGCTGGGCAGCATTGTTGGTTAGGGTAGATGCAGATTACACCAACTAAGTACCCTTCCCTTATCCAGTTACAAACACCCTCCACTCCTATCCCTTGGAAGTATATATTAGGACTTACAACCATGGATGGGTACTCCCTACAATTTCTGCATCCTTCTCGGTGGACACGGGCATCCTGAGGCAATGTAACAATTGCCTTATGTACACTGACAACTACTTAATTCTTTAACACAAAAATACAGTATGTGAAAGATGTAGTTACACAGTCACACTGGAGAATAGACTCCCATATACAGAAATAAAAAGCAACAAACTGGTTGTCAGTGACTCACACACATCACTTACCACACTCAGAAAGGAACACACACATAGACCTACATATGTGGAGGTGCTCACATGCAACTTATCTAAACCTCAAAGGCCTCGCAAATGCAGTTCTCAGAAAATCTGCATCCATACAAACAAGACAATTCCCATCACAGCACATAACGCCATATCCCATCATGTCTCATCTGCCAAGCTCATAAGGTGAAACACTCCACAACCAAATATTCTCTGGTCATAGTAGACTCCATTGTGAGAAACACTAATGTCCAACTTACCAGGCTGCATAAGTAGAAGATTACAATTAGTCATCTATAAGGGGCTTGGATTTGCTGGATCATGCAAGCATTCAGGTCACTTACCCCTAAGTACCAGTATGACTCAGACATAGAGCATGTGGGCATGAATGAATTGAGATGTACCTCCTTGGACTATATGAAGGGGGACATGATTGAGCTCTCAGAATATGTATCACAGATAGGTATGAGCCTAGCATTGAGCAGCATTTTACAGACTCCAAGGATGATACCACAATACCAGCAGGAAATAACTTTAACAATTAGCTTTGTTACTGATGTCACTCCAAAGGGGTCCAATAATTTTCAGCCTGGGAGGACATGATTGACAGGCCACACTGCTTTGCCTGGGATGGTCTTCATTAGTTACCTTTAGGCTTTAGAATATTGACCAAAACATTAACCACACCTATGGGATCTTCTTTTAGGTTTTCCAAATAGACAAACTTTCCAACATAATAAAAGCTACTGATCAATGCTAGTAATCTCAACTGCACTCCCTGGAAGCTCTCCTTACCCTAGTGAATGCGGATATCTCTGCAGTTAATGAAACATAATTCAAAAACTTGGAAAGCACTCCAGCAGTTCATGGCTATAATGCCTTTAATACATTCCAACCACCTACTGAGCATGAAAGAGCAAAAGTCAAAGGTATATCTATCTACATAAAGGATAAGCACACCTCAAGGCTGGTCAGATTACATGACATGCATGACATGCTACTCCTTGTCCAGCTAATCATGGGAGACATTCCTTACCATATTCTTGCTAGCCACAGGACCCCCTCCATAAGCCAGGAAACCCATACATCACACCCGAAGTTACTAGAATCAATCACCACCTAGCCCAATACCATACTCATGGTTGATTTTAACTGCCCCTCCCTCAATTGGGAGGCATACATGACTACTACCATGTAGGCAAAGACAAACATCTTCACTTTGTAAACTCAAATGCCCTGGAACAGCTAGACTGCACTCCCACCAGGGGAACAAATATCCTAGATCTGGTACTCACAAATGTGGGAGAGTGCTACACCCCCCACCCCCAGTGTGATGCCATCACTGGTAAAATCAGATTACAAAGTGGTCTCACTTGAAATAAAGGTAAAACTAGTCCCCCAACCTAACCCCCAAAAACTTTAAGAACTTCTTTAAGGTAAATTACCCCTATCAAGGGATGGCACAGCTAGTTTCCAATCTCTTCCAAAATCCAGAAAAACACTGAAACCTATGCAGAGGCATACGAAAAAGCCCTATATAGCCATATAAACAACTGCATATAAATGTTAGTAGCAGACTGAAATAAACCCAGGTCAAACTGCAAAATCATGCCACCTTGGTGGACTCCTGGTACTACTAGGTTGTGCAACAACAAAATAAATCCTGTCCAGAAGTAATAGAGAATATGCATAACAGAGCAAAAAGTCCCCCTTTAGTCTAATCAACAGAATCAGGGAACTAGTCAAGTCTCTGAAAGTAGACTTTGAGGTAAAAATTGCCACCAAAGCTCAGGATAACCATAAGACATTTTTTCAGTTATGTCATCAGTCTTAATGGCAACACACAAAAATGTTCAGAATTAGTTGTAGATGGCATCAGCTATACTCAGCCAGAAGATATAGCAAATCTTCTGGCTGACAAATTCAGCTCAAATTTCATCTCCCCATCATCCCTAATTCTCCCCGAAGAAATACTCTCCACCAATTCCTCACTAATTATCACCAAAAAACAAGTTGCCACTGAACTCTCTATAGATAAAAACACAGCTTTAATAAGGTCTGACGATAAACCAGATTGCCTCTTGAACAGCTTAAATCAGGAATTATCAGACCCATTAAGATCTCTATTTAACCACAGCCTCTGGACTGGCTTGATCCCAATGGAGTAGAAGACAGCAACAGTCATCCCTCTGCATAAAGGGGGACCATCTACTGACACAGAAAATTACAGACCCATACATTTGACAAGTCATATATGTAAGGCCATGAAAAAAATAATCATGGATCTTATGAATAATGATACAGAAACCTCCAAATAATGGACCTGACCCCATTCAGCTTTGTCAAGGGTAGGTCATGCCTACTGATTCTTGTGGATTTCTTTAAGAAAGTCACTAACATCATGGATGAGGGTAAAGCTATACATACTGCCTACCAAGACCAGGCCAAGGCATTTGGCAGAATTCCCCACTCATGTATTATGAGTAAACTCACAAAGCTGGGCATAACTCCCTACACCACCAGATGGATAGCCAGTTGTCTCATAGACAGGACACATGGTTAGAGTGGGTGAATCCAAATCCAGCAAGAGACCAGTTACTAGTGATGTTCCACAGGGCTAAGTGTTGGGACCAGTCCTGTTTGGGGTATACTTCTCTGAAGTCAAGGCTAATCTGGAAGGTCCCTCGATGTCAAGATTGCCAATGACTGCAAGTTGGGGGCAATCACTGAATCTCCCTGCAATGTAGATATTCTTTGGGACGGTCTAGAGCAGACAAATGATTAGTGCCTCTGACTTGTTTCATGGATTCAAAAGAGGAGCATGTATTTAAACTAACTGATTTATTCATTACTTCAAACACACTCACATGTGGATCTCCATTCATACCTGCATTCACTCTGGCTGATTGTACAAAATGACACTGTTCTTGCAGGTGTTCATTATTAGGAACAGTACACATAATGATCCACATCCTCCCTCTTTGATTTGTTCGACATGTAATAGGAGAACAAAACAAAGCATATGCTAGATATTACTTTGATATTAACAACAAATCAGAACTCAAGTCCAAGTTGCTGTGTATTTTGGACTGTGTCTGGATATTCTGAGTGTTCTGGTCACATAAAAGCTTTGACTGGGCTTAGCGATAGGGACAGTCTGTGGTGAATTCTTTTCATTAGGATCATCGGAGATTACATGAGGATTATTTGAGGAAAATACACTGTCTTCTGAAATTAGAACAAGTGTAGGATCACTCTGAGAATTAGAGTCTTTGGCACAGGTAAACTGCTGAGTCACTGGTTTGGAGACTGAAAATATATGTCTCCGGTTCCTTTTGAAATCCATTCCTTCTGATTGTACAATATAAGATCTCAGTTCTTCACAAATATTTTTGATAATTCCCACACTGTCATATTCTTTAAATGTTTGCATCCTTGTGATCTCTCCTTGTTTTAATGGTCTAAGAGATTTATCATAGTACAACTTTTGTGACTGACGTTTCTTCAAAAGTTGGGCTTTAACCATTCTATTGTTCTTTGCTTTTGGAATCAATAGCTGTTTACTGATTGGCAAGGTTGTTCTTGTATTTCTAGACATTAATCTCTTAGCAGGTGAACCAAGGAAATTATTTTGAGGAATGTTTCTGAGATTGGGTAGGTTAAGAAAAACATCCGAAACGTCTCTCTCTCACATTTCTCCAAAAAACATTTCACACTTTGGACTACACACTCAACTAATCCATTGGACTGTGGATACTTAGAACTGCTAGTAACATTGACAAAGTCTCAAGCCTCAGCAAATTTCTTGAACTACTGACTTTTAAACCATGTACCATTATCAGATACAACTTTGTCTAGACTACTATGTACAGAAAAATGTCTCTTCAATTTTGTAATGACAGTACTATACATTAGATTAGGAAGAAGGTCAATTTCAAACCAATTCGAGTAAGAGTCTACTAACCCTAGGTAATGTTGACCATTCCATTCAAAAATATCAGTAGCAGCCATCGACCTTGGTAATTCAGGAATCTTGCTTAGCTGAAGTGGTTCTTTTTGTTGATGTGATTTAGTACTATTGCAGATAGAACATGCTAGTTTGCTTCTATAATGTCTTTTGATATAGAAGGCCAAAAATACTATGCCTCTTGCCCTTCTTTTGGTTGAATCAATACCCAGGTGACCACAGTGCAAAATCTTGATATATTTCTGTTGTAATGCTGAAGGAATTACCACTTTAGGACCTTTCATGGTGATTTCGTCTTCCATTATGAGCTCGTCTCGGTAAGGAAAATATTTCTGTATGTCAAATGGTAGGCTGAGTTTGTCGCATTGGCAATCCTTGACTAATAATACGCTTCAGCTTCTGAAGAATAAGGTCTAGAGTTATGTGATTTCTGAGTTCATCAAGACATGATGTGGAAAAAATTCTGACTTCCATGACTTCAAGATCGGTTTTCTCATTGTCATGCTGTTCAGTTGTTTGTCTGGTTACTCTTGACAAAGCATCTGCAAGGTACAAATATTTGCCTTTTGTTTAACAATGTTGAAATTGTACTTTAACATCATGCATTGCAAGCGTGAGGTTGAATTTTTTTAAATTGTCACCAAAGGTTGGTGATCAGTCTCTATTTGAACAGGTTTGCCATAAATATAATTACTGAACTTCGAATATGCAAGTACTACTGCCAAAAGCTCTTTTTCAATTTGAGCATGCTGCATCTCAGTTTGGGTTACAGTTCTGGATGAATAAGCTGCTGGTATGCCTTCTTGAAGACACACTGCACCAAGACCATACTCTGAAGCATCACATGAAAGAGTTACTGGTTTGTGAACATCATAATATCTCAATGTGGGTGGACTGGCAATTTTATGTTTTAGAATGTCAAATGCTCTTTGGTGTTGTACCAGCCAGGACCAGTTTACAATTTTGCATGTTATCTCACGCAATGGTGCTGAAAGCTCACTCAAGTCTGGGATGAACTTTCCTAAACAATTGACCATACCAAAAAAACATTGTAAAGATGTGACATTGTCTAGAACTGGCATAAGAATTGCTGCTTGCTTAGACAGATCTGGCTGTAAGCCAAAATTGGTAAACAAATGACCCACATAAGTAACTTATGTCAGTTTGAATTTACATTTCTGAGGATTCAGTTTAAGACTGACTTCATGTGCATGCTCTAGAACTTTCCTGAGGTTTCTATTATGCTTATCTTCACCATTGATCCCTACAATAATGTTGTCTACTATGATAGCACATGGATAACCTGAAAAAAAAAATGTTCATCGAAAGTTGAAAGACTGCATTGGCAGAATTTATCCCAAATGGCACTCTCAGAAATCTGTACCTTCCAAATGGTGTATTGAAAGTAGTTACAATGAGGATCTGTGATCCAGCAAAATGTGCCAAAATGAACTTTTTGCATCTAAGATTGAAAAATAGTGGGAATTGTCATCAGAGCTGTTACTTCTTGTACTGTGTGCATTGGGTGATGAGGACATTTAAGCACTTTGTTTAAATCTCTAGGATCAGTCCATATTTAAATATCATCTGAGCTTTTCTTATGAGCTATGACCATGGAGGATACCCATTCAGTTGGTTCTTTTACTGGAGTTATCACACCTAAATTCACCATTTTGTCTAGTGCTGTTTTTACTTTGTTCTGCATTGCTACTGGAACCTTCCTTGCTAGTCTGATAACTAGGCTTACTTCATGGCTTATCTTCATGGAATATGTGACTGGTAGTTTGCCAAGCTCATCATTGAAAATATCAGCATATTCACTAAAAATATTCTGTGTAAAACTATTGCGGTTGTTCAGACTTATATGGTGGACCTCCTTATTAAATGAAATCAGTCCCATTCTCAAACTGTCTTTGAGACCTAACAATGACTGCAAGTGTCTTCATGCACCCAGCAGAATGTCATGTGAGAACTACTGTTCCATCAGTTTGAATCTCTTCACCACCATAAGCAACTAGTTTTTGACACTTTGCTGTGTCCAGTTTCTCACCAGCTTTCACTGTGGCAAATATTTGTGCTGATATAACATTGTACTTGGATCCAGTATCTACTTTAATCTCTACAGATTTTCCATTAATGTGAACAGTGCAAAATACTTTACCCTTTGCTGCCAACTGATAGTCGACTGTATTAACAGTTTCATCAATCACAGAGATACCATCAACATAGAAAGTTTGTTCATGGCTTTCTGTCTGATATACTTGCTTCCTTGGATGTTCTCTTTTATTAAATTATTGTGCCACTTTAGACTTATAAAGCATTTTGAAATGATTCCACTTTTTACATTTGTGACATTGCTGAGAAAAGCTAAGCACTTTTCTTGCTTAGGTTCATTGTTACCTCCACAATTATGACAGTTAACAATAAGATTAGGTGCTGTGGTTTCATTTTGTTTATGGTTGACACTGGGTACTGCCATGCCCTTTGGCTTATATCTCTTTTTTATCTTAGCTTTCTGTTGTACACTATCAACATTCACACTGGTAGTCACTATATGCATGCTTCTCTCATTCATAAGCATATCTGTGTGCTTCTGTGTAATCTCATGCATTTGACAAATCTCTATGGCTTTGCTTAATGTTAGATCACTATCTCAAAGCAAAATCTTTCTCACTGCATCATTATTAACATCACACACAAGCCTGTCTTTTATCAACTGTTCTCGCAAATCACCAAATCTGCCCATTTTTGATTTATTTCCCAAGTAAGTAATATATGCTGCCATAGTTTCTCCAGACCTTTGATTTCTTGTATAAAATATGTGCCTTTCCATTGGAATATTCACTTGAGGATTACACATTTCTCTAAATTTATGTTTTAAGCACTCAGGGTCTTAAACCATGAAGTTTCCCTGAGTTTCAGACTGTATCACAATATGGCAGTTCTCCCCCTCCCCTGCATACACACAAATGAGTGTTCTCTCTCAATTGCTTCTGAGACTGACAAATTAAGAAGTATGAATGCCATTGTACATGCATCTTTAATAGAAAAAGCAGCCTGTATGAAAATATATTCTTGTTCAAACACTCACCAATTCTCAGCAATATTGTTATCAAACACCAGCCATTCCAGTCTGCGAAACCCATCTACCATCACAACAAAATACATTTAAATATAGGCATAGACCAGGTGTTTGTAATTATGCTCAAATGCACAACAATCGCTTTTAAAAGGCTTCACTTTGACACTGTGAATACTGAGAACATTCCAGAAACTTTGGACACTTTGAATAGCTTTAGTTAATGTGAAAAAGTAGTACATTGTGATGAAACGTGGTCATTGTAGCCCTTTCATGCATTTTAAAGAATTTCCAAAGTGTTTTCAACATTACTGTATTTATTTTGAATACTTTTATCAGTGTGTCATAATATCGGACATTTTGTTTATCTTGGGAATTATTTTGAATGTTTTGAATGCTTCTCCACACTCGGCAACTGAAAAATCATTTAAAGGAATTTAAGTACCTTTGAATAACCGCTGACCTGTTTGCAAGTTCACTTTGGTATATCCTCCACTTCTAACTGCATGCCTCTTGGCTTGTGTGTTGCTTCAACTTCAGATCTCATTCTGACACCATGTCTTTTGTCTCATACATTCAAAAGAGACAATAAAGTGTTGTATGGGTTCAAGATATTTATTGTGCATAAACATGTTAGGAACTGTAATTGGAACATGTATTTAAGCTAACTGATTCACTCATTACTTCAAACACACTCACATGCATCTCCATTCATGCCTGAATTCACTTTGGCTGACTGTACAAAATGGCACTGTTTTTGCACGTGCTCAATACTTATATGAAACTTGTAAAAATGCTAGTACTGCCAACAATGAAGGATGGTGCAGGAAAAAAGTAATCCACTGCGTATAAGGTTAGCAACTTATTTAAAAGTTCGTTGGTCAGCGTAAAATCAGCGAAATACACTCGTGTGAAACTTCTAAGTAAGCAAAAAAGTTTTAATAAACAGAATAAGTAACGTGAAACGCTACAAGCGTTTTTCGTTCTGTATGTAACAGAACTTCTTCAGACAACAGCCAGTACAAGTTCAAACAGTCATTAAATAAACTTTTCAAATTTAATGCAAGCACTTAATTAGCTAATTAGTAGCATTTCAGCCTCCATTTAAAGAGGCAATGCACGCTATTAAGCATCACTGCAACAAAACCAAGTTACTAAATCTAGCTGACAATACAAAAACTCATTTTACCAAAAACACATAATATTGTGTAGTGTTAAAAAATATTTATAAAAAGTATACATATACAATATATAAAAATGTTAAAACTTAAGTTAAAAACATAATAACTAAGTACAACCCTTATTAAAGGCTTTTCTTGTGTGTACTTAGTTATTCTAAGCTATGGATTGTTTAAAAATATATAGTAATAATACATAAACCCCATTACTTATTACTTTAATCATGTTAAAAACATCCAAAAGACTTATATATTAGTTAAAAACTAAAGTCTACCTCATAAGATTTTTAATCCTCAAAATACAAGAAATTGAACACGAGTCATTAAGTCCTGGTGACTTACATGCTGCTAATCGAAGTTGCCAAGCTAGTTCTTTTTTCTCTAGTTCTAATTTTAAGTGTGTCATAATATCGGTTATTTTGTTTATTTTGGGAATTATTTTGAATGTTTTGAATGCTTCTCCACACTCGGCAACTGAAAAATCATTTAAAGGAATTTAAGTACCTTTGAATAACCGCTGACCTGTTTGCAAGTTCACTTTGGTATATCCTCCACTTCTAACTGCATGCCTCTTGGCTTGTGTGTTGCTTCAACTTCAGATCTCATTCTGACACCATGTCTCTTGTCTCATACATTCAAAAGAGACAATAAAGTGTTGTATGGGTTCAAGATATTTATTGTGCATAAACATGTTAGGAACTGCAATTGGAACATGTATTTAAGCTAACTGATTCACTCATTACTTCAAACACACTCACATGCATCTCCATTCATGCCTGAATTCACTTTGGCTGACTGTACAAAATGGCACTGTTTTTGCACGTGCTCAGTACTTATATGCACATGCTATCTAGCTACAGTGGCTGACTAGTAACAATACATATTATGATCAACAGTGCCACAACTAGGGCCTGAAACTAAATGCAAAAAATGCTTTATCATACCCTTTGGGAAGTCAAAAATCCCTGCAAATTACAACATCAATAGCATACCCCTAAGAGTAGACTTAGAGATGAGAGCTCTAGGTGCACAGATAGACAGCAGCCTGAACTTTGACTGCCGTGTGTCCAAAGTGGTGATGAAGTCTTTCTATGTGGCAAAACTTATAAGTAAAGGTATACCATCTAGATCTAAGGAAATTATAGTCCTGCTATTCTCAGACCTCATTAGACCAATAATGGAGTACAATGTGTTATTTGGCATGTACTTGACTAGGCACAGCTGAGGTTCTTCACAAAGAAAATACATGGTGTAATCAATGTGTCCTGTGTGGATAGACTAAAAGCTCTATCCCTTTACTTTGTCTCCAACTAATTATTAAGAGGCAACATATGCCTGACCTACAAGTCACTCACAAATCCAGCTCTGCTGGAGCTGCTACACATCTACAAGGCAAACAGCACAAAGGCCACCCAGTCTAGGAATCTAAACTTACTCAGTGGCTCAAACAAAACATGCTGGAGAGACAGATATGTGTCTTTGTGATTGCCCCTTCTTTGGATCAGGCGTTCTACTCAAGTTAAGCAAAGCCCTTCCCTGGATCTCTTCAAGCGCAGTTTGCATCAGCGGATGGGAAGTTGCAAATTCACACCTGGGGTAGTGTCTATGTCCATTATGGAAAGGGGCACTCTGTAAAATACTCAAGGCATAGGTGCAAAATCATGATATCTCTTGCCCCTAGGGGTCAAATGTTGTGTAAAATTGGATTATATTGCTAGGCTTGTAAGGACTCTTCAACCATTAGCAAAGTAATCTCCTATGAACCCATATAATTGAGGCAACTCCATTTAGATGTATTTTCTGCCTTTTGATCTCCCAGTATCTTTGTTATTGAGAGATATGTTGGCTGAAATCACAGCCATAACACAGATCAGTACAATCTCCAGACTTTCTGAACATTCATATTAAAGTTCTGACGAGCTCTTTCTTTTGGCTTTGTCTCTTTTCTTTGCCAAGTTCTCCAGTCTTCTACTATGTATTTCCTTCCTCTTCTGCTCCTATTTTTACCACCCTCCATATCCTTCCCATCTCCTCCTAAATGCAAATATCATATATACTACATAAGGGGGTTTATTGTTTCGTGCCTATCTTCAGTCATCACTTCATATTCTCTCTATGCTTTCTACTACCTGCTATTTTATTTACAATGTTATTTTAAACTGTTTTTTTCAGCTCTTTTCTCTTTCTCGTTATTCCAGGCTGGATGAAATGGTCCATGAAAATAAGTGCTCTGCTCCAATTAATCAATGTAAGTAGAGACATAAATAATAAATAAAACTGGTTGCCAGATTATTCCATTTTTTCTTGTAGCCATGTGTTTTTCCCCTGATTCAGTTTCTCTAAACAATGGGAATCAGCAAGTTTTCCTTATTCACTGTATATCAGGCTAGTAAACCTATTTTTAGGTGGTATCTTCAATGAAAACAGATTCATGCTGAATTCTCTTTCTCATCTTCCATCTGTTATGAATAAATAATGTTGCTTTGCCATCCTTCAGAAAGCTTAACTTGCTACTCACTTCCAGTGATTAAACAGTTTCATTGACTAAGTCAATAAAGCTATCTTACTGTTTCGGTTTTAATAACTGGGAAGTAAGGATGTAAGTTTATTTTGTAAAGAATTACAGACAGGATTTTCTCTTTCAACTCATAACATGACGCTGATGGCTCAAATGTAAATTAAATGATAGGGACTACTTCTATGATACAGGTTCTGTTGATTTTGTTTTAAGAAAAAAAGCAACTGAATATTAGGTCACTGGTTTATTCAATTGTCTTGTTTACTGAGCTATGCAGACAGAATCTATGTTTCTAAGAAATACCACAGACAATAATTTAATATACCCAACCTGGATAAGCATCTGCAACAATATCTGCAGTTATGTGTTACATGACTCCATGGGGCAAAGGGTAGGAGCACTGACTGACCCCCAGGTAACCAGTGTTGGATTCATGGCTCTGTCACCAGAGAAGTCATGTAGAGAGAGGGGGAGGAATGAAAAGGTATGGGCCACTCAATTCTCCTGAGGAGGTGGACAGTTAAGGGTGTTCTAGAAACCCATACAGAAGTGCAAGTTTCCTTGCTGAAAATGTGGAAACTACTTCCCTTGATTCAGAGTCATGGGTAGGGCTGTTTGCTGGTAATATCCCCTGTAGAAATGAGGGACAATGATAGATTAGCACCTTTTCTGCTGCTTATCTGAGTACAAGTAGTGAAGTGTAGTCATAACCAAAAAAAAAAAAAAAAAACTCAAATCACCACTGATGGCTACTTAATGATGACCACTCTTGGCCAGCTCTTGCCCTCAGTGACATATGAGTGAATGGGTTGATTGGTCAGGAGAAAGCAGATGACTGGCAGGCAGCAGAAGCAATAACAGTGCAAAAAAAATGTTGACGTTATCTAAATGATCTTTGAAGAGGAGGACTTTTTCATGTTTGGGCAAGTGTTAATAAATGCAAGAAAGCATACTGATTGCAGATGTTGGTGAATACTCAAAAAGGGCTGCATACTTTGAAAGCCTGTTACTGAAGAATGATACCATGAGTAATGGAGTAATTGCAGAATGCTACTGAAGAATAAGACCATGAGTAATGGAGTAATTGCCAAATTTTACTGAAGAATGATACCATGAGTAATGGAATAATTGCAGAATGTTACTGAAGAATGATACCATAAGTAATGGAGTATTTACAAAACAACTTATAGCATAGATGTTTAAGGATATGTGCTGCACATTAGCATCATCCTGTAGCTCCTGATTTGATCCTGTTATTGTCTATTTACAAGCTCTATGATTCTGAGCAAGTATTTTTTATTCAAGGAGTGCTTCTTGGTCACGTCTGAAAATAGAGCTTGAGACTTATGGCTTAATGTGAAAATACATGAATATCTATCTATATAAACATATTCTTTATAAAACAGTAGTTACCTTCATGTGGGCTTAGTTCTATACAGTATTCATTATTTTTGTCATTATCAGGTTGATGATTTGCCCATTGTCTGTAGTCATACACAGAGGCATCACTCCACTTCCAGCGGTGGTTCTGCAAGACAAGAAAATATTGTCAGAATTTGATTCAATCACTGTTAGTACAACACAGTTTTACTTATCAGCAGTGTTCAAATAAAATAACCTTGGTGACTGAAATGCATGAACCATGAACATATGGTTAGGTACGTTGTTATGAATTACAATTATTAGTGACATAATTTTTACTTTTTAAAATGTTATATTCTCACTGTTTACTGTAGATCATTTGGAGGTATTGTGGGATTTTTGCAGTTTAGTTTTAATCAGTTTAAATATTATTGTAAAACACTGCACTTCTATGGCAGTAATTTCATAGCATGTCCAGTGCAACTAACATAAACAGTTTAGACTTACCAAAACATTTAATTCTCAGTTATAGCCATTGCGTGCAGTTACTGTACAAATATGGTTTGGATTGTATTCATTGTTAGAAAACTTACCTTACTTTTTTTTTCTCAAAAATCTTTTTATTAAATTATGGAATATAACAAGACATCAACCAACAAACATTGTATATATAGTCAATTAGGAGTTGATTTAAGTTATACAACATTGTAAAAGCACATTTCAGCTCATGAAAGTGAAAAAAAAAATCAAAAACAAACTTTATATACAATATATACAAATGGTAACCAGGATGCAAATGATAGAATGAGACCACAATCATATGCGAAAATAAAGTAGAAGAATAAATAAATCCACACTGTACAAAAGATAAACGTTTATAATCTAATATTCATAATTAATAATAGAAAGGACCTTTTCTAAAACTTTATTATTTAAAGCCATTTTTTAGGACTTTTCAACATAGTTTTTTTGTGCTGAAACGTACAAGTATGCCATTGTTCTAAAGGCATTCCAATTCAATTTAGTACGGTCAAGCCAATTTCTAGAAATGTAAAGTTTTATAAGAGAACAGATAAATATGAGTACATGTGTATCTGGTTTAGACAGATGTATCTTAGGTATGTGTAGAATTGCAGTCTCCCAGGAAAGAGTTGACTTGTGATACCCCATTTTCTGTAACCTTACTTTCAAGGAGGTCCAAAGTTTATGAGAGAATTGGCAATACCAAAAAATATGTAAGAGGTCAGCATTAGAAGAGAAGCAACAAGGGCAGGAAGGAGAATTATTTGCATCAAATTTATTAAGTTTGGAGGGAGTATGATAAGCATTATTATTTATCATCAACTGAGTATAGAACAATTTCTTGAAAGGGGAGTGTTCCAAAGTATTTCTAATGGCCAAGAGTTTTTGTTTCTCATTTAATTGAGTATTATGTTTGTCCCAGAAGTTAGAAAAGAGACATAATGAGTCTTGAATTAATTTGTTTATCAAATTATAAGATTTTGATAACCTTTTCTCAGGTAATAATAATGTTCTAATTACCGTATCAATGTTATTAAAATCTTGCTCCCTTGAGGTTATATAAGCACAATTAGCCATAATTACATCTCTTAACTGATGCAGAATTATAGTATATTTACAATTGACTTTCAGTGTAGTTCGAAGATTTGCCAAAGACAAATCTTTGTGTTTCAAAAGATCCCAAACATTCATATTCTTTATAAGGGGATATTTAGTTAAATTAAATGGTGCATTATCTAACTTTAAGTTAGGGTTCAGATGAAGTGGTTGTATTAGATAAAAAATATTATCAAATTTAATAAGTTTTAATAAGTCCTGAAATGCTTTGATCTTATGTTTTAGAAAATTTGAGATTTTAAGTGAATTCAAAATATCTAAGGAGATAAATGGAATGGCAACAGGGTTTATGTTTTTGGATAAAATATACTGATGCCATAACATCATCCAAATTGGACATTGATTATAATGAATGATATTCAGTTTAGAAATGGACAGTAGTTTGCTAGCAGAAATAATCAAATAATAGAGATACAAATTTGGTAAACCTAAACCACCCCTATCTTTAGAAGTTGATAATTTAGAGTAAGAAATCCTAACTGTTTTAGGGAACCACAAAAATTTAGCTAGTTCTTTGTTAACTTTATCAAAAAAAGATTTAGGAATGATTTGATCAGAAGAGTTGAATTGATAAAGAAATTTGGGAAGAATATTCATTTTAATAATTGCAGCTTTGGAAAGAAGTGATAAGTTGAGAAGTTCCCATCTATGCATGTCTAACATTATTGATTTCCATATTTTAAGTAAATTATTTTGAAATGAAGACAGATTATTATGATCTATATGTATACCCAGATATTTAACCCCAAAAGTAATATGAAAATAGGAGACTGGAAATAAATATGGTTTATGTGCCAGATGGTTTACAGGGAATATATGAGTCTTTTGGGAATTAATGTGATAGTCCGACGCTAGAGAAAATTTCTCAATAGAATTATTTTTAAGATCTGTAATAGGAGTTTGAAAATATATAACTAAATCATCAGCAAAAGCAGAGAAAAGTAAATTATTGTTTAAAATCCTAGGAATCCTATGAAATGTGTTTTGTGCTAAGTATAAAAGTAATGGTTCTAAGTATAGATTAAAAAGAAAGGGAGATAAGGGGCATCCCTGTCTCATGCCACTAGTAATCTTTATAGAATGTGATGTGGATCCGTTAATATACAATTTGGTAAAGGATTCTTTGTAAAAGGTTTTGATAAAATTAATATATGTGATGGGAAAATTAAAGCAGGACATTGTTTGAAAGAGGAAATCCCAACTCACTCTATCAAATGCCTTCGATGCATCAAGAATTAATGCATATATTGGGTTGTTGTCATTTTTTGTAAGATGAATAATGGATTCCAAAGAGAGTGTTATCCCATACATGTCTGTGAGACATAAAACCTGCTTGTTGTGGGGAAATTATTGATGATAGAACCTTCTTCAATCTGTTGGCAAGAATAGAGGATAAAATCTTGATATCTAAATTAATTAATGAGATGGGTCTATAGTTATGAGGGTCTGTTTTATCTTTGTTGTTTTTTAAAATTAGAATAGTTTTTGAGGTGTTCCAATGAAGATCCAAAATGTCATTTATTTTTATGTAGTTATAAACTTTAAGAAGGAAGGGTGCGATTACTGACTTAAATAATTTAAAGAATTCAGAAGTAAAACCATCAGGACCTGGGGACTTACCAAGTTTGAGTCTATCAATTGATTCAGATATTTCAAGAAGACTTAATGGGGCTGAAAGAATACTTTGCTGATTTTCATTCAATGTAGGAAATGTTATAGAACTAAGAAAACTGTTTATATGACAATTTACTAATAAATTAGAAGATTTGGAATAAAGATCAGTATATAGTAATGTGAAGAGTTGCATAATTTCCTTGTCCGTGTTGTATAATTTATTTTTGAATTGTATGGGCGATATTTTGGGCCTATCAAAATTATTTTTAATTATTCTAGCTAGGGTTTTCGAAGGTATTTGAGCCCATTCAGAGTAGGTAACTAATAATCTTTGTTCCTGTATTGAAAAATTATTTTGATGTAATAAAATCAGATCTTTTTGAGAATTTATAATTTGTTTATAGACAGCAGGATCAGAATTTAATCTATATTGATTCTCAAGAGACTGAATTCTTAGTTTTAACAATCTTTCTTTATTATTGAATTGTTTTTTAAGGTGTGAGGCCTTACCAATAAACATACCCCTTAACCTTGCCTTACACGCCTCCCATTGAATATCATAGGGAATAACTGTTGAGTCTAAGTTGTTTTCCATCTCTTGAATTATTTCTATACACAGTTTACTAACTTCTTTATTAGAGAACAAGTTGTTATTCAAAGTCCAACAGTTCCGTTTGAATGCATAAGCAAATTTAAACTCGAGATTCAATTTTAATAAAATTCTAGAATGATCCATAAGGAATCTGGGCTCAATAATAAAAATCCAAAACTGATTGTGTAAGAGAATTAGATAAGAGAAAGAAATCTAACCTTGACCAAGAATGATAACATTTTGAATAATAAGTGTATATATCTTTTTTCTTTGAGTATTTAATGTATTGTAAAGGGTCTATAAGGTTATAATCCATTATTAAATCTTCAAGAGCAGAAGATGCTTGGTAATTATATGAAGAAGAAGAACTAGTTAGATCAATGTCAGGGTTAATTATAGCATTCCAGTCTCCGCCCACTATAACATAATGATCTTTGTAATAAGAAAGGATATTATATATTTGTAAAATAAACAAATGTTGATGGTTACAAGGACCGTATAAATTTAGAACCAAAAGTGGTTTATCAAGATTGTATATATTAGAAGTAAAGTAGCACCATCTACCCTCCTTGTCATATTTTTCTTCAATAATAATCCCCTGAAATTTTTGTTTAATTATAATAGCCACCCCCCCTGGAATTAGAGGTATCCCCTGAGGCTATTATTTTTTGGATCCATTTTTTATTTTTATCTTTGTACCAATCATCTCTAGGTATATGTGTTTCTTGTAAAAAACATATATGAGCTTGAGATTTATAGATTAAATGAAACAATAAAGATTTCTTGTCTTTATTTTGGATCCCTCTTACATTCCAGGAATCTATTGTTAACAGATTAACCATACATCAGTCTAAGGTCCATTAATATTGATGGAATAAACTAAATAAATTTATAAATAAAGAGAAGATGAAAGAAAGGAACAAACATAACTTAATTTTGTTAAAATGATTATTCTGAGTACAGATAAGTTTCAGTATATGATTCATTGTAGTCTCATTTTCTTCCTTCTTCCCTAACCCAGTGCCTGTCCACCTTAACCTAACAAAGGAAGGAAGACAAAAAAGTCTATACAAAAGAAGTAAGTACATGGTCACCCTTAACATCAAAATAAAAAAAAGAAAATTATGTAAAGTCCTAAAAAGGACTATAAACAAGTTATCAAAACTAAACATATTTACATATCTATCAAAACACAAAATGCCCGGCATACACATTCTCCATTCATCTGTATATTCACAAGCTCCTATACAGGTAAATATGACTGTAATGAATGTAAATAAACCATGCTAAAACAGCATTTTGATATGAATTTGTAAGGAGATATAGTGGAAGATAAATATAATTATTAAAACAATAATATGGCTAAACACTGATAATCATAAATGTATATGAAAAAAAGGTTAAATGTAGGTCATAAACCTTAAAAATATATGTAGTTTAATGAAATGGAGTATTGTCAGTTAAATATAAAATTGTAATATATTTATGTTAATAATATATCTAAACAGTTAACACTAATTAATCTTCTACACTTAGATTAAATTAATTAGTAAGGCTCTAGTAAATGTGGTGTCTAAATAGTAAGAATACTAATCAAACTAGTCTAAAGTCCTACTATAAAAATGACATCACGTGACATCTAAAATCCATTCAAAAATTAATAAAATATATAGCATGTTATTATAAAAATAAATGAGAGCCTCTTTATGTATCATGTTGTTCTTATATTCTATTATATATAACTTTATCATTCAGGTGTTTGAATCATACACATTAGAATTTATAACAAAGGCATCATATAGCCCTTAGCAACTATATCTAAAAAATATAAATTCAAATAGTACAAGTGACATATAAATTCCTAAACTTGAATAAAAGACTTATTATTTGTTTATAATGAAGGATCAACAGCAAATAATGGATCCCTAGTTAGTTAATCACTATCCCAGGTTCAGTGTGAAACAGATAATAATAAAATAAAACACATTTAAAATTATGCGCCTAGAGCGCTAACTAGAATATATGAAACAATATAAACATGAATGCTTGACTCAATGCATGACATACTGAGGTAATGGAATATGTAAAGAGAAGTTAAATCAGAGTCAGGCAGATAAATAGCGTGCTTCACAGGCACAGAGGCAGCAAAGCCTCCGCACGTCCGTGGAAGGCTTCCTAACCCTGTAACAAGCTTCTTGCAGTGGATAAATCAGAATAGCCATCCTGAGCGAGAGAAAATAACTTACTTGCAAAACTTTGTGATGGATTAATCAGTTGCAGTCAACTGTGCATAGTCTTAGCGGTTGTCATCAGGTACAACAGTACGAAACCAGGAAGTCATTGTATTTAGTGATCAGAAAACACATTTAAAATTATGTGCCTAGAGCACTAACTAGAATATATAAAACAGTATAAACATAAATGCTTGACTCAATGCACAACATACTGAGGTAATGGAACATGTAAAGGGAAGTTAATTCACAGTCAGGCTGATAAATAGCCTGCATCACAGGCACAGAGGCAGCAGAACCTCCGTACGTCCATGGGAATCATCCTGACCTCGTAACAAGCTTCTTGCAGTGGATAAATCAGAATAGCCATCCTGAGCAAGAGAAAATAACTTACTTGCAAAACTACGTGATGGATTAATCAGTTGGAGTCAATGGCGCAGAGTCTTAGCAGTTTTCATCAGGTACAACAGTACGAAACCAGGAAGACATTGTATTTAGTGATCGGAATATTCAGGGATTCAAATTACAGTTACCGATCACCTTAGAAGCAAGCAGTTAAGTTGCAGACAACGTAGCGGCACTCAGAATGATTTCAACAGGATGAACATGTCACAGTTTCCTTGGGAATCATAATGTCATCATGCAGGCAAAACAGGAGAGAAAATAATTTGAGACTATGAACAGAAAACAAAACAACAGAACTCTAACCAGGTTGGTGGCGCTACTTTAGCACGAGAGTCTAGAAGATTTTCCCTCCATTCTGTTTGGGTGATATTTCATACAGAAAACCATAAATCCACATAAACAAACTATAATGGAGTTTCTCAAAAATTATGGCACCTTCATATATTGGAATAAAGATGTTTAAGATATTATCATCTCTATAAACCAATAAAAACAGATATTACACACTATAAAGTCAGAGTGATTATTTGTGTGGTAAAGCTTGTCATAACTTCTGTTATTTAAAGAATAATTACAATGTCATGTAAAATCATCAGTTAAATTCCAAAGTACTTACAATGATTAGGAGAATTACTTTTGTATGACTGTGTCAGGAAGGATTTTGAATAATTTCGAAAAGATATCCTTAGCTTCTTGAGGTTCTGAAGCCATATAACTTCTGTCATTATAACCAAAAGAAAGTGTGTTTGGATACCTCATTCGAACTTTTATTCCCCTTTTGATTAGGTCAGCACAATAAGGTGATAATTTTTGTCTGTTCAGTTTTATTTGTGGGGGTAAATCCTGTGAAAAGGTCAGCTTATATTTATTCCAGATGAGATATTTCTTACTCTTGGCTGCTTCTAAAATACTTTGAGTGTCCTGGTAATTTAGTAATCTTGTATAAATAATCCGAGGTAAAGTAGAGTCTTGTCTGGCACGCAGGGCTCTATGCTCTTTCAACAATTAAGGTGTTAGTAGTTGTCTCAAAGTTAAGTAATGCATCAAATATTTGTTTAGTCACTGAAATTAAGTTTTGGTTTTCATAAGATTCCGGTAATCCTCTAATTATTATATTATTCCTGCGACTCCTTGCCTCTAAATCCAGTAATTTGGCTTGTATTTCTGTAATGAGAACATCTTTGGATTTTAAATCACGTTCTATGGAGTCTGCTCTTATTTCCATATCCAGATTTTTATTTTCAATTATGTCCATTCTATCATTAATCTGTCTTAGAGTTTTACCAAAGTCAGTAAATTGTTCAGAAAAAGACTGAATAGCACTTTGAATGGGCTGTAGTGCCATTTTCAAATCATCTAAATGAAAATTGGAGTCATTTTATCTTTAGTACTTACTTTAATGTTCTCAGTAGCTTGTTTGGTGGTTCTTAATCTTTTAGAGCCAGAGTCCTTTTCTGGAGAAAGCATAGAGGAGAATTTGGCCTTGGTTGTCTGCGTCTCCATGGAGTCAGAGTTGCCAGCCATGCCCAGAAAAGAGGTGTGAAAACAGGAATACTGACCCAGATAGGAGCTTCTATAGTGCACGTGTCCGGAGACTGTTGAGGCCAAAAGATAGTCTGAGGTAAAATAATATAAAAGTTGCACTTTTTCCAAAAATGAATAATCCCAGAATGAAGAAGATATACCAGAGATACTTTCTGTAGAAAAAACTGTGGAAAAAATTATCTTAAAAGTTATTAAAAATTGCTGGTAGTATCAGAGTATTGAGGAGCTCAGTGAATAGGGAGCAGTCTATCCGGCGGTCATTTTCGTTATCAAAACTTACCTTACTTCTAAGTTTCATTTGCTACATAGTCAGAAATAATAATTCCCTTAGAGATTTCCGCAGAATACATTTTAAACATGTAGTACAGTGTTCTTAGAGAGGACACCATATCTGACTTGACAATTTTACTATGACAAAATATATTGTTAGTTACTGCCAATAATTCCTGAAAATAATGAAATAAATTGTTCTAGATACATACTGGCACAAGACAATGGTGCAATGATTCAGAATTTCACAGAAACAAATCTAGTCTGCCTTGGAGCCTTCTCAGAATCTGTTTATTCTGTCTACCCTCAGTCCAGGAAGAAGAAAGAGAATCAGAATGGAAAATGATGTGCTTAATCAAGGGCTGTAGCTATTTATTGATTTGCAGTGCACAAAATGCCTATATTTTTGCTTATAGAAAAGATGGAAATGAACTAAAAATGTATGTTATTTTGGTCAGCCATTAACAGTTTTCCATCATAAACGTTCTTTTAACATACTGCTAAAGAGTTGAGGAAAAAGTAAACAGCAAACGTGTGAGTTAACTTGCATAAATCACTTGACATCATCCATTTCTGAGGCAGTGACTTTATGGAGAGTGATTTCATATTGGTAATGGCAGGCCGCAAGTTTACAGCCTTCCCCATCTCCACATATCGCATATTTTTAGCTGCAGATTCTAAAGATAGCATTTGTAGTGGAACTTCATAGGTCAGGAAATTACATGCAGTGTTGGAAAAGAAGTACAGTGGGCTGAGATGTAAGCGTCCTATTAACAACACCATGACTTTCCTGTAATGAAGGTAAAGTAGAAACAAAAACTCTGCATATTACTCACATGGCTAAGATGTGACCTGGATCAGTAGTGTTTGCTGGGTAGCGTTTTGCTCTTCTTTTTTACTCTGATTTGGATTATGCATAATCACCACTTGTAACTTTTGTTGCTAGCATCCATTTTCTGTAGCATTCTTATTCAGGCATGCGGGCTTATCTCTTTAGGTTTTTACTCCTTATTTACTGAGTTGTTTGTTGCTTCTTCTTTGTTAATTATTTAAGAATCTTGAGGGTGTCATGACTCAGGGTGTGGTGATCCATTCACACAGGTTTTCTAGGTGCAGGTGTATTTTCTGCTTGTTTTACAAGGCAAAAGGGTAAACTATCTCAGGCATTCTAAAATGTTGCTTTTGTCTTGGTAAATTATTGTTAACATTGTTAGGAATCTGAAGAAGGTGATAAACCAGCTTTGCAATATGCTAATTCAACTGTCTGAAATTGTTTCTTTGTCATAAATTCCGCTGAGTAGTTGGGAATAATTTTGACTGTAGAAACAGTAAATATAAAGTATCTTGTCCTTTGGAAATGCATAAGACAAGCTTTAGAAAAGCATATTCCATGAAATGTAGAACCATGTGCCTGCATGGTTAACCAGATATTAGATTAGAACTGAAGGTATTGCAGTTAGCTCAGCACATTAGGACTATGAGCTGTTAATGAGCTATTGGTACAGAACTGGATTCCCTTAGCCTTTATTTGGCAACTGTGTGACTTGGAGTTAATTATTTACCCAGACAGTGCTTTGGGGTAATTGGAAATTTGGGTTTGGCTCCTTAATAGTCTCCTAGACTGCGTGCCTAGTAACTATCTATAAAGATAACAGCCAATGGTGTACAGAAAATGGGTTAAGATTAAATGTAAAAAATGCAGTATTCTTACATTTGGCAAGCAGCCCTCATATAAAGCTTTCAGTATAGCCTATACCCAATAACAGACTGATACAATTTTCTGTAATCGTGGAGCCTTGATTGACAAGTCCCTTTTCTTTGACTTCTATGTAACATCAGTAGCTAAAAGAAATCATTCTGGCCTGACTGGTACCAAAGGTATATCGTCTAGATCCAAAGAAGGTATGCACCCTTTGTAGTCAACTCTAATCAGACCATTCACAGAGTGCAGTGCATCCTTTGGCATGTATCTATCCATGCACATCTCACAGTTACAAAGGATCCAGTGGTTTATAACTAAAAAAAGTACTGGTTTAAAAATCCATGACTGGACTCTCCCCTTCAGGTTACAATATGCTAAGGTTGTACAAAACACACAAAGATGCTTTGAATACTGCCAAGACAGTGCTGAAGCCTTATTCCTGTAGTCTATCTCTTACAGACTTGTGTGTGCTGACCTGTGTCTTGCATTCTGACCCACTAAGGACCCAACTTTCTTTGATCTTTTAGACATTTAGAAGGCTAACAGTTCCTCTGATAATCAATATATTTAAATATTCACAAACATGCAAACAGAATATGCTGTAGGAATACATACATTACTCATGGGCCTATATCACATAGTTGAAGTTACGTAACTTCGAACACCTAATGATCGAACAATTATGTTCAAAGTTACATAACTTCGACTACCTAAAAAAAAAAAAAACACAACAGACTACAAAATATACTGTTGTAAGCAGGAGGGCAAGCCCCACTGCACCCCTCACACCCCCACTACTTAAATATACCAACTTCGAGGTCACACCACATTGAACAGAATGGAAACCTCCACCTATGGAGATTTCCATTCACACACTCAAACTAATTCGAATGTATGGTCAAGACCATATGTGGTTCGAACTTGTAAGTCCATTGACATGATAGGAACCCATTATTCAGTGCTTACCCCATCTGTAGAACAGTTTACCCTTACATGTCAAGTTGAGTCACACAATTGCATCCTTCAAGATCAGCCTTAATGACTTGCTTGACATCCTCAAGTTCATTTCAGACCTAACCTGTTTTGTCGTCTTCTAAACACTTACTATAGGAACAAGATGAGCAAATGGTCCATGGACTTACTTACCAAGTCACTTCCTATGATACTATGAGGCTATACTATGAAGTCTGTCTATTTCTATTACTGAGAAGCTAGGCCAATCCCATTGCTAATAATATCTTCTTCATTGAACCACCTAATTCAGGTGTGCTATCCCTAACCATAACCTTAGCTGTAACTCATAACCCAACCTCAGCCCTCCACATTGCACTAAATATAACCTTATCCCAAAACCTGATACTTAGCAAGACAAAAAAAACACACACACACACACACACACACACACACACACACACACACACACACACACACACACACACACACACACACACACACAAACTAATAGACTCTGTCATTTATGGTAACTGTATAAAGTATCCATTATGGACTCAACCAGATAAATATACGGGTAATAGATGGACATATATGCTCATTCTAATCAATTAATATCTCTGCTTTAGACTACTAATTGGTAGTTCTAAGAAAGGAATCAATGTGACTTAAGATCATGGGAAGTGCAACACTGCTGACATTATCATCAGTAATGGTTTAGGTAGGTTCAGAAAATGCTCCCACAGTAAGTTTATAATCCAGTATCAAACAGGTCTGTATCAGTGCCTGAAACAATTCTGGGTGCTGAATGTTAAGACTTCTGGGTGCTGAATGAGTGTTAAGAATGAATTGCATTAAATGTTGGAGAGGTCTAAACAAATAAGAATATACTTTTTTAAATGGTGAAGCTAGAATGGGTACATATGATTTTGAATGAGGAAGACAAAATAGCAATTGAATAGTAATTGTTTAATGATGTTAAAAGAGCTCCCTTTATGTAGGGACCAGTGAGCTATTGAGAAATAGGCCTTCTCTGATATATCTGTTAACTGGTATTTTATAAGGTATGCAACAGCACTTATAGACTAAAAAAATCATACAGCAAGTAGCAGTAATACTGATATTAGCTTCACTTTATGAAAAAAAAATTTGCACTGTCAGGCGAGACTATTAAAAAGTAAAGGAAGAACAATGACATTGTGAAAGATGAAGACAATAAGTCACAGACTATTAGCCAATAAGGTTTTTTACAGCATCACAAATGTCCTTTCCAAGCTGAATGACAATCTGCCAACATTTCCTTGATGGACTAGAAGGGTTCTTTATGACTACTGTTAGGCACGTTGTCAGCACTGTCCCAGAACCTCTTAGGATTTTTGACAGGATGATACTATACCATTTCAGATAGAACTTCTTTTTACTTGTGAGTATGAAATCATTTACTATATTTCAGGAGTCATATTAATAAGTTTATCAGACTGGTTTTAAAGTCCAAACTGTCTGTGTTATAGACTTGCTGTATAATAAAGGTCTTTAAGGTTTATGGTTCTCAGTGCATAATTATTTTTTTTTCTTACCACCACTTATAATGCTAAATAATTCTGTTCTTAGATTTACCACCACTTATAATGCTAACAACAGAAGGGGAAGGTGATAGGTCAGTCAATAATTCTGTTCTTAGATTTACCACCACTTATAATGCTAATACAAATAATGTCTGTAAAATAATTAAAAAGAACTGGATAATCTTGATGTCCCAACCAGACTTAAAAGACTTATTAGGTCCAGTTCCAAGGTTTGCTTTTAGAAATGGTCAAACGTTTAAACAAATTTTATGTTATAAGGATTTTTTGACTGAATCTATCCCTATACGAACTAGTATGGGGACCTTTAAGTGTTATAACTGTGTCTGTTGTTCTGATATTAATGACAGTAGCAGTAGCTTCCAGCACCCCACAACAGGTGAATGTTTTGAATTTGTTTCTCGAGCAGATTGTAATACCACTAAGCTAGTTTATCTTGCTAATTGTATTTTATGTAATGTTTTTTTATGTGGGGAAAACATCTAGGAAGCTTAAAGATAGAATAACAGAGCATAGGTCTGAGATTAAAAGGAAGGTTGAGACAAATGCACTATTCAGACATTTACATGAATTTCGAACACATGCATTTAAATTTAGATGCATCTGTACAGTACAAATGGGCATTAGGGGTGGTGATCTAGATAATATTCTGTTATTGAAGGAATATGAATGGATAGTACGTTTACAGGCTGACAAACCTCCGGGCCTGAATGGGTCAGTAAGTATAAAACCAGTGTTGGTTAAGCGGCAAAGGGAGAACTTATGAGAATTGTTTTGTTTTATTAATTTTTCTAATGTTTTTTTCTATATTTTAATATGGATGGATTAGGTAATATGTATTTCTATACATGTAATTTATAAGTATAACATACTATTTAAGAAATTTAGATATTTTTAAGTAATTTGCATAATTAATTTGGGTCTTTATCTGAATGGCTGGCTTGTTCATGTGATTTTCAAATGTTCCTCTATTTAAATGTGGTTTATATAAGCCGATTTTATATGCTGATGAAGGGTGTAGACCCGAAAGTTTCATTAAAGCTGTTTGTTTGTGACTACTGTGTTTTTGGATACCAAAAGAAAATAGACCAGATATGGTTCTTGTGGCACAATATGACATTCTTTTTTATAGCCTAGTTCACTTTCTTTTTCAAGTGGTCTATACTATTTAAAATAACAGAATATGGTATTGAAGTGATATACTGCATCTTGTAAAGGGAACTAGAGTGATAGATTCTAGATGACAGATGTCAAAATTTGAAAAAAAAAAAGAAGTCGGAGCATCAAAATAGCTCATATTTCTTGAAAAGCAAAATCTTTTTATCATATGAATTTTGTAATGTTGCCACACAGCTAATGTTGATAAGAGATTATTGATACAGTCAGTCATGATGCTTAACTTTATAATTTTATTTATTCCTATTTGTTGACAGGGACAATTCCTCAGGGTCAACTGATTTTATAGAGGAAGTCATTGGAGAACATTTTCACATTAAAGACGCATTTACAAAGGTTTTGTTAGTATATAAAATGAAATCAAAATAATACAATGCATAACTTATGTGTACAGTGAAGGACAGAACTCAGTACTATTGAATGTGCTTACTTATATTTGCAGTACACTTGAAGGTATTCATAACTAAATAAAGAATAAATATAATATAATGTACAGCTTACACAAACAGCATAGGACAGGACACAATCCTATATTTTATACCTAATAGCATAAAACAATGCACAGCCATATGCTTGATGCTTGAAATAACTCAATATAGCCAAGCAGGATTATTTGTTTGAAGTAAGTGCATTAAATGGAAGCAGAACATGCTGCACTAGACTTAAATCATGTGTACTTGCAGGGAGAGAAAGACATAGGTTATCTTCTTTATAAGTCTCCAGAAAGTCTAGTGAGTGAGAAGGTGAAGTTCATAAGATGGAGAGGAATTGAAGATGAAGCGAAATGGAGCGAGTCAATATTAAGAGGAATTAATATAAAGAGAAGAATGGAAATGAAATGAGTTTTAAGGTGCTGATCTAGACAAGTATGGGAGAATAGAGAAGGGAAGTCAAAAATAGTGAAATTATCCAAGAAGGCTGCCAGCACCCCAAACCTATACTCCTAACTGAGCCCTACGTTCCAAAGATAAGCAATTATTAACTCTATATAAGTCAAATAAAGCTGCAGGACAATTTCATTACTCCTATGGAACACACTACCACTAGACATTAGGTCTAACCAAAATCATAGAAACTTTAAATTCAAGCTAAAACAACAATTACTTAATTCATGCAACTGACTCTGTAAGAAAAAAAAATGCAAACAACTATGCTGTAAATCCAACATTCATGCCTCCTTCTCTGTCTTCTTATCTAGAAATATATCTGTATTCTACTGAACTCTATTTATACCTAAAACAATTTTCATCTTTTTATAAATAAATATGTATATATGCATATATGAAAATAGATACGTATAGATAATTAAAACAATCCTAACAAATGTAAAACAAGGATGAAATATAACTGTATTACATACAAATGATTATGTACCACTTTTCATTAATGCCTAGTTCAGGTTATCTCTTGAATTTTGTACTATTGCATTGCAATGTATTTCAGTATTGTATTGAATAGTAGCATATGGAGCTTTTCTCCCGAGACCTCCACTGAAAATGGGTTACCCTCCTAATCACACTTTCCTGGTAACCAAATGTCAAATAATAAAATACATAAATAATCTAATGACTGAAGATTTTGTATACTCTGCCTGTAAGGTTTATTATCTGAATGAAAGCATGCCTAGATGCATCCATCAAGTGTTTTCAATCTATATTAAGGCTATTCAAAATGATATGTTCTGCCTTATCATGAGAAGTCAGCTAGTGAATATATAACTAACAACTGATTACTTTCCAATGATGACTATGATTCTTATCATATCATACTTGATTATGTTTGCTTGGCATTTAAGATCAACTTCTCATATAAGAATCAAGTGAAATTATAACAAAATCAGATGGTATCCCCAGTATCTTTGTGTGTCTCATATGGCCTTAGGATTTAGTAACCTGGAGAGAAGATCATAGAACCATGCATGCCATGTTTAAAAGTGTCTCAGATGTATTACAATTTCAGAGAGTAGAATTTGGTATCTGAAAACAATACTTACCTAAGTCCAACTATTTGTGGATGATATCACTCTGACTAGTGCTAACTCAGCCACTGGGGATGCACAAGCCAGTGCATTTCTTTGTGCCGGTCCCAAGCCCGGATAAATGGGGAGGGTTGCGTCAGGAAGGGCATCCGGCGTAAAACTTCTCCAAATCACTCATGTGGACAACAGTGAATATTTACATACCGGATCGGTCGAGGCCTGGGTTAACAACAACCACCACCAGTACTGTTAGCCAACAGGGTGCTGGTGGAAATTGGGCTAATGTTGGCTGAAGGAGGAGAAAAGACGGAAGGCATGGCCAAAGGCAGGAAAACAGGAGAAAAGCTAGGACTGTGGCAGTGAGGGTCGGAAATTTGAATGTTGGTAGTATGACTGGTATAGGGAGACAGCTAGCCGATATGATGGACAGAAGGAAGGTTGGTATATAGTGTGTGCAAGAGACCAGATGGAAGGGGAGTAAGGCTAGGTGTATCGGAGGTGGGTTCAAATTGTTTTATCATGGTGTGGATGGGAGGAGAAATGGCGTAGGAGTTATCCTGAAGGAACAGTATGCTAAGAGTGTTTTTGAGGTGAAAAGAGTGCCAGATAGAGTGATGTTTATGAAGCTGGAAATTGATTGTGTAATGATGAATGTTGTTAGTGCATATGTTCCACAAGTTGGGTGTGCAATGGATGAGAAAAAATTTTTTTGGAGTGAGTTGGATGAAGTGGTGATGACTGTACCCAAGGGTGAAAGAGTGGTGATTGGAGCAGATTTCAATGGGCATGTTGGTGAAGGGAACAGAGGGGATGAGGAAGTGATGGGTAGATATGGTGTTAAGCAAAGGAATGCAGAAGGTCAGATGGTAGTGGATTTTATGAAAAGGATGGACATGGCTGTAGTGAATACATATTTTAACAAGAGGGAGGAGCATAGGGTGACATACAAGAGTGGAGGAAGATGCACACAGGTGGATTATATCTTATGTGGAAGGGCCAGTTTGAAGGAGATTGGAGACTGTAAAGTGGTGACTGGGGAAAGTGTAGTTAGGCAGCATAGGATGGTGGTTTGTAGGATGACATTGGTGATCAAGAAGAGAAGGAGGAGTATGAGGGCAGCACCAAGGATCAAATGGTGGAAATTGGAAAAGAGTAATTGTAAGGTGGAGTTCAGGGAAGAGTTAAGACAGATACACTAGGTGCAGTGAAGAGATACCAAATAGCTGGGTAACTACAGCAAAGCTAGTAAGGGAGACAGCTAAAAAAGTGATTGGTATGATATCTGGACAGAGGAAGGACGACAAGGAGACATGGTGGGTGAATGAGGAAGTACAGGAGAGTATACAGAGAAAGAGGTTGTCAAAGAAGAACTGGGATTGTCAGAGAGATGAAGAAAGTAGACAGGAGTATAAGGAGATGAGGTGTATGGCAAAGAGAGAGGTGACGAAGGCTGATGTTAAGGCATATGAAGAGTTGTATGAAAGGCTGGACACTAAGGAGGGAGAAAAGGACTTGTACTGATTGGCTAGACAGAGGGACTGAGCTAGGAAAGATGAGCAGCAGGTAAAGGTGGTAAAGGATAATGAGGGAAACATACTCACAAGTGAGGAGAGTGTGTTGAGCAGATCGAAAGAGTACTTTGAGGGGTTGATGAATAAAAAAAATGAGAGGGAGTGAAGGTTGGATGATGTGGGGATAGTGAATCATGAAGTACAATGGATTAGCAAGGAAGAAGTAAGGATAGCTATGAATAGGATGAAGAATGGAAAGGCTGTTGGTCCAGATGACATACGTGTGGAAGCATGGAGTTGTTTAGGTGAAATGGCAGTGGTGTTTTTAACTAGATTGTTTAATGAAATCTTGGAGGATGCCTGAGGAATGGAGAAAAAGTGTTTTGGTACAGATTTTTAAGAATAAGGGTGATGTGCAGAGCTGTAGTAACTACAGAGGGATTAAATTGATCAGTCACAGCATGAAGTTATGGGAAAGAGTAGTGGAAGCTAGGTTAAGAGGGGACGTGATGATTAGTGATCAGCAGTATGGTTTCATGCTGGGAAAGAGCACTACAGATGCGATGTTTGCTCCAAGATTGTTGTTGGAGAAGTACAGAGAAGGTCAGAAGGAGTTGCACTGTGTTTTTGTAGACTTAGAGAAAGCATATGACAGGGTGCCTAGAGAGGAGTTATGGTATTGTATGAGGAAGTTGGGAGTGTCAGAAAAGTATGTAAGAGTGGTACAGGATATGTACGAGTGTAGTGTGACAGTGGTGAGGTCTGCGGTGGGAGTGATGGATGCGTTTAAGGTGGAGGTGGGGTTACATCAAGGATCATCTCTGAGCCCTTTCTTATTTGCAATGGTGATGGACAGGTTGACAGACGAGATCAGACAGGAGTCCCTGTGGACTATGATGTTTGCAGATGACACTGTGATCTGTAGTGAGAGTAGGGAACAGGTGGAGGAGACCCTGGAGAGATGGAGATATGCTCTCGAGAGAAGAGGAATGAAGGTCAGCAGGACTAAGACAGAATATATGTGTGTGTGAATGAGTGGGAGGATAGAAGAATGGTGAGGATGCAAGGAGTAGAGGTGGTGAAGGCGGATGAGTTTAAATACTTGGGATCAATAGTTCAGAGTACTGCTGAGTGTAGAAGAGAGATGAAGAAGAGAGTACAAGCAGGATGGAGTGGGTGGAGAAGAGTATCAGGAGTGATTTGTGACAGACGAGTACCAGTAAGAGTGAAAGGGAAGGTCTACAAGAGGGTAGTGAGACCAGCTATGTTATATGGGTTGAAAACAGTGGCACTGACAAAAAGGCATGAGTTAGAGCTGGATGTGGCAGAGTTAAAGATATTAAGATTTGCACTGGGTGCGATGAGGGTGGACAGGATAAGGAATAAGTATATTAGAGGTTCAGCCCAGGTTGGAAGGTTTGGAGACAAAGGCAGAGAGGCAAGATTACATTGGTTTGGACATGTGCTGAGGAGGGATGCTGAGTATATTGGGAAAAAGATGCTAAGGATGAAGCTACCATGTAACAGTAAAAGAGAAAGGCCTAAGATAAGGTTTATCGATGTGGTGAGAGAGGACATGCAGGTGGTTGGTGTGATAGAACAAGATGCAGAGAACAGGACGAAATGGAAACAGATGATCCGCTGTGGCGAACCCTAACGGGAACAGCCAAAAGAAGATTATGATCACTCTGATTAGTGCTGATGTTGGATCTTCTTTATCAAGTATTAAAAAGTGTTGTAAAATATTTTGACAGGGTTTCTGTACTAAGATTCAACCAAGGCAAAACAAATGTTTTATTAATAAATAAAGATTTCAATAATTTGAATAACATTTATTGTGACTTCAGCTGGAACAATAATCAAATGAACTATTTAGGGGTTTCTCTTATAAGTAATTAAAACAAGGTTGTAGGTTTGAATTATGAAAATAAATCTGGAAAAAATATTAAATGATTAATTGACAAACAGAAAAAATATTTTTTTCATGAAAGATAGATTGATTAAGAGGTTATTTTATGTAAAAATATTGTATGCCATTCAGACTATTTCTATTTCTCCCTCTAAAAACATATTATGCATTTTAATAATACTTGTTTGAGATTTGGTGGCACCCTAATATGCCCACAACATCAGAGAATGAGTAGTGGAAGAATTAAATTTCCAGATCTAAAACTGTACACAGTTGCTTTGTTTATTAAGACTGTAGTCTTTATGGATGAAATCTAATTAATCAGCTTACTAGAGGGAATGTAATATTTGGTTAAAATTTAACATAAATATTACAATGCATCACAACCATATTTTTATGAACAACATATTTTGGTTACTGAAGTACTATTTCATTAAACCTATGGACTGACTTTTACATAAACTGTATTTTAAAACTGATTAAAAACATATGAAAGATTCCAAATGAGTGCTCGCAATATTAAGTCTGTCCTGATAATGAAAGACTTGCTTTCAGTGTAAGTGACTTACTTTGGTGTAAGGCCTATCTATAAAAAGACTTACACTGGGGGGGGGGTCAGATTCCAAAATACCTACTCTCAGTATAAGTGGCTACATACACAGAGAGCAAGTTTTTTGGAATCAGACCCTTTGTATATAAACTCTGGGAGAAAAATGCCTTTTTGTTTTCTTTCCCCTTTCCCCTATTACATTTACATCAAAGTATACTGGACCATTAAATTATAATAAATCGATTTGTTTTTTTAATAGTAATTTAATTTACTGGAACCAGTTTTTAAACAAACCAAAGTGAGCAATACTGGCTACATAATGTGTAAATTTGATTTAGACATGGGCAGCTGGTTAACACTTCAAACATGTAGATGGGTTCTGATAATGAAATTATTTGTGATGCTGGATTCTTTTCTCCCCCGTAGTCATTTTTCCTCTTCTTGAAGTTAATGCTGGAAACTGAGTTTATTATTTCTCTATTACATATAAATTAAGTAACAAAATAAAATAAAAAAAAAAAAACAAGCTAATGTACTGTATTGGAACTATGCTTGTAAAATAAATTATTCATCTGTAACTGATGCAGAAAGAAATATGAGCCTTAGCTCTTTTCTAACAAGTATTTCTTTTTTAATCAGGAGAATCTAAAGGTGGAAATTCTTGCACACATTTTTTTCATACAGGATTAGTTGGGAATTATGTATTAAAAAGACAATCTGGAATGCTGAGGGTATAGATTATTAATGAATGGGGATTAGTCTCACATGATATTTGCCTACCAAGCAGTCACACCATTTTGTGAATAAATGCAAACATTTTGCTAACTTTGTGATCTGACAAGTTTACTTTAACCAAATCATAGGTTTTGCTCACTGCTACAATTCCTGTCTGTATGCCAAAGTCTCAATGGACTTTTTTATGGGCTTTGCTATCTACTAATAGAAAGGCTACTACTATAAACTAGAAAGGTGACTCTACCCCTTCTTTTACTGAGTTCATAAATGTCTACCCTGCTGTTTCTCAAAAGCTATACATGCTATTAAGATAAGGACAAACAAATTGACTACTGAGCCTAGCTGCTGCTTAAAATTAATCAATCTTTTAGATAAATATTAGCAATATTTTATTTTTTAAATGTGTGATGACCAGTTTAGAATCTCTACTTATATATTTAAATCTGATGAAGACAATTTGTTTATAGTTTTCTGTGTGTGTTTATTTTCTTGTTTGAAAAATTCAAATCTTCAATACAACTGTTAAAAAATAATTCACTCTGATACAAGCTGACCCATGTTTGTCTCAGATGTCCTTTCTTCTTAGACTGATGTTTGCTTGTAGTACATTTGAATTATATGCCACACACTTCTGGATCATTACAATTGCCCATTTTCCATCTTAGCATCAAAAGTATTAATATGTCTAACATTTTCAGCCATTTTAGAAAGGCAAAAATGAAAATGTGATTATTTTTATGGTTATATTATTATAAAATCCGTTTGCAGTTAAGATATTTGGATTAGGACAACTTATTTAATTACTGCATCAATTTTTTGGTGTATGTTGTAAAATGCAACTTGTTACCACAGTATTTTAACTGAAGAAGTTATCAAATGATATTAACCAATTTTGTTGCCAAGGTCTTTAACATTTGTTGCACTAGTGCAGAGTTAAACAGTGTCCTGGTAATTGTTGACTTATTTACTTGATTTGTATTACTACTACTACTACATTTTTGTGAAGGCTGTTTTGAAGCTTCGCTTAAAGAAACTGAATTGTCAACCTTAAATCAACATGGATTCAGTCTGACAAATCATACACCTTGAACCTATTGCACCCTACTGCTCAGCACTCCTGTATACACTCTTTGCTTAGATATTAGGAAATCCTTTGATATTATTCTTTATACAGAAATTGTTTCCCCATTATTGCTTCATTATGTTAATCCATACACTGTTCAGTGGATCAACAGGTGGCTCAGTAATCGAGCTATGTTGCTTAGATTTGGTAACAGCCAATCATCTTCAAAATCTGTGTATATAAGTGCTCTGCAAGATTCTGTTTTGAGTTATCCTAAATAATTTATTCTTTGCAATGCCTCCATCCATCTGGTATAATAAATATTAAGTTAAAACAAAGTTAGCTTTACAAATCAGAAATAGTTTGGAGCAAATAGTCATTCAAGCTTAGCTAGATAACCTTGTTAAATGGATCAACAATCACAGGCTTGAATTTAATACAAAAGTTTGCTATTATACATTTTGGCAAGAAGACTATATAACAGCATTCGTTTTCTGTAGATAAATACATAATTTCAGTCACTGATTCCTACTAAGACCTGGTGATTGATATGTCTAATATACATTGTTTTGCATCCATATCTCAAATATTTGAAAGCAAAATCACATGGCATTTTTCTCATCTATCTCATACAGAGCTGCTGGAAGTATGGTTTTGCTACATATTGATCTACTTTGACCTTAGACTGAATATTCATCTTTTCTTGGTTGTGTTCTGATAAAAACATAAAATAATTAGACACATATATGTGTATTTATAGGACAAATTAATAGAGTAAGGGGTTAAACTATGAAAAGTGATTGCATTTCTTTATTTTCTGTTCAGTGCCACAGTATCTGGAGAAACTTCATTAAAGCTTAAAGTTTTTATAGTGATATTCCTACTACTAACTTGAATCTTACCTACAGAAATCATTAATTTTCTACAAAGAGATAGCAGCAGATTTAGATAAAAAAATAGATAATTTCATTTATTAATATTTCTGGTCATGAAACAGACTTTGAATGGAAATAATGTAATAAACTCTGGTAGAATTCAAAATTAAAATATATGCCTTTTATAGTAATTAAAAATTGAAGATGATTTGTTCTGCTTACATGTCCCTTAAAGGTCTTTGCAGAACTGGAATCCACATACAGACCTTGAATCCTGAACCATGTGTCTTTCAAGCAGCCATAATACTAACCCACATACATTTATCTCTAGTCTGGTCACAGTCAGTAAAAAGAAGGATAAAATATGGAAACAATTCACATTTAGCATTTATCTACAAAGTCACCCAAAGTACACTTTTATAGTTTACTTGACATGCTGCGTGATGACTATAACAGTGATTGTCTTTGTATTGAAAGTGTGAGATCTGTAATTGCAAGATTAACAATTACAAGAAATAAGCCAAGAATAATATTAACTTGCTACCATCTCTTTAAAGCATTGTTGCATTGGGATCCTCACCCCACCATTGCCAGTATAGAGGGTTGCACCTTCATATGCTTATAATGTGTATACTAACTCCATGGTCACTAGAACAAATAGTAAGGGGAATACTCCAAGGTACCATGGATATGGACTTAGTAGATATTATTCACTTTTTTGTACATTTATTTTCTGAATTCTGAAGATGGACCAAGAACCACACAAAACAGATGTATTCAACAACACCAAGCTAGTAGGAATGAACCAGCCACAGTTGCACAAAAAAGACATTTAATTCCATAAAACCACAAGATTTAGAAAGCTGCAACTCAAGAATGTATAAAAGGCTAGAATGGTACAGAAGGGTTTAAGTTGGACGTTCCAAGCAGGCTTAATTTCTAACTCCACCCTGCACAAGAATTTCTTTCAGTTATTTGATCAACAGGGGTGCGAATTAATGAAGCTCCTTATGAAACATAATCAGAAGGCAACTGACATGTTGACCTGTGAAATTATGGAGTTACAACAAATCATTACTAATGACTTATTATTTCAAAATCCCTTGGAGTGGTACAAAAAATAATTTCAGACATTGACAAAATTTCATTGGATATTAAGACCCACAAACAGAAAATGGTAGAGAGAGATTGGCTTGATTATCAGAAGGAGTTTGAGTACCCTAAACCTATTCATTGAGGGACCATTCAACATGAAGTTGAAGGGGATAACCATGATTTTCCAGTTCACTACTCACATTCTGCAGATGAAGAATTCCATGTCTTTACAGCAGGTCCCTTTATGATGTTTGGAGAGGCTGAGGAATCAGAGAAACTTGCAATAGGTGTAACAGGACCAATTCAGGTCAGAAAGGGTATTCTGGTTCCAACAGAAATGACTGAGGAGACATTATGGCAGAATGAGAACTAGACATTTTTTCTGGTTCTAATTTAATTTACGTTTAAAATGATAAACCTTGTATCTCAACTAATGCAGTTGGAGATTTCAAGATTTACTACTTCACAGACAATGAATATGGTACAGACTACTGTGATTTCTTTATAAAAGCTTTACATTTGTGCCTTCTACCAATACTAGAATTTAAAAAGTTATTGTTGATTTAAAAATGTTTTTAAGAAAGTTGAATTTTAATTTTTTTTCAAACCAAGTTACCTCACAGGCTGTTAATGAGTTACAAAGGAAAATCTTTTTTAACTCCACCTTTCCACCTGTCATTAATTTTGTTTGAAAAGCTCTGTTAATTTGATTTTAGGGCCTTAATAAGCAATACATAACTTTAAATTCATTTCAGCTGAAATAAGTCTGAATATAAATTGCTTAAATATTTAAGTAGCAATAAAAATGTGAGGGTAATAAAACCTAACAAGTCTGGGGGGGGGGGTTATTATAATGTCTAAAACTGACTATTGCAATAGAATGAACATTTTGCTTTTTGACAATGATTTCTATGAAGAATCTTCATTAAATGTTGTTAGCATTTCTTATTCAACTTGCTTAAAGACATATTTGACCAGAGGCAAATAAGTTATTAGCTTTAGTTATTTTTGACTATTAAACATCCAATAGTGCCCTCAATCTTTGGAATACTGAAGATACATAAGTGCATTTCAGATCCCCCATGAAGCCTATAGTTAATGTAGCAAATCACAAAGATTTAACCTTTGGCTAAATACATTGTGACTAGATACATTGATATTAAACTAAAAAGATGTTTAGATTCTTTTGGCCATTTATGCAGAGACTTGTGGATTTCCTGAACAAGTTTAGGAATTTTGATTTTTCTGATGACATAATACTTTTAACAGTTGATGTGACTTATTTCTCTAATGCCATTCCAGATGACATTGGGATAAAGTCATTTCACAATTTTTGTGCTTGAATCTGCTCAGTTTAGTAATGATGAGGTAAATGTTATGCTACTTTCTTCAGAAAAGGGAAGTCACAATGGGGATGTACGTGCTCCCATTTGTTAAAATATCATTATGCTCCAATGGGAGAAAAAATACGTTTTCAACACTTTTTGTCCACCACCCTAGAACATTTATGACCGATATCTGGATGATATTTTATAGCATGAACAATATCTGTTGATGAAATACATGACTTTATTCAATATTTGAATAATACAACCTCCTTTTTGAAATTTACATTTTTAGCAACAGTACAAAAATGAGTTACTTATATATAGAAATTAGTAGACAGTGACAGAGAAAGATATGTTAGTAATATATACAGGAAACACACTTATTCAAATAGCCTCTTGCATTATTCTAGTTGTCACCCTGAACACCAAAAACAGGGACTTGTAAAGGGGCAATATGTACTGTCTCTGAGGATGAAACATTTTTGATTGAAGCTAATAAACTGGCTTGTAAGTTATATGGGGATTACTCTATCAATCTGGAGCAGAACATTTTTATGAGGTAGCACAGAAGAGGAAAAATGGCAAATACCATCCACTTTTACAATCTGAACAGGAAGTGGTTGAAATAATGGCAGAGTAAACCATTATACTTTTGATGAATTTTCACATCCTTTTGTTATTACTTTTACGGTTGAGTATCAGAACATGATAGCTATCCTGATGAAGAATTTGAATATTTTTTTCTTGTTTTGATAACTCTAATGACATCTTGGGTGAACAGCCTAGGGGTTATCTTTAGGAAGGGAAAGTCTATTAAAAATTATTTGGAACACAACACTGAGGGATTTATGAGATTGAGCAATAGAAAAACAGACACATTTAAATGCAGCTTCTATTCACAATGTATATTTATATTGGAGAAGGACACAGTCAATATAAACAAAATATTGGTTAGAACATCATTCCATTATACATACAATTCAGTGAGATTGGTACATATTGCTCAATGCCAAAACTGTGCTTGTTTTTATGTGGGTATCCAGCAATAGGGACCATATTTATGAACATCTTTATAGGTTCATAGGTTCATAGGTAAGTACTAGGCTATAGGCCCTGGGGCCTATACAAGCCTAGCCAAATGAGTTCCCTTGCTTTCGCCACCCAAGAAAATTATTTTCCTGTGCCCCTGTCCAGCAGAGCCACAGCAGTGATTCCCCGGGTGAATTTCCTATTACCCATCCAATTGTCAAGATTTCTCTTAAAGGGGCTAACGAGGAGCTTTGCTTGACATAAATGGGCAGCCTATTCCAGACAGGGGAAGTCTCTGGGACAGGAATCTATCCCTCCAGCATGTTCTGTTTATTGTGGTGACAAGGTTTAGCTCCCTAGAGAGTGTGTCTTGGAGAGATTTGGATCTCTTTAAGTGTAGCATGTCCATCAGGTCTGGATTAGACATGGCTTTGTACATTAGGGTAGGTGATATGCGATGTAGAAGAGCTAGAGCTTTTTGAGATGGTCGGCATATGGCATCTGTTTGAGGCTGATAATCCTCTTAGTGAGGTATTTCTGTGGCCTTTCTAGCGGTTGCAGATGTCTTGTGAGGCACATGCCAAATGGGGCATTGTACTGTATGATGGATCTAATAAGGGATGAGTAGAGAGGAATGATGACCTCTCTTTTTCTGGAGGAGAACCCCTTTGTGATGAGGTGTGCCACATAGAAGGATTTCCTGACTACTGTGGTGACGTGATTATCAAATGAGAGACTACTATGTCTCAAGGTCTCTTATCACCCTTTCAGTATTTAGTAGGCTGCTGCCTATGGGGCAATTCATGGATGCAGTATTTTTTCCAAAGGGGATGACAATGCACTTCTTGGCATTGAGCTTTAGGCCATGAATTTGACAACAAGCATCAGTCTCAGTGAGGCCTCTTTGTAGAATGCCCACATCCTTAGGTGAATCATTTATGGCTCCTAGTTTGCAGTCATCTGTGAATTTCATTAGCCAGAGACCAGCTGCATTAGCCTGGACTTCAGAGAAGTAGATACCGAGCAGGAGAGGACCCAGTCATGAACCCTGTGGCAATCCACTTGTCACTGGTCTGAAGTCAGATTTGGAGTCGACTACTTTCACTGTGTGGGGTCTGTCAGTGAGCCAGTTGGCCAGCCATCTTGTAATATAGGGATTTATGCCTAGACCAGTGAGTTTATCTATAATACCAGAGTGGTGGATGGTGTCAAAAGCCTTGGCGAGGTCAAGATAGGCTGTGTGCATACCTTACCCTCGTCTACGGCTCTAGTGACTGCTTTGAAGAAGTCAATCAGGTTTAGGAGGCACGATCCACCCTTTACAAACCCAAACTGAGTGGTGTCCAGAGTTTAGAGGTTACCTATGTCTTTGTTTATAAGCTCTAGGATGATGTATTCCATGGCCTTGCAGATCAGGCTTGTTAGAAAAATATGTATTAGTAATATGCATGCTTAGTGCATCGAGGTTTAAAAGGGTTAATGCATTTGTTCAGTTCACACTGCATGAATCTGCACAGCTATTAGAAACTTAACAAGAAGCATTCTATTTTCTGCTAATGTCAGCAAATAACAAGAAGTGTTTAATTTCTACTAGTGACAAGACGTGGTGACACGAAGGTATCCTGAGTTAGCAGGCTTCCAAAATGAAGGATAACCAAAATGAAAGTCACACTGATGCAAGTAGATTGTAGATAAAAACTGTTAGTTTTAATGAATCAAACCAGGAAGGTGAAAAATCACTGCTTGAACTTCCTCAGACTTACAGCAATATTCAAACCAAGTGTCTCTTAAATACTTTAGTTAATTATATTGAATAATAGATTAATTGATTAATTGATTAAAAACATTTTGTAAAACATTTTGTAAAACAAAACTGAAAAGCGACCTTGACATACATATATATAATAACAATAATGATAAGTAATAATCATAAATAGTGAATCATATGTCATAAATCACAATAAACCAACCACTCAACAGACCTAGATAGAAAAAGAAAAAGAAAATTAAATTATCAATTAAAGTTATCGCACATGTAAACAATAATTATAATTAAGATAAAAAAAGAAAAATAAGAATAAATAAAGATGTATATATCAAGATGTACAGGAACATATCTACTAATGAAATGTTACACCAATTATGCAAGGCCTATTATAATCCACAGTAAGAAATAGGAATAATGACAGTAATCAATTTGTTGAATAAATAGCATGGGAGGTATGGGGAACAAAAATATAAACATAAGTAAACTGACATCCAGTTACATATTGTTTTATGTATGCAGTATATATACGAATGTGTGTTTTGTGTATTTTGTATATTGTATATTATAAATTTATAAATTTATATTGCAAGCTGTAACAAAAGTAGGCACCATGTGTCTATGTTTGCAATACAATGTAATAAAATATGATATAATGTAATATAATAAAATACATTATATATTATAAGACCTGTGGTAAATATAGAGGACATTCAAATTCAAGGTACCGCACTATGGTGTACATCACCTAGGTGATGATTGTGTGAAGGAAACTGGGTTATCTTAGTAAACTATTCAATTTAAGGATACACATAATTGAATAATATTCATTAAGACCAGGTGCTTTATATGCTGCCAAACGTAACACACACGTTGCTTCACCAGGGACAGCTTGCACCTGTCACCCTTAGGCTTTCGAATACTGGCTAAGGATCTTGCCACCCCAATAGTGCCTTTTTTAGACAAGGCTTAAAAGACAAACCCACCTCCATAGACAGTACCAAAAACAAAAAACTAAGGGTAATGCTACTCAACGCCAGAAGTCTAAACCTCAAGTAAGTCTGAGGAAGTTCAAGCAGTGATTTTACACTACTGGCTTTGTTTTTCACCTTCCTGGTTTGATTCATTAAAACTAACAGTTTTTATCTACAATCTACTTGCATCAGTGTGACTTTCATTTTGGAAGCCTGCTAACTCAGGATACCTTCGTGTCACCACGTCTTGTCTTTGGTTGAGTTTTTGTTACAACCTCCGTTTTTTGGTTCTTAATTTCTACTAGTGTCATGAGACTTAACAAAGAGTTATTGATTTTCTGCTTATGCCATGAGAAAGTACACAGCTGTTAGAAGCTTTGATAAGGAGCACAATGGATGCTTGGAAAGTATAAACCGTAGTCAGCATTACTTGTACCTAAGCTAGAAATGTACCTTGAATCTATGCAAAATGTAACACATATATTAGAACTGCACAACTGAAGAATTGAAAGTTTGTGGTGGGCTAAAATAAGCCCCAAGGCCAGGTTGTTTTTCTTAAATGTTTTGTAAATCAGCAGTTATTCTCAACTAGTCAGGAATTAGTCTAGTAACATTATCTGTAGAACAATACAGAAAGATGTATTTAACTACGTCAGCAATAGAAGTAACATTTCTGTGTGACATGGAAAGAACTGTATAAAAATGCTATACTAATTATTAATGTCCAGACAAATCATTCTGCCTGCATGCTTTGTCTCCTTGCTGCAAGTTAATAAAGGGTGCCATACTTGAACATTACGTGAATTGGTCTTTGAAGTTTTTTCCTTTGACAAGGCTCGTCAGGCTAATGGAGTGGTAGTTCCTAGGGTCTGTGGTGGCACCCCATTTGTGGAGTGGGATAACTGTCACTGTGTGCCACTCCTTAGGCACAAAGCCTGAAGTGAGTCTATGGTTGAACATGGTACTTAGGTGGGGTTCCAGTTCATTCTGTAGCTCATGCAGAATGCAGCCTGGGATGTTGTCCGGTCCCATAGATGCTGTGTTCTTGGCTTTGGAGAGTGCGGTCTTCACCTGTGCAGCCATGATTTCAGGGGCTTTGCAATCATCCAGTATGGGGATGGGCCCTTTGGGGGTGGGGGGGGTGAAGTTAGCACTGAACTTGTCTGCCAGGATGTTGGCAATATCATTTGGTTCCATAAATGTAGGGCCACTGTGCTGTAGTTCAGAGCAGATCTGAGTATTGCCACTGAGATTCTTAACATAGCAGTAGAAGGCTTTGTGGTTGTCTTTAGAATCCAAAGTGATTTTATTTTCATAACTAACTTTGGAGGATTTTATGAGGGATCTCAGCTTCTTGCTGAGGCTGACCAGGGAATTCCTGCAGTCATGGGATTTTACTCTTTTCTGCAATAGTTTCTTCCTTCTGTTGTGGAGCTTGTTTATGGCAGGGGACCACCATATTGGCTTCCTTTTTCTGGAGGATAGCGTCTTGGTTCTGTTGCGGATGGCATGGTCCATGCACTCCTGTATGTCCTTATACAGTGCATTTGCATATGATTCAGCAGTCATGCCACTATTTTCCATCTGTGTGGGTGTAATGAAGTTTGTCACTTCTGACTTAAGAAGCATGAAGTTTGCTTTGGAGAAGTTTTTTACGGTGGTTTCCTTAATGGGGAGGGGGGGTGAGATATGATTTCTAGGGTGATTAGCTTGTGGTCGTACCTGACTAGCGAGGAGTTGACCTCTGCTGTGGAGCATCTATTACCCATATTGGTAATGACCAGGTCCAGGATGTTGTTACCCCTGGTAGGGATATGGACAAGCTGGCCCAGGGTGTTGGAATTGATGAATTCCAGAAAATTTTGGGGAAATGAGTTAGTACATGAGTAGTTTTCCCAGCTGATGGAGGGGTAGTTGAAATCTCCCAAAATAAGGGTATTGTGCTATATCTTATTATTATCCAGTATGTCGAGAAACATGGAGTTGGTGTCCTGGGGCATGGCGGGGGATCTGTAACACGCTACAACCTGCATTGCCATCTTGCCCAGTGTTAACTGTACTTGGATGATTTCGGAGGCATTATGTTGAGCAACTAGCCTGGAAGTGTGGATATCTATTTTGAATATGGACACACCTCCTCCTTTTATGAAATTATAAATAAGAAACAGAATAACGCTTTATATAAACACATTCTGAAATTTTCTACACATAAATCTTTATTTTTTGGTGTTGATATGGTTGACAAAATCCCTGGGGAGATCCTTGGGTGGATTTTATAGAAGCCAAATAATTAATTTTCCAAATTAGGCTTAACGCACACACTTTCCCTGTGTAAGTTATCGTTTACTTAACTATATTCATATAATTTATTTTTTAGTTATTTGGATTTAATATTTGAATAGTGTAAATTTATAATGCTTATTTTTTACAGAAACGTATGTACAATGTTTTTTATGAACACATATATTCTTAAAAAACTGTGAGGTTTTCGAATTGATTAATTGCATGAGATTCAAGGTATGTGTTTATTGGTTCATGTATACCATGTGGCCTCTTTGTCAGGGAGATTTCAACAGTGTTTCACTATGGTGTTTTAGATTGTAATGAAGTTTTGGCTATAATCAGACAAAAGAGCTAAATCTTGTGGTTTTATCCAATTAAACATATTTTTTTGTACAACTGTGGCTGGTTTGTTCCTAATAGATTGGTGTTGAAAGTCTTGTGGTTTTATCCAATTAAACATCTTTTTTACACAACTGTGGCTGGTTCATTCCTACTTGATTGGTGTTGAATTCTGAAGTTATCAGGTGCAGTTACAGGATCACAGGATCATAGGAGGTTCCTAGGCTAATGGCCTTGGGGCCCTTACAAGCCTAGCCATGAGTTTATCCCCCAAAAGAAACATCAGTCAGCACCTGTCACCCCTGTCAATGAAAGACACAGGTAGTACACATGGGACAAATTTGTGGTTTTCCATCTACTCATCAAGGTTGCACTTGAAGAGGGTCAGAGAGGTGCACTGTTTGACGTGTACAGGAAGTTGATTCCAGAGATGGGGCAATCTCTGGGAGACAAACCTGTCTCTCCAGCAGGTTTTGTTGATGTCACATATTAGATTCAAGCCTTTTGAGTGGGCAAGCATGAGGAGTTAGACTTATGGATATGGAGAATCTCTAGTAGGGCAGGGTCCGAGACTGCCTTGTTGGCGAGACACAGATCACCCCTGAGCAATCTGTATGATACCAAGCAGAGTGATAGTGATTTCACTCTGTCATGTATAGGACAGGTGTTGGAGGCCATAGATTCTCTTTGTGAGGTATTTCAGTGGCCTTTCCAGTTGGTGCAGATGTTTGGAGAGGTACATCCCAAATGGGGCATTATACTCAATTATTGGTCTAATGAATGATGAGTATAGACAGGTAACACCCTCCTCTTTTTCTGGATGCAGTCCCTTTACTTATGAGATGAACCAAGTAAAAGACATTTCTGACCACTGCCGCTACATGATGGTTGAATGTGAGGTTATCAACCTGAGTGCCCAGGTCTCTACCCACAGGTTGTGTGCTTAGGGGGTTGCTGTTGATGTGGTAATCAGCAGGAGTCATGTTTTTGCCAAATGGTGTGATGATACTTTTTTTTGCATTTAGCTTGAGGCCATGACTTTGGCACCAGTCATTAATTGCTGTAAGACCCTCTTGCAGTACGTTAACTTCATTTGGGGAGTCAATGACAGCACCCAACTTACAGTCGTCTGCAAACTTGGTCAGCTACAGGCCTTTTGTCTTTGCCTGGACCTCTGAGAAATAGATGCCAAACAGTAGGGGTCTCAGGACAGATCCCTGGGGAACTCCACTAGTGACAGGTCTGCTATTGGAGGTGTAGGTGCCTATTTTGACTTTAAGGGTCCTGTCAGTGAGCCACATGGCCACCCACCTGATGAGATAGGGATTTATGCCAAGTTGTGCTAGCTTTTCAATGATGTCCTAGTGGGTGATTGTGTCAAAGGCCTTGGCCACAACAAGTTAAGCTGTATGCACTTACTTTCCCTCATCCGGGACCTTGGTGACAGTTTCAAAGAAGTCAACCAGGTTCAACAGGCAAGATCTGCCTTTGACGAATCAGAACTGGGTCAATTGCTTGCCTGTGTCCTTGTTTATGAGATCCATAATAATATGCTCCATGGCTTTACAGATCAGACTTGTCAAGCTAATGGGGTGATAGTTTCCAGGGTCAGTAGTGGCATTCCTTTGTGCAAGGGGATGACAATGGCAGTTTTCCACTCTGCTGAAATGAAGCCTGTACTTAGGCTGTGGTTGAAGAGGGTGCTCAATGGTGAAGCCAGTTCTTGCTACAAATGGTGCAGAATACATCCTGAGATAAGTTAATAGGCATCTATATACCCCCAGGTGAGAACCTTCCAATCCTTGAAGCCATAATCCACTGGGACTCCCACTTCTACCCCAAGAAACCATCATATTAGGTGATGTAAATGTTGACTGAAGCTATATACACTCTCCCACTCCCACCTGCCATATTAATCTCTACAATTTCACACATCCCCCTACATGCATTGATAAGACCACAAAAAGAGAATCCACATTAGACTGGATCCTCACCCATCAGCCCAATATTGCCCATCAATGGGGCACATTGGCCAACACACTTAGTGACCACAACCCTACTTTCATACTTAGGGATAGGCAAAAAAACACCAACTCTCCCTTCTACAAACCTGCTCCCATAAGAACTTCCCCAAATACAACTTCCTGAGGGCCTTAAAATACTATGACTGGTCTCCCATTAAATCCCTACCACTAGATAGTACAGCTAAATACTTCAACTCCTCATTTTAAACATCCTCAATCAACTTGCTCCCATAAAAGCAATTAGGATACACAGCAGCCTTACCCCCAGCTCCAAAACAAAAAAAAAAAAAAGAAGAACCCTACTCCAAAATTAAAAAAAAACACAAGAACCCTACTCCAAAATAGGGACAAAGCTTGGAAAACCTGGCACCATTATAGAACAACCGCAGCTAGGCAGTCCTTTCTTGAATTTCATAATAAGGCCAAAAAACATGTAAAACTAGATAAACAAAACTGCTACCTCTCCCTACAAAGGAAATATAATACCAACCCCCAGAAATTCTGGGCAACAGTAAATAATATCCTTCAGCCTGGTAAATCCACCACACCACTCCAATGCATCCGGCACAGATCTCGATATTGTCTGCAGCTTTACAACTACTTCACCTCCTCCATACTTAAAATCATAAATGACAACACCACCATCAATATCCCCCAGCCCCCTATAACCAGACAGGGCTGTATTCCCTTCTCACTTATGCCAGTACAAACATCATATATACAAAAGTTACTAACTAAACTCAAATCCACCGCCCTCGCCACTGACAACATCCCCACCAAATATCTCCAACTCACATCCACAGTCATAGCCTATCCTATTTCATTACTAATTAACAGATCCATTACTGAAAATACCGTGCCAACCTTGTGGAAAACCTCTTTCATCATTCCCCTAAACAAAGGTGGACCCTCTTCCATATTCTCTATCACCCAATAGCAATTTTTTCACCCCTTTTAAAGATTCTAGAGAGATGAATACATCACCAAATCCTCTCCCACCTCCTCTCCAATAACCTTCTCTCTCCAACCCAACATGGCTTCCACCATTTCACAGTACTTCCGCCACCCTACTCAGATTCACCAACACTATAAACTCCTATAAGAACCAAAGTAAACTTGTCTCTGCTACTTTCCTTGATTTTTCCAAGGCATTTGACATGGTATCTCACGAAAAACATTTAACCTGTCTCTCTGACCTTAACTTCGACACCCCCGCTCTGCTCTGGTTCAAAAGCTACCCAGACAACTGACACCTGTCTGTCAAATGGATACCCCCCCAACTCCCAGTCATCCTAGGCATACCCAAGGTTCTATCCTCGGCCTACTTCTATTTAATATCTTTACCAACCAACTCTACCTAGCTACCACAAAAGCCAATATAGTCCAATACACTGATGACACAACCCTCATATGCTCTGCACCCAACATCCAACTTCTTCAGTAAAAAGCCCAACTATCCTTCACTGAAATTGAGAACTGACTTAGTAACTCACAACTTAACCTAAAAAAAAACCAACTCATGCTGTTCTACCCAACCAAACCCACTAACCTCCTCTTTTCCATATTCTCCACCAATAACATCCAAATCACCCCAGTCTCTGAGCTAAAGCTCTTAGGAATCACCACTGACCAACAACTCAAATTTAATAAACACATATCCATTAAGGTCAACAAAAAACTAGACTCCTTCTATAGATGCAAAAGGTACTTTACCTCAGAAACTTGTATTGCCATAGCTAGAACTCATCTTCTGTCCACACTGCTATATACTTCTCCCTCACTAACAAACCTAAATAAAAGTGACTTAAACAAATTCTCCACCTGCTGCAAAACAATTGTCAGATTTGCAGCCACTGCCAAGTCACATTACCACCATTGCATGCCCTACAAACCCTACATTTACTAGAATTCCCCAACCTACTAAAATATTACTAGCTCAATGTAGGCCACTAAATACTGTACAACCCTGAAAAAAAACCTGCCCTGAACAACCTCATTAACTTCTACAATCCTAATAGACAACTACGCTCTAGCAACAAAGCCTTAGTTGAAACCATATCTTGCAAAAATAACTCAGGGGAATCTCTTTTTGCCCATGAAATTGCCAGGACATGGAACAACCTTCCTCCTGACCTTAGACTTCTAAGTTCTACACCCTCCTTTAAGATGCTCCTAAAATCACATCTCTACTCCAACCATGTATGCAACTGTAATAAACCACCATAAAACAACATACTACTACAGGTGCATGCTCTGTCAGGGCTGCTGTTCAGACTGTGCAATACTCATCTGATTGCATCTAAATGCTCACTGTAAATATTGTAAATATTTGTACAAATAATCATCTGTTCATATATCCATCAGTGGAATACTGCAAACTGCCATGCTCATTCTGTATAAAAATGCTCATCTTTTATCCAGTAATAGAATATTCATTGCTATTAACTGAAATATCTTTATAATGTGATATCCACCTGAAAACTTATATCTATGCTCTGACTTATTGTAAACATCCTGTAACTTTTTATACTATGTTAAAGTAATCTGCAGCTTTTTATCTCATGTTATTGTAAATTGTGTTCTCTTTCTTCTATTTGTGTTGCAACTTTTCTCCCAAGGACTCAGTTGAAAACGGTCACTTGCTGTCTAGTCAGACTATCCTGGTTAACAAATGTGAAATAAATAAATAAATACATACATAATACTATCAGGTCCTATGGAAGCTGTGTTCTTTGCCTTGAATAGGGCCTGTAACACTTGATTTATGGAGACGTGAGGTGTGGGACAAGTATCGGGGATGGTTGCAAGGGCATTTGGGGGGACAGGGGGGGTGAAGTTTGCATTGAATCTATCTGCTAGCAAGTTGGCTAAGTCAACAGGATCAGTGTAAGTGATACTGTTAAGTACTAATTCGGAACAAACTCGGGCTTTGCCATGGAGGTTCCTGACGTAACTGAAGAAGAGTTTATGGTTTCCATTTGTTTTAGAGGCTAGTTTTGATTCATAATTGGTAGTGGAGGTTTTCACTAGTGATCTAATTTGCTTGTTGAGGCTAATGAGGGAGTTTTTCAATTTAGAATGTGTTCCTTTTTTACCTTTTTTCAACAGTTTCTTCCTTTTGTTGTAAAGCCTGTTGATAGAGGATGTCCACCAAACAGGTCTGTGTTTCCTTGAGGAGCAGGTTTTAGTTCTATTAGGTACGCCTGAGTCCATCCAGTTGCACAGGTGCTTGTATACTGCATTGGCATACTGTTCAGCATAGTTGTCTGCATCCTCTGAGGGGGGTGGTGGTATGAAGCTACAGATACCCTCCCTCAGGAGGTTGTAGTCAACATTTGAGACATTTTTTAGCTTGATTACAGCTGGGGTGGGGGGTGAGATAGGAACTTTGAATGAGGCAGTCTGATGATCTAATCTCACCAGGGAAGAACATACTATGGGATTGGTGCAGTGGTTGCCCATGTTGGTGAGAACCAAGTCCAGAATATTATCTCCCCTTGTGGGAAATGAGACAAGCTGGTCTAGTGCATTAGAATTGACGAAGTTGAGGAATTATTGCGAGAGTGCATTAAAGCAAGAATAATTCACCCAGTCTATGGTGGGGTAGTTGAGGTCACCAAGGATCAAGGTGTTAGGGGGTACCTTTATGGAGTCAAGTAGATCCAGATAAGAGAAGTGGGTGTCCTGATTCATGGAGGGAGGTCTATAGCTAGCTATAACTTAAATGGGTGTCTTGCGGACTGTCAGTTGTACCTGGAATTCTTCCAGTGCATCATGCTGGCAAACCAGTCTATAGGTGTGCCTGTTCTTACAAAGATAGAGACTCCACCACCTTTAGTCTTCTCGACCTAATTTTGGGGTTGGAATGTGTGGAATGAGGTATAGCCCAGTAAGGCAGGGGTGCTCTCAGCATTCCTGAACCAAGTTCCATGTCTGCACAGACATCGGCATCTTCCAGTGCAAGGAGAGTCTCCAGTGAGTCCATTTTCAGGTTAAGGCTCCTAGCATTAAGCAGCATGCCCTTCAATTTGCTTTTTGACAGATCTTTTATGTGGCAAATTTGTCTTTGGGACATTACCTAAAAAAGGCACAATGGGGGAGGTAAGAGCCTTGGCCAGGATAAAGAAAACCCAGTGGTGACAGGTGAAGGCCATCTCTGGCAAAGAATCTAGGCCTGTCAACCATGTCATCTCAGGCAGACAGGTACTGGATCCCCTTGGAATGACACTAGAAACTAAGTCAATTGTTGAAGTCAATTTTTTTTTGTTGGTATTGTGGTATCATTCTTGGTGAAGATAGGATGGTGCTTAGGGCTAGGGCCATGCCTGACTGGAACACATACTCTGAGAGTTCAATCATGTCTCTCTTCATATAGTCCAGGGATGTACATCTCAAGTCATTCACACCATCGACAGTGACAGAGTTGTACTTGTACTTGTTGTGGAGAGACTTAAGTGCATGCATGATGTGGCAGATTCTGGCACCGGACACTCAACTGACCATGACTTTCTCCTTGTCAATCCTGGTGAAGGGGACATCAGTGTGACTCACAACTGAGTCACCAATGACTAGTATGTTTGGTTTATTGTTATGTCATGTGGGCTGTGATGATTTATTGTTTTGTCTTATGGGCTGTGTTTGTGAGACACTGGTGTGTTGTCTGCTGTATGTGATGTATGTGATGTGTTTGGTGTTGTGTATGGAATGTTTGAGTGTGTTTTGGAGGTCTCTGCTGTTTAGGTAAGTTTTTATTGAGGTCCTTTGCATAGGTGTGTGTGTGTTGTACTTGGCTATATGATGTGAGTGGTGTGGTGTTTGTGCTGGCAATCTCCTCTTTGTCAGAACTACTGACTATGGCGTGAGAGAGCATGTATTCCAGGTTACTGATGTACATGCATTTCTCGCAGGTGGAAGAATTATGTGCTTAGGAGAAGAGGGTTGTCAGTAAACATTAGACAGTTGCTATAATGTCTCAGTATGCCCATGAGAACCAGGCTGGCAGGAGAGACTGATGGGAATTGTCCAGACATAGTGTTCCGAATGCTTGGGCAGACTTATAGAGATAGGGTTTTGATAAGGGTTTGTCCACAAGAGTGTAGACCACAAGAACCTTCCTATATGTAAAGTAACTGGTCTGAAGCACAAGTGCTAAAACCAAAGCTAAGATGCTTAGAATAACAGATAAATTTAATCAGGCACTAACAAGCAGTAATAAATGCAGCAGAATAAATGCACTTGCAGACTTAAGAGCACACAGCAAAAATAAAGTAATAAAGTATGAAGAACGGAATTGCAATAAATGCAGCTGAATAAAGTGTAATTTTTTTTTATTATTCAGTTTTAACAGGAACTCCTGCGGGTTATTACTCTGTAGTATTTGCTGAAAGAGCTCTATAAGAGCTTTATAAGTAAAACATTTGAGAAACTTTAATACTATAACAACACAGTAAGTGTATATTACTGCAAGCTGTAACATTATGCAGTAAATTGCTTTATGTAGTAAGAACAATGTCTGAGAAATGGAGCCTTCTGCTGTTTACCACAAAATTCTGCTTACTTGTTTTGGGTCATGGAGACCAATCCACACTGACTCTTTCTTCTGATAAGCTGAAATGTGTGTTGCAATCATTCTACCTTCTGAGTTATTTAGAATGGATGTCAGATGGCACCCTTCTCTGTAAGACTGGCATTCTAACTGTTAAATTGAAAAATGTAAAAAATGTAAACCAAAACATGAAGCATTTCCAGTTTCATTATATTTTCTGACTTTACTGTATCACTAGAGTGCAACTATTCAATTATAAGCTTGTGACAGCATCAAAGCAGTGCCAAAATTGGGTTCAGGCACCTAGGCAGCGAGACATTTCCCTGTGGTACATTTGGTTGGGGACACATGGCTGAAGTGACATTTAGCTGCAGAGAAATATGGCTTTTTGTGAATTCCCTGTAGGCAAAGAAAAGTACACACTGCCTTGCCCTCAGCTTTAATGACTAAGTGCATGGGGATAGAAGAACTGAGTGTTGTGCTCAGTGTATAGTACATGCTTATGTATCCACAACATGTATAAGTGTGGTACAGCATAGAGAATGTCCCACATGCTAGTGCAGTCACATTTAGGCTCCAGTATGCATTTTAGGTGATGTTCTCTAGATACTGTGAAAGGGGTAGTGTTTCACAAGCACCTCTTATAAAGTTGCTGCCAATTGTGCACTGCATTCTTACTGCCACTGACATGTCCACTAACCAGCCTGCTGCTGATGCCTGCCATACTGTCTGCTGTCTTATGTTGCCTTGTGGACCATGGACATTATTTCCCCCCTGTGCATTTGGTTGTTGAAATTGTGGGCATGCACTGCATTCTTCTGTTTGTCCACAGGGAATTCATAACAGCCATATTTCTCTGCAGCTGAATGTCATTTCAGCCATGTATCCCCAACCAAATGTACCACAGGGAAATGTCACGCTGGCTAGGTTCTTGAACCCGCCAAAATTATGTTGGTTAAAATAAATAAAGAAAGAAATAATCTTAACTATTATATTGCAAGTGCATATAAAATGAAGATATAAACTTCTTTTCTTAAGGAAATATTTGATGCATAAATATAGCTTAAAACAGGTAGGATTCTGACCTACATTATTTACTCCAAATGTACTTACAGTTAATAATTATATGGATGTGTACAAAGTTTTATATGGTGCACATAATTTCTTTAAACTTTACATGCAATTCAAAGCTTTCTTTGTGGCTTAACTAATGCTGATTTTCTAATACTGCATCATTTACTAATAATTTTCATGAAAAACCTGAGTAATATTTTCAATGCCACTGATTTATGATGTTTATAATAATAATTTGTTTTCTTATGAGCTGAAATTTAGTAATTTACTGATTACAGTAAATGTATTTTTTTGGACATCAGCCTGTCATGATAGCTGTTCATTAAAAAAAATCTCAAATGCAAAATATTAAGCACAGAAACTTGAAAAAGTACAAGTTGCATGTTCAAGAGACATTTTTCTTTTTCTTTTTTGTTTTGAACAAACAGGCTACATTCAAGAATGTTACTTAAATTTTGGGTAAATACTAAAGACTTTGACCAAGATTATCAAATTTCCTTCCATTAGTCAGACATGAACATGATAAATTTGCAAACTGTTAAGTACCCTTACTCAAGTGTTAACTCATTGATAAGTGTCTACCATTGAGAATCATTGCTGGCATATTTTTCAGTAATTCACTCTGATTTAATGTTGAACTTTTCAATTTTCTCCGTGGTTGTGCAGCTATGGAGTTAGAATGATTAAATGACCAGACCAGTTAATTGAAGGAGTAGGTGACTCTTGCCTCCAGCAATAAACCCTTTGTTACTTGTATCTGGATGATGCTTTAACTAGTTAATTGATTGGGGTAACTCTTTGACTGGGAAGATTTCAGTGATCTCTCGAGCTCTCTCTAAGCCTCAGTGACCATCATTTCTACTTCATCAGCCACCCATCTGTCCTGTTTATTTCCCTTTAGCCCCATAGGCAAGAGTTGGGTTGTCCAAGGAGACAGCATCATATTTTTATGCCCTAACCCTTATGTTAGTTACAAGGTCAATCCTGGGATCACACCTGAGGCTATAGTAAACACTGATGAGTTATTCTACTGCTTCAGCTGGAATATAATAGCCACATTCCTGCCTATACTTTCTCTAAATTTCAACAACAGCTTCAGGTTCTTTCTTACATCTGTAGGCTCATTGTTCATCTTATTTTCTCCCAAATATGAATGCCACAGTTACACCTCCTTAGACCATCTGGTTCTTCATCACAGAATGCTCTGACTTCTTACTTGTCTCTCTCTAACCTTTAAAAGTCTTAGCACATAACCATACACCCTCTGGACTGGATGATCTTTCCACCAGCTTGATGTCTATATTATTTTCATAGGCTGTTCACTCTGAAGATGTATACTGATAAGTAGAAAAAGTTTTCTTGTTGGGATACTAATCACAATCTTGATGCTATTTCATACCTGATTATGTGTTGAAGTACCTTTCTGACATATTTGACTTAATTCTCAGTTATTGCACATAAGTGAGTGGTGTTATAAAATAATAGAAAGGTGCAAGATTATTCTACCCATTTGTTATCATATAATATACTTTGCTCTTTGGCTGCTTGTATCTATTATCATCTTTAAACACTTTTATATTTAGTGTATTCTAACTTACTTGTTATACTTTATGCCACCTGTAATTTAATATGTTTACATCTTATTGTAATCTGTTTTATTTTTCTGTCTGTATGCACTTTGATATTGCTAGTGTGGCCCGGGTCAAGGATAGAAAGGGTAATTGGTCCGATTCACTTATCTAATTAACAAACAAAAAATAAATAAGTAATCATATTAATCAATTTTCACTTAGTCGCATCCTTGGCATTTAAACTCAATTAACTTCTAAGCTTGTCATTAATATAAGCCCTTACCCTTTAAGATTCCATTATAATGGTGCATTAATGCTGTAGAGAATTTCCATGTCCCCATTCTAGTTAAGTGAATTACTACCTCTTTAACTCAGCATGACTTGTATAAAATTTCCAAGTCACCTCCAGTTCCCTGCCTATTCCAGCCACACTTAGGTTATCTTCTTCATACATATCCATTTTTATCCTTTATTTGTAATTCTTTTTAACTTTGATATTTTTTTATTCTGATTTGGTTCCTTTAGATTGATCTTATCATATGTACATATTATTCAGTTTGCATACAGTAAAGTAGCATTCATTTTGATATATATTGATGCTTCCCAAAATCACCTTTGCGTTTTTCGTACTGAATATGGTAACATTGCTGCAAAATGCTGTCAGGCTGGTAATTTCTAATGCCAGCTCATTTCTTTTCCAGCGGTACGACAGGTAGTACTGAAGTGATGATACAGATGGAACTTAGCACTTACAGATATAAGGTGTTCACCTGATTATTTATGTGTGGCCTGTAATGCTGTCTAGTTTGCTTGCTGTCAAGGCATTCTGCATTTTATTTCAAGATTTTACAACTTCCTAGTTTGCATCAAATTTAATTCTCAATACTGAAAATATGTTGTCTGCTTGGGTCAGAATACAGTCTTTCTATAATGTTCTGTGATATAGCACTGCCAAGTGACTCACGATATATGTGTAAAGGATAACAGTGAGCCAGCTTTCGTGTCTTAATGGATCCCTGCCTTACCAAGATTTATTCCTTTACTTAATACCCTATTAATGGATTAATGGCAGCTATCAACACATACATACACAAGCATGTGTGCACCCCCCATACACACACACACACACACACACACACACACACACACACACACACACACACACACACACACACACACACACACACACAATTAACATCATGTTAATATCCTACTTCCAGAATTTACAGTGACAATAGTCTGGAAACAATGTGTCATTAACATGGTAGTGGTATGGCATAGTGCATCCTACAGAAGGGACCTTGATTTTATAGCAGGTTATGGGATGTGTAATTATGGGCAAGTCCATGAAACATTATCTGATAATCAAGAGATCCATCTGAAATAACAAGAATAAGTAAGCTAGGGTGTTATAATTATAATGGTATATGTGTTTACTTCACACACATACAAGGTACAGGGTTTGATTCACATCTTTGGTCAGGGCCTAGTTATTGGCTAGGTGTGCAGTGGTCTGCAAATTGAATATTTACCTTCATATACTATCTTGGTATAATGTTTAAGGTGTTTACCTCACAGTCACAAGATATAGGGTTTTTAGTCTTACCTTTGAAAGGAAATTGGCTAGGCTTAAAATGGGCCACAAGTGCAACTAGCCTTCCACTTACCTATGAACATTCCTTACCTATGAGCTGTTACCCCATCAGTACTACTCAAACATTTTCAATACTACCAGATTCACACCAACCTACAATGCACCACTGCTCTTCCCTGTTTTCACTTATTTCCTGCCACTAAAGCTTGGACAACCCAGTCACCACAATCGCAACAAACATATAAAGTCTCAGATGTGGAGAACTTTGCTGGGTTGACAGCCCAATAGACATGCTCTATCTAGGAGTTTTAGTTGTACAACATTTTTTTTCTAGATGATTGTGGTTTTCTCTCTCACTATAAGTCTTTCAGTATTTCCTGCCCACAAGATATCTGGTCATTTAGGTAGACAGTATGATTGCACTTTGGTATATCAACAAGCAGGGTGAGAGTCTTTTGTATCCTCTTTACAAATAAGCCTCGAGAATTTTGCAGTTCATGATTCAGAGCAGCCATTTTCTATCAGCCATTGACACTTCAGTGGAAGTAAGTTCTCCAGTTGACAAGCTGGGCTGCTGTCTTCTGATGGATTAAATGTGATCTGTGATTCAATATGCACCCAGGAAAATTTTCCAGAATTAAAGCAAGGCGGACTGCAGTGCATCTGTACCCCTGACCAATAACAAATGAACTTTGACATCCTGTTTAAACTCTGTCTGTAGGCTTTTCACAGCTTTCTCCATTTTCTGTAATAATGAAATTCATTCACATGACAAAATTCCAAAAGACCAAAGTAATTTTGGTTTTCCTGTCTTGATAAATACAGACCAAGTTTCCCTTTGCTATAGCTCTATTTGGTTTTATAACCACTCAGGCTTCCTCCTGAAAAGAGGCTCCTGTTACATCTTTCAGGGAGCTCCCATGAGGACTCCCATGCTCCCAAGCTGATAGTTTGGCTTTTCTGCTCTTACTAATTAGTAGACTTAACATTTTTCTTATTAAATTTCATTACAC